>NC_083724.1:117761178-118361178 GCF_028564815.1 Eubalaena glacialis
TGATTTAATTAGGACACCAGTCATATGTCCAATCTGTTGGCTTACAGCTGTTCATTATATTCTCTTATAAACCTTTGTATATCTGTGGAATCCATTATTATTTCTCCTCTTTTGTTTCTGATTTTACTTCTCAGTGCCTTCTCTCCTTTTAGTTAGTTTAGCTAAAGTTTTGTCAACTTGGTTTATCTTTTCAAAGAATCAGCTCTTAGTTTCACTGATATTTTCTGTTGTCTTTTTAGTGTCTATTTTATTTATTTCCACTATGAACTTTATTATTCTGCCAACTTTGGGCTTTGTTTGTTCTTTTTCTACTTTCTTTAGGTGTAAGGTTGTAATATTTATTTGAGATTTTTCTTGTTTCTCGGTTTTTCTGTATTGCTCTAAGCTTCCTTCTTAGTACTGCTTTTGTTGCATCCCATGGATTTTGCTATATCACATTTTCCTTTATATTTGTCTTCAGGTATTTAAAAAATTTCTCCTTTGATTTTCTTCATTGACCCAATAGTTGTTCAGTAGCATGTTTTTCAGTCTCCACATATTTATTATTTTTCCAGCTTTCTTCTTGCAATTGATTTCTAGTTTCATACCATTGTGATTGGAAAATATGCTTGATATGATTTCAGTCTTCTTAAATTTATTGAGACTTGTTTTGTGTCCCAATTTATGGTCTATCCTTGAGAGAGAAGAATGTGCGTTCTGCTGCATTGGGGTGGAATGTTCAATACAAATTTATTATGTCCATCTGGTCTAGTGTTTCATTTAAGGCTGCTGTTTCCTTGTTGATGTTCTGTCTGGAAGATCTATCCATTGATGTAAGTGGGGTATTAAAGTCCCCTACTATTATTGTGTTGCTGTCAATTTTTCCCTATAGGTTTGTTAATAATTGCTTTATATATTTTGTTGCTCCTGTCTTAAGTGCACATATATTAAAATAGCTGTTATGCCTTCTTAACGAATTTCCCCCTTTGTCATTATATAATGTCCATCTTTGTCTCTTGTTACCTTTATTGGCTTAAAGCCTATTTTGTCAGATATGAGCATGGCTACACCCATTTACCTTTGGTTGCTGTTTGCTTGGAGTAATCTTCCACCTGTTCACTTTGAGCCTGTGATTGTCTATAGTACTGAGATGAGTCTCCTCCAGGCAGCATATAGTTGGGTCTTGTTTTTTAATCCATTCAGCCACTCTGTCTTCTGATTGGTGAATTCAGTTCACTTACGTTTAGGGTGATTATTGATAAATGACAGTTTAGAACTGCCAATTTATCTTTCTTTTTTTTTCTGGTTGTTCTATATCTCCATTTTTTCCCCTGTGTTTCTGTCTGCCATTTTAGTTTGGTGGTTTTCTATGATGTTTTTCTCAGTGTTGTCTTTTTTTTTTTTTACATTTTCTGTTTCTGCTCTAGATTTATATTTTGTGGTTACCATGAGGTTTGTATAAAATATCTCATAGATAAAATAGTCCTCTTCCTGTCATGATAGTGTTTTATCTTCATTTGCTTATATGAGTTCCATCCTTTTTGACCTCCCCTTTTGGGTTTTTGTTGTCTCAAATTATTCCTTTTTGTATTGTGAGTTTGTTATCAAATTGAAGCAGCTGTAGTGATTTTTACTGTCTATACCCTTTAGCCTTCATGCTATAATTGTTTAATAACCTGTTAGAGTTGCAGTTTTCTAATTCTGTCTATTTATCACCTTACTCAAAGTTTTGTGTACTTTTGCCAATTCCTTTCAGGTAGAAGAGCTCCTTTCAACAATTATTTTTCTCTGTAGGGCAGGTCTAGTGTTGATAAACTCTCTTAGCTTTTATTTCTCTTTCATATCTGAATAACTTTGCTGGATATTCTTGACTGACAGCTTTTATCTTTCAATATTTTAAGCATGGCATCCCACTCTCTCCCAGCCTATGGAGTTTCTGCAGAGAAATCAGCTGATAGCCCAATGGTGATTTCTTTGTAGGTTGCCACCCTTTTTTTCCGGGCTGCCTTTAAATTTTTTCCTTTGTAACTGACAGTTTTTCATATAATGTGCCTTTGCCATTGACTTTAACAGTTGTTAATATGTCTTGGAGAAGGTCTTTTTGTGTTGAGGTAATTAGTTGTTTTTGTAGCTTCACGGACTTATATATCTAGTTTCTTCCCCAGGATTAGGAAGTTCTCACCTGTTACTTCTTTAAATAATCTCTCTGCCCCCTTCTCCCTCCCTTCTCCTTGCATACTAATGTTGCCCTTCCTAATAGAGTTGGATTGTTCTCATAGAATTTCTTCATGTTTTTTTTGGATCTTAATTCTCTCTCCTCTACTACCTGTATAATTTCTAGATTTCTATCTTTTAGCTCGCTAATTCTCTCTTCCATATGGTCTGCAATATTTCCAGTGTTTTCTAGTGCATTCTTCATCTCACTTATTGAATTCTTCAGCTCCCAAATTTCTGTTTGGTTCTGTTTTAGAGTTTCAGTCTCTTTAGTAAAGTATTACTTCTGCTCACTAATATTCTCCTTGAACAGCCTTTCTGAGTTTTCTTGTAGCTCTTTGATTTTTTTCATGACAGCTATTTTGAATTCTCTTTCAGATCGCAATATTCCATGAGTTTAAATTTGGTTCCTGGAGAACTGTCATTTTCTTTTTGTGACACTGTGTTCCACAGGTTCTTCATTGTGCTTGATGAGTTGTTCTTGTGCTAGCATATTTGAAGTAGTGAACAATGTTCTTCTTAAATGTATCTGTTTTTTTAAACTTGATTCTACTGACTCAACAGATTAGTAATTGGATGCCTTTTTTGTTTTCCGGTAGGTGGTGCTCTAGCACAAGCTTTTATTTTCTCATACCTGCGCTGCCTCTGGTTATATTTTAGAATTGGCATTTTTTACCCTCTACCACCTCTGTCAGATGTGTTGCCTGGCGCCCTCCTTGCTGCTTGTGATACCAGGTCATTGGTGCCTCGCTGCTGCTGGTGTCACAGGTGTCACTGCCTGGGGCACCAAGATGGTGGGTGTTTTCCACCTTGTCTGGGGTCTCCTGGGTCACAGACTCTGACACTGCAAGGGGAGGAAGAGAAGGAGAGAGAGCCAGTATTGCAGGTGTCTCAGCCATGAGCAGGGTTGTCAGGTTCACAGGCTTTGCCACTGTAAGCAGGTGGGGGTGGAGTCATGGGCACCTCCACAACTGGAGGGACAAAGTTGCAGGCTCCACTGCCACTGCTGTCAAGTTCCCCGTGGCTGCAGGTACCACTTTGGCTGTGAGGTCAGTGTGGTGTGTGCTGCCTCCCCTGAAGCTGCCCAGCTCTCTGGCATTGCAAGTTCAGCCAACGTTGCTGGGGGTCTGGGATTACAAGCACCACCTCCATTGTTCTATGGTCCCACCTCCTCTGGGTGGTCCAGTTCACCCACCTTTAGATATACGATGTGCAGGATTTTCTCATGACCTGGTGTGTTGGGCACAGGTACCTTTGTTGAGTTATGGATGTTTTACTCGTTGTGGATAGAAGGGGCGAGACAATGGGAACATCTCATGCCACCAAGATACTGACATCAGTCCTGTATTTTATTCATTTTGATGTGATTGTAAGTGGGATTGTTTTCTTAATTCCTCTTTCTGTTAGTTCATTATCAGTGTATAGAAATGCAACAGATTTCTCTGGTGCCCACCAGTGCCAGGACATAATTGCTGTTTCTTGATCTCATGTTGAAGTTCTTGAATATTCCTAACAAGACACCCTTGTCTGCTGACCACACTCTGTTTCTCTCTTCCTCTTAATTTTGTATTCTGCAAATTTACTGAATTCGTTTATTAGTTCTAATAGCTTTTTGGTGGAGTCTTTAGGGTTTCCTGTGTATAGTATCACACAGGAATCTATTGAGATGATCATATGATTTTTAACCTTTGTTTTGTTAATTTGGTATATCACAGTGATTGATTTGCAGATATTGAACCATACTTACATCCCTGGAATAAATCCCACTTTAATCTTGGTGTACGATTCTTTTAGTGTATTGCTGAATTTTGTTTGCTATTATTGGGATGAGTAATTTTGCATCAATGTCATCAAAAATACTGGAGATATATATATATATATATATATCGTATTGTCTTTGGTTTTGGTATCAGGATAATGCTGGCCTTGTAGAATGAGTTTGAAAATTTTTCTTTCTCTTCAATTTTTTGGAATAATTTGAGAAGTATGGGTATTAACACTTCTTAAAATGTTTGGTAGAATTCACCTGTGAAGTTATGTGGTCCTAGACTTCTGTTTGTTGGGATTGTTTTGATTACTGATTCATTTTCATTACTAGTAATTGGTCTCTTCAGATTTTCTATTTCTTCCTGATTCAGTTTTGGAACGTGTATGTTTCTAGAAATTTATCCATTTCTTTTAGGTTTTCCAATTTGTTGGTGTATAATTGTTTGCAGCAGTCCCTTATGATTCTTTGTGTTTCTGTGGTATCAGTTATAACTTCTCTTCATTTCTGATTTTACTATTTGAGCCCTTTCTCTTTTTTTCTTTATGAGTCTGGCTAGAGATTTGTCAATTTTTAAAATCTTTTCAGATAAACAACCAGCTCTTAGTTTCATTAATATTTTCTATTGTTTTCTTTTAGTATCTATTTCTTTTACTTTTTCTCTGATCCTTATTATTTCCTTCCTTCTACTAACTTTGGGCTCCATTTGTTTTTATTTTTCTAATTTCTTTAAGTGTAATGTTAGATTGTTTACTTGCAGTTTTTCTTATTTTTTGAGGTAGGTCTGTATTGCTATAAAGTTTCCTCTTAGAAATGTTTTTGCTGTGTCCCATAGATTTTGAAAGGTTGGGTTTCCATTTTCATTTGTCTGAAGGTGGTTTTTATTTGGGTGCCCTGGGTGGGGTGGGAGCCACTTTGGAGGGGACCCAGTCTCTGGCAAGGTTGCCTGCTAGGTATGAAAGGTAAGAGCTGCTTTGGAGAGGCACTTGACAGGTCTAGGCTGTCTGTTGTGTGTGCAAAGCAAGAATTTCTTTGGAGGTGGTGTCTGTTCCATCTGTGGCCACCCACCAGATGTGGTGGGGCAGGAGCCACTTTGGCCACCCACTGGATGTGTCAGGGGGGCAGATGCTTTGGAGAGATGCGGTCAGAGTGGGCAAGTCTGCAGGGGAACACCAGGGTGGGGTGAGCAGTACTAGCAGGGTAGATGATGAATGTCAAAATGGTGCCCACCAGTGCCAGGACATAATTGCTGTTTCTTGATCTCATGTTGAAGTTCCTGAATATTCCTAACAAGACACCCTTGTCTGCTGACCACACTCTGTTTCTCTCTTCCTCTCTCTCCCTCTCCCTCTTTCGTTACTAGGTAATATTTATTGAGTACTTACAATATGCCCTCTTTACTTACTAGGTAGTATTTAGTGAGTACTTACAATATGCCAGACAGTATCCCTACTTCACAAGCCTCTTGTGATAATTAGATATAGCTGTTATAGAGTGCCTGGTGCATAGTAAGTACTCAAAAATGACATTAATATTATTGATTTCTAAAATTTACTTTGCTTCTGAGGGGACCTGGATTCAGCTGGGCCATACATGGTGGATTGGACTCTGTTTTTGGCCAGGAGTTGATGCTGCCTAATGTTAGCTCCTAGCAGGTCTGACAGATATGTCCCAGGAACCACAATTATTCTTAGAAACAAGAGTAAATACAACCAGTTCTTCCCATTTCTTGGCTCAGCAAACACCATTTTTGTGTAATAATAACCCTGCATGAGGACTAGAGCAATCCCCAAGAAATTTGACTCCTTAGGTTGAGAGTCAAAGTATCTACACAGGCAAACTCTCCTAAAGGACTGGGTCAGTCTTTGTTGGTCAATATTCACACAAATATCTTGTCTCTCTTCTGTGAAATCAGGAACCAGGGAAGGTATTTCTGGTGGCTTGAACTTGGTCCCTGTGACCACGCTTTATTTCTATGTGATGTCATCAAGACCTATGCCAGGACTTTCATATTTATGTTTTCATGCCTGATCTTTCACTTAATCTCTGGGATCATTTTGGCTGACTACCTCACATCTCCTTTTAAATATTTGTTAGATTAAAAAAAAACCCTAATAAGTAGAAAAATAAAAATGTCTATCAAAAGATGAATGGATAAACAAAATGTGGAGTATACATAAAACAGAAAATTATTCAGACTTTAAAAGGAATAAAATTCTGACACATGCTACAACATGGTGAAACCTTGAAGATATTACACTAAGTGAAATAGTTGCCCTTGCCTGAGGAGACAGATCCAAAAAATATTTCTAAAACCAGTGTCAAAGAGTGTACTGCCTATGTTTCCTTCTAGAAGTTTTATGATTTCAGTTCTTACATTTAAGTCTTTAATCCATTTTGAGTTTATTTTTATATATGGTGTGATTCTTTTACCAGTTTGATTCTTCTGCATGTAGCTTCCTGGTCTTCCCAACACCATTTATTGAAGAGGCTGTCTTTCCCCCATTGCATATTCTTGCCTCCTTTGTCATAGATTAATTGCCTATATAAGCGTGGATTCATTTCTGGGCTGTGTATTCTGTTTCATTGATCTATGTATCTGTTTTTGTGCCAGTACTATACTGTTTTGATTACTGTAGTTTTGTAGTATAGTTTAAAATCATGGGGTGTGATATCTCCAGTTTTGTTCTTTTTTTTAAGATGGTTTTTGCTATTTGAGATCTTTTGTGTTTTCATACAAATTTTAGAATTAGATACTGTAGTTATGTGAAAAATTCTATTGGCATTTTGATCGGGATTACATCAAATCTGTAGATTGTCTTGGGGAGTATCATTATTTTAACAATATTAATTCTTCCAATCCATGAGAACAGTGTAGCTTTCCAACTGTTTCTGCCGTCTTTAATTTCTATTCTCACTCTCTTATAGTTTTCCAAGTACAGGTATTTTTACCTACTTAGATTTATTCTTAGGTATTTTGTTTTTTATATGATTGCAAATGGAATTGTTTTCTTAATTTCTCCTTCTGATAGTTTGTTGTTAGTGATTGCTGTGGCTAGGACTTCCAGTACTATGTTGAATGAAAATGGTGAGAGTATCCTTGTCTTGTTCCTGATCTTAGAGGAAATAATTTCAGCTTTTCACCATTGATTATAGTTAATGTGTGCTTGTCATATATGGGTTTTATTATGTTGAGGTATGTTCACTCTATACCCACTTGGGGAGAGTTTTTTTTTTTTTTATCATAAATGGATGTTGAATTTGTCAAAAGATTTTTCTGCATTTATTGTGATGATCATGTGATTTTTATTCTTCAATTTGTTAATGTTGGTGTATCACATTGATTTATTTGCAAATATCAAACCATTCTTGCATCCCTGGGTTAGATCCCACTTGATCATGGTGTATGATCCTTTTAATGTGTTGTTAAATTTTGTTTACTAATATTTTGTTGAGGAATTTTGCATCTATGTTCTTCAGTGATATTGGCCTGTAATTTTCTTTATTTGTGATATCTTTGTCTGGTTTTGGTAACAGGATGATGATGGTCTTGTAGAATGAGTTTGGAAGTGTTCCTTTGGTATTTTTTGGAATAGTTTGAGAAGAATAAGTGTTAATTGTTTTAAAATGTTTTGTAGAATTCTGTGAAGCCATCTGGTCCTGGGCTTTTGTTTGTTGGGTGTTTTTTTAATTACTGATTCAATTTCATTACTGGTAAATGGTCAGTTCATATTTTCTATTCCTGGTTCAGTTAGGAGATTGTACATATCTAGGAATTTGTCCAATTCTTCTAGGTTGTCCATTTTATTGGCATATAATTGTTTGTAGTAATCTCTTCTGATTCTTTGTATTTCTGTTGTTTTGGTTGTTAACTTCTCCTTTTTCATTTCTGATCTTATTGATTTGGGTTTTCTCTCTTGTTTTTCTTGATGAGTCTGGCTAAAAGTTTATCAATTTTGTTTATTTTTTCAAAGAACTGGCTTTTAGTTTCATTGATCTTTTTTATTGTTTCTTAGTCTCTATTTCATTTATTTCTGCTCTGATCTTTTTTATTTCTTGCCTTCTACTAACTTTGGATTTTGTTTTTTCTTCTTTTTCTAATTTCTTTATGTGTAAGGTTAGGTTTTTAATTTGAGATTTTTCTTGTTTCCTGGGGCAGGCTTGTATCACTATAAATTTCCCTCTTTGAACTGTTTTTGCTGCATTCCATAGATTTTGGAACATTGTGCTTTTGTTTTCATTTGTCCCAGGTATTTTTTTATTTCCTCTTTGATTTCTTAAGTGACTCACTGGTTGTTTAGTAGCATATTGTTTATCCTCCACATGTTTGTGTTTTTTGCAGTTTTTTTTTTTTCTTATAGTTGATTTTTAGTCTCATAGCATTGTGGTCAGAAAAGAGGCTTGATATGATTTCAGTCTTCTTAAATTTAATGAAACTATTTTGTGGCCTAAAATGTGATCTATCCTGGAGAATGTCCCATGTGCACTTGAAAAGAATGTGTATTCTGCTGCTTTTCAATGGAATGTTCTATATATATCAACTCTCTCTGATCTAATGTGTCATTTAAGACAAATGTTTCCTTATTTTCTGTCTGCATGATCTTCCATTGATGTAAGTGGGATGTTAAAATCCCTAATACTGTGTTACTGACAAGTTCTCCCTTTATGTCTGTTAATATTTTCTGTATGTATTTACGTGCTCCTATGTTGGGTGCATATATATTTATAATCATATCTTCTTCTTGGATTGATCGCTTTATTATTTAATGTCCTTTTTTGTCTCTTGGTACAGACTTTGTTTTAAAGTCTATTTTGTATATATAAGTGTTGCTACCTTGGTTTTTTTTTTTTACTTACATTTTCATGTAATACCTTGTTCCATGCCTTCAGTTTCAGTCTGTGCGTGTCCTTAGGTCTGAATTGAGTCTCTTGTAGGCAGCGTATATATGGGTCTTGTTTTTTTTAATCCATTTAGCCAATTTGTCTTTTGATTGGAACATTTAGTCCCTTTATATTTAAAGTAATGATTAATAGTTATGTACCTATTGCCATTTTGTTAATTATTTTCTGGTTGTTTTTGTAGTTCCTCTGTTCCTCTTTTCTTCTCTTCTACCATGAGTTTATGACTTTGTTTAGTGTTATGTCTATATTCCTTTCTGTTTATCTTTTGTATATCTGTTATAGATTTTTGGTTTGTGGTTACCTTGAGATTCATATATCATAACCTATTTATATAACAGTATTTTAAGTTGTGGGTTGCTTAAGTTGTAGCACATTCTAAAAGCACTACATTTTTACTCAGCCTTTCATGTTTTATGTTGATGTTATAGATGATTTTACTACTTTTTCTGTTAAACCTTTTTACTAGCTTTATAAGTGGTTGATCTATTATTTTACTGTGTTTGCTTTCACCAATGAGATTTTTCTTTTCATAATATTCATATTTCAAATTGTCCTTTTTTCTGCTTAGAGAAGTCCCTTTAACATTTTCCATAAAGCCAATTTTGTGGTACTGAATTCTCTTAGCTTTTGCTTGACTGTAAAACTTTTGATCTCCCCTTCAAATCTGAATTATAGCCTTGCTGCGTAGTCTTTGTTTTAGGGTTTTTTCTTTTATTACTTTAAATATATTATGCCACTCCTTTGTGGCCTACAGAGTCAGCTGATAGCCTTATGGGAGTTCCCTTGTATATAACTTGTTGCTATTCCTTTGCTGCTTTTAATGTTCTTTACCTTTAATGTTAGCCATTTTAATTGCAGTGTGTCTTGGTGTGGTCTTCTCTTGGTTGATCTTATTTGGGACTCTGTGCTTCCTGAACCTGGGTATCTATTTTCTTTCCTAGGTTAGGAGAGTTTTCAGTTATTATGTTTTCAAATATGTTCTAATTTAAACTAAATAAAGCTCTAATTAAAGCCGTAGCCCAACACCATCTCAACTCAAGTTGTGAAGGATTGTGAATGCTCAGTTCCTCGCTTAACTTTCCATTGCCATATTTGAGTTCACTGGTACTTAACACAACTCCTGACCTCTTGCAAAGGACTAAACTCTGTGATCTTGTCAATGTTTGAATTGGGGGGGGGGGTCAATGTTTAAATTAGAAGGTGATGGGCTATAGTTTAGAACATTTTGGTTTGCCCTTGGATTCAACTTCAGCAGGGTCCAGGAATCCAAGCACCATGAGAAAGATCAAGATTTAATTACATTCTCTCTACTTACCAAAGTATTTCCTCTACTACTGCTTTCTTAGCCATCTTAGGAGTGGGATGTAGGCCTAAGTCATTTATTTTTATGATTGGAATCCTTGCAGACCCAAGTCTTTCCCACCAGCTTATACTGTTGGCAAAGTTTCAGCTGGTTTCTTTTTTTTAAATTGAGATATAACTGATATATGATACATTAGTTTTAGGTGTATAACATAATGATTTGATATATTTATATATTGTGAAATGTTATGTTTGATACTAACGCAAATGAAATGAATTTTCAATTTCATTTTTATCTGCTTGTTACTGGTAGTTAGATAATGAGCATGGAATACTGACCATGTAATCAGCAACCTTGCTCTATTAACTTAGTTATTCTATTAATTTATATTTTTTAGGTATACTATAAGTATAGTATATTTTCTAGGTATAGTATTAATTTATATTTTCTAGGTATAGTTTCTAGTCCCTTGTGAATAACAGCAGTTTTATTTCTTCCATCTTTATTCTTATACCATTTTATTTCTTTTATTTCTAATTTTATTCAGTCTAGCACATATAGTAACATGTTCATAAGAAGTAGCGACAGGGTGCCATTTTTGTCTCTTCATCAATATCCTTAGAAAGTCTCGTACAGCTCACCATTATGTATGATGTTTCCTGCAGGGCATTTTAGGTCATTTTTTTTTCTAGATATACTTGATTATATTAAGAAAATCCCCCTCTATTTCAGGTAGAACAAGCAATTTTATTAATAAATGTAGACTTTGGTGAAATAATTTTTGTGTTTATTGAGATATGATTTTCTCAGGTACTCTGTTAATGTGAATTACAGAGATTGCTCTTCTGATAATTTAGAAATACTTAAAATATAAACCATTTGATAATGAGGATGCATTATTGTTTACAAAACATGCTGAAATTTATTTTCTTTACAAACATTTTAAGAATATTATATTGTTGACCTGAAACAAATATACTGCCAGTTTTTTCTCTAGCTAAATTGGGTTTATTTGGGATCAGCAAAGAATTGAAGCTCGGAGTCTGCAACCATGGCAAGCCATGTACAAGCTCCCACACAACAGGGAAGGAGAACTCTGTTGTAGATAGGAAAAGGAAGTTGGGTGGGCCATACTAAACAAAGTCCATGGTGTTTCATTAGCTGAGTTGCTGCCAAGAAAGAAGAAGGACCTTTCTTCTTCCTGTTGAGTTCTGCTATCATTCAGGGTGTGAGAACTCTTCCTTCTGGTCTCCCAACTCTATTTAATTGAGGTTACTGTTTATTTATTTTTTTACAATATCTACTTTCATAAAAGAAATTGGTAGGAAAATTTTGGGGGTGTAATGCCCTTGTCGGGTTTGAGAATTAAGTTACCCCAAGTCTCATAGAGTTTTGAGCTATTCATTTTCTTAAATTCATGACATATAAAGTTAAATCAATGCATCTTCAGTCTTTTCTTTTTTTTAACGTAGGTATATGAGACTATACATTTTCCTTAAACACTGCTTTAGTTGAATACTATGTAATTTACATATATCATAGTTATTTGTGTTTCAATTCAAATTATTTCTTAATTTCTGTTTTGATTTCTTCTTGACATATAGATTATTTAGAAATATATATTTTATTTCCAGTTGTGATATTGTGATTTATAATAAGACATATATATTTGAGCTTCAACCTTGTTTCTGTCACAGAGCTACTAAAACTCTTGGAATTTTTAAAGTGATGAGAGCAGTAAAGTTGTCATTTGTTCCATTAATGAGGTGACTTTTAGAAACCACCTAGGGAAGGATGCTGGTTGCCAGTGGAGCAAACCAGATGATTAGAGGGTAGGAATTTTCAACCTCTCTTGCCCCCTACCTCCGTGGAGGGAAGAGAGACTGGAAATTGAGTTCAATCACCAATGGCTAATAATTTAATGAATCATGTCTAAGTAATGAAGCCTCCATAAAACACCAAAAGGGTGAAGTTTGAAGAGCTTCTGGGTTGGTGAACACGTAGAGATGCAGGGAGAGAGGTACACATGAAGAGGGCATGGAAGCTCTGCACCCTTCCCACGTATCTTGCCCTGTGCATTTCTTCCATCTGGCTGTTCCTGAGTTATATCCTTTTATAATAAGCTGGTAATTTAGTAAGTAAAATGTTTATCTGAGTTCTGTGGGCTGTTCTGACAAATTAACTGAACCTAAGTAGGGGGTCATTGGAACCTCTAACCTATAGCTTGTTGGTCAGAAGCACAGGTGACAACCTGGACTTGTGATTGTTATCTGAAAGAGGGGAGAGCAGTCATGTTGGGCTGAGCCCTTAATCTCTGGGATCTGACACTATCTCCAGGTAGTATTAGAATTGAGTTGAATTGCAGAACACCCAGCTGCTGTGGGAGAGCATTCATGTTGGGCTGAGCCCTTAACCTCTGGGATCTGACACTATCTCCAGGTAGTATTAGAATTGAGTTGAATTGCAGAACACCCAGCTGCTGTAGGAGAATTTCTTGGTGGTGTAAGGAACCCCCCCAAACACACATTGAAATTGGGTGCAGAATCTTAGTTGGTGTCAGATGTGGGATCAGAGTCAGAACTGTACCAGGCAATTGGAGTTTTTCTAGTTATCTTTAATGCTGTTGACTTCCAGCTTAATTATATAAGGTCTAGAGAAAATATACTCTTTTTATTTATTTTTTTTTATTTTTTATTTTTTTAAAAAATTTATTATTTATTTATTATTTATTTTTGGCTGTGTTGGGTCTTCGTTTCTGTGCGAGGGCTTTCTCTAGTTGTGGCAAGCGGGGGCCACTCTTCATCGCGATGCGCGGGCCTCTCACTATTGCGGCCTCCCTTGTTGCGGAGCACAGGCTCCAGACGCGCAGGCTCAGTAGTTGTGGCTCACGGGCCTAGTTGCTCCGCGGCATGTGGGATCTTCCCAGACCAGGGCTCGAACCCATGTCCCCTGCATTGGCAGGCAGATTCTCAACCACTGCGCCACCAGGGAAGCCCATCTTTTTAATTAAAACCATGTGAAATTTGTTGGGGCTTTCTCTTTGGCTCATCATAAGGTAGACTTTGGTAGTAGTCCATACGCAGATGAAACAAAGTGAATTTATCCACTTTTGGTTTTATCCCTTCTCTTTGTATACCTATTATATCAAGTTTGTTAATTATGTATTGAAAATCTCCTGATCCTGCAGGATTTATTTTCTACTCTTTCTGTTACTACTGAGAGAAGTGGGCTAAAAGTATCCCTATTGGTAATTGTAGATTTGTCTATTTCTATATTTTCCCCTCTATATTTGAAGTTATATTAGTGGATGCATATGCATTTAAGATTGTCATATCTTCCAGTGATTTGCCTTTTATCATTACAAAATATTCCTCCTTATTTATAGTAATGCTTTGTGTCTTAAAGTCTTTGTCATCAGATATTAAAAAGATTACACTAACTTAATTTGGTTAATATGTGCATGAAAATTCTTTTAAGTTTTTACATTCTCCATGTCTTTATTTTTAAATTGTTTCTAATAAACAACGGCATAATGCTAGACTTTATACTTTATTCACTCTGAAATATGTCAGCCTTCTACTTAGTTAATGTAATCCATTTTACATAGATTTTATATCTACCAGGTTTTTTTTATTTTCACGTCTGCATTATGCTTGTTTCTCCTCGATTGCCTATACTTGTAGAAACAAATATCATTATAATGATCACCCTAGATTTGCAACATGCATCTGCAACATCATATAGTATAATCCACATCATTAATTTACCTCTTCCCAATATTGCTAGAAGTTTAGACCTTTTATCTCTATTTACATACCTCCCAGTTTTTGTGACAAATATATTTGCATTTTGTTCTGCATATATTTACAATCCATAAGATACTACTAGTATCCTTGTACAATTAATTTTAATTAGTTTACCCACATATTTACTGTTTCTTGTGTACTTCACACCCACCTGCACATTCATGTTTCTTTCTGGTATCATGTTTCTCCTGACTGAAAAAGAAATGATATTTCTTTGAGTGCTGGCCTGCTGGCAATGATTTGTTTGCCAAAGGAAAGTTTTGTTCTCCATTACTGAATGTTATCTTCACAAACTAAAGAATTCTAGTTTGGCAACTACAATTTATTGAGTAAAAGTGTTATTTCAGTGTCTTCTGCATTCAGTTATTTTATTGAAGTCAACCATCTATTTTTATTGTCATTTCTTTTAAGATATGGATATTTTATCTCTGGCTGCTCTTAAGATTTCTGTGTCTCTGGTTTTCAACAGTTTTACTATGATATGGTTAGGTGTGTATTTCCATGTGCTTATTCTGCTTGAAATTCATTGATTTTCTTAAAGCAGTGGCATAATATGTTTCCGTACTTTGGGGAAATTCTCAGCCATTATATGTTTTTTATTACTTCTATTCAATTCTCTTTTCCTCAAATGATACTCTATTTGAATGATTTCAGATTTATTGATGTGTTTCACATATCACTTCTCTATTTTAATGCTTTTTTCTATGTCAGTCGTTGACCTTTTTTAAACTTTTCTTATAGTTAACTAATTTAGCTAATTATACAATGCAGTCTATAAGTCAAACTGTTTACTGATTTTCTGAATTTAACAAGTTCGCATAGATGCCAGTTTTCTGGTGAAATGAATCTACCTTCTTTCACAGGGTCTATTCATTTTTCTTCCAGTTTCTCTAAAATATTAGCCATAGGGAATTTTTGTTCATTATCATCTTTTCCACTCTTTGGATCATCTTTTAGCTGGCTTCTATCTTTTCTTTCACTATCTTTGTTGTTGTTTTCCCTTTATTGTTGGCCATAATTTCTTCCTTTTGATATATGTGATAATGCTTTATTGTATGCTAGATGTTCTATATAAGGAACCATAGGAGTTCAAGGTAGACTTACCTTCAACTTGAGAAGTTTCTATCTTCCCTCTGTTTGGAAGTTAGGCTGAGTGACTGATGACTTTAATTCAATAAGGAATTGAGTTTGGTCAGAGATAGTATAGTTTTAGTGAGACACATATACCTTACTGGACTTTATATTGGGAGCCCATAAGCCTCTGTTTTCTCAGCTCTGAAAGCAATGGGTGACTATGTTCTGATACTCAAATCTTCAAAACCAAGTTCTCTAGCTTATATTCCAAGCTCCTTCAAAATCAGCCAGATGTTTTAAAGAGAAGGCATTACATGTCCTTGAGGCAAACTCCTTTCCACTAGGTCTTTGCTTCCTAACTACAACAGATTGCAGATATCTTTGTCTTTAAAGACTTTAACCTATTTCCCAGCAAATGGATCTAAACTCAGCAAAAGTGGTGTGGGAAAAACTGATTTTGAATTTGATGCCCTTAAGTGCCTAATTTATCAATCTAGTCTATTCTGCACACTAAGAGTTTTTCAGGTTTCTCTTTCTTCAACAGAGGAATTCTAACTGGGTAGGCCAAGCTTGATCATTAATTTATATTCAAAACCATCATGTTACAGGGGACAAAGATTTTTGTTCCAGGGGAAAAAGTACTGATAATTCAAATTGTTTTCCCTTCCTTGTAATTTTTAAGTCTTCTAATCTTCATTTCCTCCACAGTTCTATGATACT
This sequence comes from Eubalaena glacialis, assembly GCF_028564815.1. Lineage (NCBI taxonomy): Eukaryota > Metazoa > Chordata > Mammalia > Artiodactyla > Balaenidae > Eubalaena > Eubalaena glacialis. The sequence goes on from NC_083724.1 coordinate 117,776,942, forward strand.
TTTAAAATAAAATTTTAAGAAATGTTCTTGGCATTGTATAGCTGACGTTTTCAGAAAAATTGCTTGTCTGTGCATAGACCTAACTAAAATTGAAAGTATCTTTTTTACCCTATTTTATAACCAAAGAAACCCAGAAATTTAGAGACAACTGTTATTATCATTCTGTACTTTTTAAAATTTTGTTGGAAACTTGCAGGAAATTTAAGTAATTTTCCCAAGATGGTTAAGGGCAGTGGTAAAGAAAAACTCAATCAAACAAAGAAAAAAAATTGATATTTCCTCACTCCCAATGAATGGTACTTAATGAATAAGTACTTCATTATACCAAGATGAGTACTGTAACAGAATTCAGTCAGAAAAAAAAAATCAATGATTTTAGGGGGATGGAATTAAATATAAGGCATTGGGTAAACAGCTACTAAAGAACACAGCAAGTTAAGGGAGGCATTGTGCTAGTAACTGCTTAATAACCATAAAATACTAATTGCAAGAAGGTGATTTCATTCATGGAGCTGAAGAGCAAAGGGAAGAAGTAGGGTTACTTGAATCTGGAGAACTGTAGGGCTGGCCCCATGAATCTCAAAAATGAGGCTCAAAACTCTTACAGCAGGTACTGCTAAGCTGGTGCAGAGGATCTGAGACATTGGTAGAGAGATCAAAGACCTGGGGCTCAGACCCAGACAGCTATGCTGGTATCTTTTAGACTGACAATGAGGTTGGTCTGGATTGAATTTTTTTTAAAAAGGATATTGAAACTAAGTGTAATTGCCAGTGTAAAATTTGTTATTAAGATTGACATACAGGAAGCAGATCTCCCAGATTTCCAAATCCCCTTGCATTCACCCTACTGCAGATCTCTGTAGAAAGAGGGCTGATACAGCAGCAGTGTGGTTCCTATAATGCAGAGCACAAAATGGGAAGGGGCTTTGGCACTGAAAAGCAGTAACTTTAAAACTGGTACACCACCCAGGTACCATGCCTTTTTCTAGAAAATATAAAGAAATACGTTTCAGGAAAAATAAAACTTCTAATTGTTTAAAATAAAGAAGAATAAGTAGAAACATTATAGGAGTTACCTTTTTTAATGCGTATCTATTCAGATACATTTTTGGGTACTAATTGTTTTTATTTCCCATGTTGAGTCTGAGTCTTTTGCTTGGGTTTTTCAGGTTGAGGCTGAACTTCTTCCTTTTTTTCCTTAGGTTTTTTCCTCATACAGAGCAAAAGAAGACAACATAATAGAATTAACAACAAAATAAGACATGGTAGGGCCAGGTAAATCTTCTTTATCCTCTTTCTCTTAGGGGGTGGGCCACTGTCAACACTACCTCCATTGCCTTGTTTTAGGCAGTTGGGAGGGTCCCACTTATAGTTGCAATGACAGTGATGTTTATTGTTGCAGATCCCCCTCATGTTACAGAACTTAGGTGAACAATTACTATCCAAGCGAGAGAGATGGACACACTTCCTTCCGATGCAGACATGTTCTGGGCCACACTCCGTGCCATCTTTCACTTCACCAATATCAGGTATGGTCATCCCCATGTGGTAGTCTGTACCCCAGCAGGTGGCGTTGTTGAAGCGAGTCCCATGCACAGTCGAATGCTCTGTCAGAAGGGGAATTTCTGCCACGTTATCGCACTGAATTCTCCCACACAAGCTGTCCAACATACTGCATTTTAGATATGTAGGGCCTTCGACTCCACAGTTACCAAAACGATCACCTTGAGTGTTTACTTGTTTGTAGCAACTGTCGTTTGCATTTTTTGCCTTTTGGCCGAAAATCTGCCTACACTGTGCGTTGCGGTCGTTACATCTCTTTTCATAGCAGTAGGCATTGTCATTACAGGGTATTCCATCCTCTACATATACATCGTCTGGGCACATATGGGATGATCCATTGCACCACTCTGGAAGATCACATTCATTGGCCTCCTTTCTACACATTTCTCCTGATGGTAAGAACTTGCAGTCCTTGCAACAAAGCCCAAAAGCACAAGTAGACCCAAAACTTAAACTGCAGTTTGTCAGACAACAGGCATCTTTTGAACAATGCTGAAAAGATCCACAGTCACACTCTTCTCCTTCTTCAACAACACCATTTCCACAGCGCTTCCTTGAAAACATGTCCTTTGTGTATACAGTGTACTGCAAACATTTTGCCTGCTGTACAGAATATCCCCAAAAATAAGAATAACTACAATTGCTAAATTGGGCTATTGGTGGGTTGTCATGGCGCATTATACATCTATAATAACCTGCAGAACACACACACAATACAGTATCATGAAACATACCCAAATTATGACCTATATGATGAGCTACTGCAATTCCAATAATGGCCAAGGTTTTGTTTGCAAAAGTAACAACTGCACAACTAAAGTGTGATCTACACATTCCTGCAACATAGCCTAAACCACTTAATCCTCTCAAGGTCTTATTTATAAAAAGATGTACAGTATCATGTGCCATGCGGGCATCAATGGTATTAGCCTTCCAATGGCAAAAATCTCTCAGAGACCTCCTTACAGCATCCACTTCAACCTCGTTTCCTTTAGTCCAGATCTCCATACCAAACAATAACACCTTCATACCCATTACCTGATAAATGGAATCCACTATATTTACAATAAGAAACATATCCTCCTGCAACTTTGAGACATTCCTTTTAAAATGATTATATAGAGTATTGTCCACCACCAGTGCAATTTCAACAAAGAATGAATGGATCCACCAGCCATCATAATGACTTTGTTTCAGAGTAGAATTACCAATCTCTTGAAACTCAAATTGGTGTACAATTTCCTCTTCTTGCATAAAACCAGATTTCGTATTTGGGAATTGGGTCTCCTCACTGTCCATTTTATATACCAGGTGTTCAAATTTGGTAGAGAAAATCATGGGCTTAATTTCATAAACAACATCATTTATCTGTAATAATCCTCGAAAGCCACCAGAACAGGTACTGAGGGCAACAAGGGATTCTGGGTCCCCCTCCACATAACCATGATAGTAGCAGTCATTCTGGACAAAAGGCTGGTCCTTCAGGAGAGCACCCTGGTCTGAGTAGGTGAACACTGGGAGGTGTCTGGACAGCAAATGCTTCTTGATATTCATGTGGAGAACGTGTCTCTGGCCCCCAAAATGCAGGCTGTAAGAGAGCCGGCCTGGAGGCTTCATGCTTCTGCCAGTGTGTGTTACCTTCAAGGGAATCACCACTTCTGGAGGACTGTGATATTGGGGGTGCTCAGCCCGGGTGTGTCCTGAAAAAGACAGAAACACCCCAAGCCAGTGTAGCAAGAGTATGATCCTCATGTACAACAGGGCTTTAATCACAGTCATTATGAAGCTACCATTATTGGTCCAGAGAAGAAGGCAGGCAGGGTTGGGAGTCACAGATGGTCTGGCTCCTTATTCTGAGCTGCTTAGTGTACAGAGCTAATCATTACGTATTTGTCTTCTGGCAGAGTTGAACCATTAAAGCATAAGCCCTACAAGTAAAACAAAATATAACATATGGTTGGGGGTGATTAGAAAAGGGCCTAATAGGGAGAAAGAGAAAGGCATACAACAAAAGTGATTAGTGTTTTGATCAAGGGATGACTCTAGAAACTGCACAGAATTTGCTTTTAAATATTGATAAGGCAGAGGGGCATTGGGGGAGTATGGAAGAGTGAAAACTGGCCATAGATTTATAGTTATTGAACTTGGATGGTGGGCAATTAAGGATTCATTATACTATTCTCTAAATATATGTATATGTTAAACATTTCCACAATAAATAGTTAAAAAAAATATCTTAAGGGTAAGGTGACCATATGTCTTGGATTGCTGGGATTGTCCTAATTTACACACGTTAAATTGGTATAAGTAATAATACCTGTTTTTTTCAACCACAAGTCATAAATTACTCAATTACCTAAGATACATACTAAAAGCAACAACAACAACAATAACACTCTCCTGTTATTTTAAAATCTCTTTTATAGTACTTATCATTACCTCCCTAGAACAAAATGTTAGTTTTATCTTTCTTACATTACTCTCCTCACTAGACTTGTCATATTAGAAGTACTCAAGAGCTTTATCTATGTCTTTCACAAATGTTAGTATCCCCAAGGTGCCTAGCTTAATTCTTTATATAGTAAAGAATGGTCAGCTTGACTTTTATTGTGCCTTGGAGTGTTACTCAAAAGGTATTTACACTTGACTACATTTTAATGTATAATATTATTCAACATCTGTGGCCAATTTTGTTTTTGGAACAAAGTGTTATAGACTCAGTTTTCCCTGCTTATTTTCTCTATATACAACTAAATACTCTGGATATAATTAAGTGGAAGACAAAAAAAGACCTCTGAAAGCTAAAAAGCAAAAGACAGACTGGCTAGAGACCTCTAGACTTGAGGAATGGCAACAAGGTGAGTTCCCTGGGTTTTCATTTAATTGCTCTCATATATCCCAAATTGGGTGCTGGAGAGGTCTTTAACACAGAATCATCAGCAGGCATAGACAAAAACAAACAAACAAAAAGCCTCAAGAATAGTTTTCTCTCTCTGTCCACATGACAGAGAATGGAAAAGCTCAACAGAGAACCAGTAAGGTGCTCCAGCATCTGCTCTTGAGCCAAGACACATGTGGATTGATTCACCCAGAGCAGCAACCTCAAAGACTTGTAGGCCAACCCAAAACACAGTTCACAATCAGTGCACTGGTGGACTGTTCAATCCACCTACATTGGCAATATAAAAGCCCTGGCAGGCCAGCCTAACACTGATTCAATATCTAGGCAACTAACTAACTGATCTGCCTTCAGAGCCAGCAACAAAATCCCAACAATTTGACCCAACCTCAGCTCAACACTAGGGCAGGGAATGGAACTCTATATTAAACATAGCAGTATCATTCATAAAGCCTGACATATCCCACCCCTTCACCAAATGACGTAGGAGACACAGACTATTGGCTTCTGTTTCTCACATCTCCAGATTTGAATATGGACCAGTGACACCAGTTAAATCCAGAATGTTAGAGTAGATCAAGCAGAAGAAAGGACCACTCAACTCAAAGATGGGTCATTGATAATTATTCAGTTAAAGGAGAAAAAAAGAATAAAGAAAGCAAGCGGCTTATAGGACACCGACAAGACCACCAATATACATATGATGGAAGTCAAAGAGAGAGAAAACAAGAGAGAGAAAGGACCAGATAGCTTATTCAAAAAAAAAATAATGGCTGAAAATTTCCCAAATCTGAAGAAAGAAATGGGCATCCACATGCACAAAGCCCAAAATGTCTCAAATGAGATGAATCCAAAGAAACCCAGATGAAGACTCATTAAAACTGTGAAAAGTCAGAGACAAGAAATTTTGAAAGTGGCAAGAGAAAACAACATGTCACATACAAAAGAACCACCATAAAACTGAGTAGATTTTTCAGCAGAAATCTTACAAGTCTGGAGGGAGTGGGATGATGTAGTTAAAATGCTGAAAGAAAAAAACTATTAACTAAGAATGCTATACCTGGCAAAACAGTCTTTCAAAAATTAAAGAAGACATAAAGACATCACTAAACAAACAAAAGCTGAAGGAGTTTATCACTGTAAACTGTGATAAACTGTAAGGCACTGTAAGTGCTAATGAGATTTTTTCAAGTTGAAAGAATGCTAAATAGCAACATGATAGTGTAAGAAAGTATGAAATATACATACATATATATTATATAAACATATAAATGTAAACTCATCTATAGGCAAAACCAGAATACATTATAACTTTAATTGTGATGGGTAAATTACTTTTAATTTTAGTGTCAAAGTCAATGATGAAAGTATTAAAAATAACTAAAACTAAAAAACATGTTAAAGAATACACAGTAAAAATTGATATATAAGTTGTGACAACAACAAAAAGTGTGAGCTAAAGAGAAGTTAAAGTGTAGAGTTTTTGTATGCAATTGAACTTAAGTTGTTATCAGCCTAACATAGACTACCTTAACTATGATATTTTATGTAAGCCCCAAGGTAACCACAAAAAATATAGAAGTTACACAAAAGAAAAAGAGAAAGGAATTAATGCATATAAAATACAAAAAAAATCAACAGAACACAATGGAAGGCAACAAGAGAGGAAAAAAGACATACAAAAGAACAAAAAAGATTAATAGAAAACAACAAAATGACAATATTAAATCATTCGTTATCAGTAATAACTTTAAATATAAATGGATTAAACTCTCCAATCAAAAGACATAGACTGGCTGAATGGATGTAAAAAAATAAGACTCAATTATATGTTGTCTAGAAAAAATCCTCACTTTAGATGTAAGGAAACACATAGGCTAAAAGTGAAGATTGGAAAAAGATATTCCCTATAAATGGTAACCAAAAGAGCAGAAATGACTAGACTTATATCAGACAGAATAAACTTTAGGTCAAAAACTGTCAAAAGAGATAAAGAATAACACTATATAATGATAAATGGATTAATCCACCAGGAAAGTATAAGAAATATAAATATATATATGCACCCAACATCAGAGCAATATAAATATATAAAGCAAACATTGACAGAACTGAAGGGAGAAATAGACAACAATTCCATAAAAGTAGACTTCAATACCCCACTTTCAACAAAGGATAGAACATCTAGACTGAATATCAACAAGGAAATAAAGGATTTTATAGCACTATAGACCAAATCAATCTAAAAGACATATACATAATATCCCACCCAACAGCAGCAGAATACAGTTCTTTTCAAGATTACATGGATGTCTCTTCAAAATAGATCACATAGTTACAAAACAAATCTTAACAAACCTGAAGATATTGAAATCATACCAGGTATCTTTTGTGATTACAATTAAATGAAACTAGAAATCAAAGGCAAAGGGAAAAATGGAAAATTTACAAATAGGTTGAGATTTAAAATCATACTATTAACAACATTGAATCAAAGAAGAAATCAAAAGAGAAACTAAAAAATGCCTTGAGACAAAAATGAAAATGCACATACTGTAACATATGGGATGCAGCAAAAGCAGTACTAGAAGGGAAGTTTATCATGATAGATGCCTACCTCATGAAACAAGAAGAAATCTCAAACAGCTTCACATTCCACCTAAAAGAACTGGAGAAGAACGAACTAAGCCCAGCTCTAGTAGAAAGAGAGAAATAACAAAGATCAGAGTGGAAATAAATGAAATAGAGACTAAAAATACAGTAGAAGAGATCAATAAAAGCACTGGTTCTTTTAAAAGATAAACAAAATTAACAAACCTTTAGCTAGACTTACTGAGACAAAAGGCCTAAATAAATAAAATCAGAAATGAAAGAAAAGATGCTACAACTGATACATCAGAAAAGCAAAGGATTGTAAGCAATTACTAAAGAACAACTATACCCCAACAAACTGGACTAACTAGAAAAAGTAGATACATTCCTGGAAATCTACAATCTTCTAAGACTAAATCATGAAAAAATACAAAGTCTGATCTACCTGTAACTAGTGAGGATATCAAAGCAGTAATCAAAAACCCTCCAACAGGGCTTCCCTGGTGGCACAGTGGTTGAGAATCTGCCTGCCAGTGCAGGGGACACGGGTTCGAGCCCTGGTCTGGGAAGATCCCACATGCCGCGGAGCAACTGGGCCCGTGAGCCACAACTACTGAGCCTGCGCGTCTGGAGCCTGTGCTCCGCAACAAGAGAGGCCCGCGCACTGCGATGAAGAGTGGCCCCCGCTCACCGCAACTAGAGAAAGCCCACACACAGAAACGAAGACCCAACACAGCCAAAAATAAAATAAAATAAATTAATTAAAAAAAGGCTTCCCCCCTCCGCCCCCCCACCTTTAAAAAAAAAAAACCCTCCAACAAAGAAAAGTCCAAGATTGATAGTTTCACTAGAGAATTCTACCAAACATTTAAAGAATTAACATGAATCCTTTCAAACCCTTCCAAAAAATTAAGGAGAGAAGACTTCCAAACTTATTTTATGAGGCCAGAATTACCTGATAACACAACCCAAGAAAGACACCACACGACAAAAAAACTATAGGCGATTCCCTGATGAATACACATGCGAAAATCAACTACAAAGTGGTAGCAAATCAAATCCAAAAGCACATTAAAAGGATCATACACCACGACCAAATGGGATTTATCCCTGGGATACAGTGGTGGTTCAACTCGTGAATATTAATTAAGTTAATACACCACATTGACATAATTAAGGGTAAAAATCACAGGATCATATAAGAACATGCAGAATAAATGTTTGACAAATTCACACTTTCATGATAAAAATTCTCAAAAAACTAGAAATAGAAGGAAATTATCTCAGCATAATAAAGGCTATGTATGAAAAGCCCAAAGCTAATATTATACTCAATTGTAAAAGACTGAAAGCTTTTCCTCTAAGATCAACAGCAAAGCAAGAATGCCCATTCTCACTACCCCTATTTAACATAGTACTAGAAGTCCTAGCCAGAGCAATTAAGCAAGAAAAAGAAATAAAAGGCTTCCAAATCAGAAAGGAAGAAGAAAAATTGGCTTTTGTTTGTAAACAACATTATCTGATACATAGAAAACCCTAAAAATTCTACTTTAAAAAACCTGTTAAAAATAATATAGGAATTCAGTAAAGGCTCGAGACACAAAATCAACATATGAAAATCAGTTGCATTTCCATATAATAAAAACAAACTATCTGAAAGGAAATTAGGAAAGCAATCCCATTTATAATTGCACAAAAAGAATAAAATACTTAGGAGTAAATTTAACTCAAGAGATGAAAGACCCATACTGAAAACTATAAAACATATATGAATGAAATTAAACATGACATAATCAAATGGAAAATCATTCCATAAATTGGAAGACCTAAAAATTGTTAAAATGTCCATACTCCCTTTCACAGTCTAAAGATTCAAAGCAATCTGTCAAAATCTCGATTGCAATTTTACAGAAATTGAGAAAACAACTCTAAAATTAATATGGAACCACAAAAGACCATGGATAGACAAATCAATCTTAAGAGGAACAAAGCAAGAGGCATCACACTTTCTGACTTTGAAATATATTACAAAGCTATAGTAATCAAAACAGTATGGTACTGGCATAAAGGCAGACAGAAGATCAATGAAACAGAATAGAGATCCCAGAAATAAATATAAACATATGTGGTCAACTGATCTTTGACTAAGTTACCAGAAATAGACAATGGACAAAGGATAGTCTCTTCAACAAATGATGTTGTGAAAACTGGTTATCCATGTGCAAAAGAATGAAATTGGATTATCTTACACCATACACAAACATCACCTCAAAATGGATTAAACACTTAAATGTAAGATCTAAAACTGTAAAACCTCTAGAAGAAAACATAGAGGAAAATCTTTGACATTGGTCTTGGTAATGATTTCATGGATAACGACACCAAAAGCACAGGCAACAGGAGCAAATACACACAAATGGGACTACATCAAATAAGTTTCTGCACAGCAAAAGAAACAACAAGATGAAAAGTCAATCTATAGAACAGGAGAAAATATTTGCAAACCAAATATAAGAGTTTAATTTCCAAAATGTGTAAGTCCTACAACTCAATAGCAAAAACACTAATAATCTGATTGAATAAACATTTCTCCAAAGAAAACATACAAGTGGCCAACATATAATGAAAAGTTTTCAATGTCACTAATAACTGAGTAAATGCAAATCAGAACCACAAAGAGATGTCACATCATACCTGTCAGGATGGCTATAATTTTAAAAAAACAATAAATGTTAGTGAAGATGTGGAGAAATTGAGTTTCTGCACACACTTTGGTGGGAATGCAAAATGATAGAGTCACTATGGAAGACAGTATGGTGGTTCCTCAAAAAATTAAAAATAAAACTGTCCATAAATCCCACTTTGGGGTATTTATTCTGAAGAAGTGAAATCAGAATCTCGAAGAGATACTAACACTCCATGTTCATTGTAGCATTATTCACGATAGCCAAGATGTGGAAACAACCAAAATGTCTATCAACAGATGAATGGATAAAGAAAATGTGGTATATACATACAATGGAATACTATTCAGCCTTTAAAAATGAAGGAAACTCTGAAATATGCAACAACATGGATGAACCTTGAGGATATTATGCTAAGTGAAATATGCCAGTGACAGAAAAACAAATACTGTGTGTTTCCACTTATATGAGTACGTAAAATACAAAGAGTGGAACTGTGATTGTTAGGGGCTGGGGGTGGGGAGAATGGAGACTTACTAATCAATGGACATATACTTTCAGTTAAGCAAGATCAATATGCTCTATAGATTTGCTGCATGGCATTGTACCAGTACTTAACCATAATAGATTGTACGGTTTAAAATGTGTTAAAAGGGTAGATATCACATTAAATGTCCTTACAAAAATGAAATGAAATAAAATGAAATGTACAAGATTATCCTAGGCATTTTCTGAGTAATATCCTTAGCCAAACAAAATGACCTTGACATAATCTAAAATCTCTTGTCTTACCAAGAAATAGTAAATCATGATTTGAGAGAGAAATTATGATTAACTTATGCCATTATTGACATGAATTATATGTTGGAATTGTCTGACCAGAATTTTAAAGCAGCCATTAATTTTTAAATGCTTCAGTAAGCAATTACAATCTCTCGAAACAAATGAAAACATAGAAAGTTTAGAAAGTCTCAGCAGAGAAATAGTAATTATAAAAGAGAACAGTTGAACATCACAGGTAAATAAAATGAACCACATTCTAAACCTCACATCTTAAACAAAAATATCTCAAAATGGATCAAACATTTAAATGTTAAACATAAAACTTTTAAACTTTTAGAACAAAACACAGGACAAAATCTTCATGAGTTAGGACTAGGCAAAGAGTTCCTAGACTTGAGTGTAAAATCATAATCCATTAAAGGAAAGGTTGATAATTGATAACCAGAAAACATAAAGGTTGATAAATAAAAAATAAATGTTGATAACCAGAAAAAATAAAATTTCCTAGGCAAAAGATTCAGTTAAGAGGATGAAAAGAGAGATTATACACTAGGAGAAAATATTTTTAAATCACATACCTGATAAAGAAATTTTATTTGTAAAATATAAAGAACTCTCAAAAGTCAACATTAATAAAAATAAATGATGCAATGTAAAAATGGTCAAAAGACATGAATGAACATTTTACCAAAGAGAATACACCAATGGACAATAAGAACATGAAAATATCATCAATATAATTGGCCAGAAGTGAAACAAATTCAGACCAACCTGAGCTATCACTATACACCTATTAGAATGGCTAACATAAGGAGTTCATCTGGAATATTTCTTCTATGATTTCTGGAACCCTTTTTTCATTAAAATAAACAATTGTGTTTCTGTTCACACTTTTTCATGGAGAACTCCCAATGCCTACTGGTTTTATTAAAACTTGGCTCTCAACAATGTGAAGCTCTGTGTTGTGGAAGCTTCCCATTTTCAGAATCCCCATATGCAATATAGTCCAGAGGCTAGGGCCCCAGTGCTTCAAATGTCAACTACAATTCCAAGCCACAAAACTAGGAACCATCTGATTAATTGCTTTTGACTTTGTTTCTTCATCTGAACTTATTTCTCAAATTCATAGAAATCTTAATGTGTTTTTTAATCTTATTTTTCTCATTAACCTACTGGATTTTACTTTCATCCCTAAGTAGCCTAGCTCCAGACTTCACCAATTCAACCACTGTTTGCTAAAATCCTCAGTCCTAACTGACACCTGCTTTCTCCTCTTCTGCAATAAAGTGGCTAGCACTGATGGAATAACACACATACACACACACACACACAGAACATTATGTTTAGGCGAAGCTTAAAAAGGGGAAACAAACTCAGAATTGTAGTGTTATGTCATGAGTCCCCAGACTAACAGATAAATTCATGATAGATAATTACAAATCCCCCTTTTCTTTCAATGCATTTTTGTTTTTGTTTTTTTGCATAGTGTCCTTACAAATATCTGACTTTTTGCACTTCCTCATAGGGCTTGTGGCTGAAGATCTACATTCCCTTTATTTATTATGTTGCCTTTCAGTCAAATTAGTTTGCATTGCTAAACCAAGAATTCTTCATTTTACGCTTGTTTAATGAAGAATTTGATATTTGTCTTGATAAATTTGTTAGAACTTATTTCTTAGAACTCAGGCTGGGGAAAGATAGTAAGAGAACAGACTCCAAAAGTATTTTAGCAGAATTTGTCTACATTGCATTATATTAAGGATCCAGAAATAACAATATCTGAAGGAATAATTCTCATCAATAATGTGAACTGGTGCCAATAAAAATCCATATTATCTAATAATATGGAGACTTACATGTATACATGGTGATAAAAATCTTTTACCAACTTCCCACAGCTCCTTCAAATACATAGATATCCACCCTAATTACTACTTCCTCTCTCATTTTTTTCATAGCCTATTTCAGTTTCCCAAACTGTGAAACAAAAACATGAATTCAAAGAGATACATGCACAGCAATATTCATAGCAGCATTATTTACAATTTCCAAGATATGGAAGCAACCTAAGTGTCCATCAACAGATGAATGGACAAAGAAGAGGTGTCTCATACATATATGATATATATGACATGTATGATATATATGACATATACACACAAGGGAATACTACTCAGCCATAAAAAAGAATGAAATTTTGCCATTTGCAGCAACATGGATAGAATTGCAGGGTATTATGCTAAGTGAAATAAGTCAGACAGAGAAAGACAAACACTGTATGATCTCACTTACATGTGGAATCTAAAAAAATAAAACTAGTGAACAAAAAAGCACCAGACTCACAGATATAGAGAACAAACTAGTGGTTACCAGTGGGGAAGGGGAAGGGGGAGGGGCAATATAAGGGTAGGGGGGAAAAAGGGTTAATATGGGCTTATATGAAGTCATGTTTGTGAAACTGGAAAATTGTAAAGCACTAAAGAATTTGAAGAACGTTTCATTTCAATAAAATATATATATTATCTGTTTATTAATAAAATTCATTTCACTTGAAAAAAGGCCTATTAAAAAGTCCATTTAATGAATATCAAATAAAAGTATAATGGACTAGAAAATATTAAAGGCCTGTATTCTTATCAGGATCAGAAAACTTGGCAACAAAAATTCCGTGTGTGTGTGTGTGCATGATAAATACTTAGTACTTCTTTCCTTTATAGTCAAACTTCTTCAGTGACTTACCAGCAAGAGAATTAGTGGTTTCCACAAAACTTTCTACCTATGACGTTAGTCATACTTGGTTTGTCCTGCCTGTATCTATATATGATACCTCACATGGCAAAGGAAAACATAAATGCCCTTTCCTTTCTCTCTCACTTTATTAAGTTCTAGATTTAGCTGCTTAGCAACAAGAATCTCTCACTTCTATGGACCATGACAACTGGCTTTCAAATTCTTTCCCACGCTGACTCCCCTATCTCTATACAACTTTATTTCTGATTTATCTTCAACACGAATAAGTCAGACAAGCTTCCTTACCCTCATCCTATACCCTCCCTAAGTGCTTAGGCTCATTTTAACTTCATTGTTTTTGTTTATGTGGTTCTCCTGATTCCAGACTATTTCCTCATCAGCCATATTGTAGAACACTAAAATACTTTAAGGGCCAGAAAAAAAGTACACTTCTATTATAAAACTTTTTTCCTAAAAATCCAGGCCATCAACTAGTATCTGTAACTCTATCATGTCAAAGAATAACTGAAGTCCTTTCGTATCTGCACATAAATTTGCTTCCTTTATGAGGGAGAACAGTTGTGAGACTGTTGCCAGCAAAGAAAGATTAAAATATCATTTAGAAGAGGAAATATGGTAATGGAAAAAATGTGGGAGTAAATATAATAGATATATTGACTATCAGCCAGTTATCCAAGTGGCCTGAGCAGGCTGCCTTGTGCAGCTTGCCTGAGGTTATCCACAAAAACAACATTAGTTGTTTATGGCTGCTTTACCCTTGTGAGGCTAGCTGTAGAGCAGAGAGGGGCGTTGCTTTGAGAATGGATGAGTGGTTTGATATTGGTTAGGGTCTTTCCATTAGACCTTCCATTTTATTAGTCCAGGTAGCAGTATTTCTCTCATTGGTATTTTTCAGTTTCCCCTGACCTCAGTCAAACCAGTGCCTAATGGAGCAAATTTGAACTTGAGCATTTCACTTCCTTTGGCTTAAGTAAATGGCTATGTAAATTTATTAACAGAATATTAGACAGGAAACCAGAGTAAAAAAGTAAGAGAACATTTACGCCTATTATGAGAAAAAAATTAGACCTATTAAATTTCTTTATGTTCTAGGCCAAATTAGAAGAATGAGTGTAAAGATCAGTATAATCAGTGCTATTAAGCTAAGTAGATTTGCTTTTTCCTAATTGGTTTTTATTTTTTTATTATTATTTTTCTAAAATATTTATTTATTTTTGGCTGCACCGGGTCTTAGTTGCGGCATGCATGTGGGATCTAGTTCCCCGACCAGGGATCGAACCCGGGCCCCCTGCATTGGGAGCACCGAATCTTACCCACTGGACCACCAGGGAAGTCCCCTAATTGATTTTTAATGTCAATTTTCCCAAATACAGTATTGACCCAGGTTCAACAGAATGTGTTAATTATTGTGTGAAGTTTGTCTTTACTGACCAGCACATAGTTGAGAAGAATTCTATTATTTAGTATTGTTTTAGCCCTTGAGTTTATGCTTGTCTGTTGGGCCTCTAAATTTTGTTTTATTTATTTGAAGAGAAATTATGTATCACATATTCTAGTCTAGGAACTTTGAAAATGCTGGTACACACCAATTAAATCTTATATATTGGACCATTCCTGATGCGTTAGCACATTTAACTCTTAAAAAAAGTGAGCAAATGAGGAGGCAGTTTTAAGTACTCAGAAAGAATCCTGATGCATGTACAAAACATATATATCCCTAGTGATACACACCTCATTTTATAGTCAAAATACTTAAGAGGCATATATGAAATCTCACTAAATAGAAACTTTTAGCCCTTATCTTTTCTAAGTATTTGAGAGAGGCATGATCTTTTAGAGAATAGCACATATTTATAAGACACACGTTATCAAAATCTTAATAAGGAAATACTGAAAGAATGTAGGTGACAAAGGTATATCTTTGAGGGAATTAAATATTTTCTCAGTATAACCTGATAAGAATCTTTCTTGTAATCTTCATGAATAATATGTAAGAGGCTTCCTCTGTCAATATGTGATGGTCTACTGAGTGACTTGTGGATCTGTCTGATCATTGCCTCTACACTCCTAGGGATGTCTCCCATGGGGTCCTTCTTTCAACTAGTCCTGGCTTATGCTGAGTCAGCCAGTCTCTGAGACCACTCTGGCCATATCCATTGCAGTGGATGCCAGTGATCCAACAACGAGCAAACAGGAATGTTCCTAAACTTCTCTGCACCAATCTGACTTTGTTAATAGCGCTTTCCTCCCATAATACCCAATTTCCTTATTTTCACTATACAAGGAAGAATTATTTATAGAACCACTAGTTCTATGTATTTATAATTTATTACTTCAAAGAGGTGGGTGCCATATAAACTGCTAATATAAATTTGAAAAAAATTGCATAAACTTTAAAGTTGAGACAAATAATTCTGCTCTTCCTCGCCATATTCTTTTGTACAACTACAAAAGAAACTCTTGAGTTTCTTCCCCTTATTATTCCTTCTCATATCACCCTATACTAAGGTTCATGACTTGGGGGATACAGAACTCCTTGTAGTTAAGTTTTAAAAAGAAAAATTACCCTGCCCCCACCTTTAGAAGCTGTCAAACCCTGTCTGCTTAATCATTGCAGCATCATTTCCTCTGCAGCATCATTTCCAACATCATTTTGTAAAATATCTTTATTGGAGTATAATTGCTTTACATTGTTGTGTTAGTTGCTGCTGTATAACAAAGTGAATCAGCTATACATATACATATATCCCCATATCCCCTCCCTCTTGCGTCTCCCTCCCACCCTCCCTATCCCACCCCTCTAGGTGGTCACAAAGCACCCAGCTGATCTCCCTGTGCTATGCAGCTGCTTCCCATTAGCTATCTGTTTTACAGTTGGTAGTGTATATATGTTCATGTCACTCTCTCACTTCGTCCCAGATTACCCTCCCCCCTCCCCGTGTACTCAAGTCCGTTCTCTATGTATGTGTCTTTACTCCTGCCCTGCCCCTAGGTTCTTCAGAAACTTTTTCTTTTTTATAGATTCGATATATATGTGTTAGCATACGGTATTTGTTTTTCTCTTTCTGCCTTACTTCACTCTGTATGACGGTCTCTAGGTCCATCCACCTCACTAAAAATAACTCAGTTTCGTTTCTTCTTATGGCTGAGTAATATTCCATTGTATATATGTGCCACATCTTTATCCATTCATCTGTCAGTGGACACTTAGGTTGTTTCCATGTCCTGGCTATTGTAAATAGTGCTGCAGTGAACATTGCGGTACATGAGTCTTTTTGAATTATGGTTTTTTCAGGGTATATGCCCAGTAGTGGGATTGCTAGGTCATACGGTAGTTCTGTTTTTAGTTTTTTAAGGAACTTCCATACTGTTCTCCATAGTGGCTGTATCAATTTACATTCCCACCAACAGTGCAAGAGGGTTCCCTTTTCTCCACACCCTCTCCAGCATTTATTCTTTGTAGATTTTTTGATGATGGCCATTCTGACTGGTGTGAGGTGATACCTCATTGTAGTTTTGATTTGCATTTCTCTAGTGATTAGTGATGTTGAGCATCCTTTCATGTGTTTGTTGGCAATCTGTATATCTTCTTTGGAGAAATGTCTATTTAGGTCTTCTGCCCAGTTTTGGATTGGGTTGTTTGTTTGTTTGTTTGTTTGATATTGACCAGCATGAGCTGCTTGTATATTTTGCTGATTAATCCTTCGTCACTTGCTTCGTTTGGAAATATTTTCTCCCATTCTGAGGGTTGTCTTTTTGTCTTGTTTATGGTTTTCTTTGCTGTGCAAAAGGTTTTAAGTTTCATTAGGTCCCATTTGTTTATTTTTGTTTTTATTTCCGTTTGTCTAAGAGGTGGGTCAAAAGGGATCTTGCTGTGATTTATGTCATAGAGTGTTCTGCCTATGTTTTCCTCTAAGAGTTTTATAGTGTCTGGCCTTACATTTAGATCTTTAACCCATTTTGAGTTTATTTTTGTGTATGGTGTTAGGGAGTGTTCTAACTTCATTCTTTTACGTATCATGAAGTATTTTGCTTCATGTACCATGATACACCATGAAGAGTCAAATCAAGGGCTTCCCTGGTGGCGCAGTGGTTAAGAATCCGCCTGCCAACACAGGAGACACGGGTTCGAGCCCTGGTCTGGGAAGATCCCACATGCCGCGGAGCAACTAAGCCTGTGAGCCACAACTACTGAGCCTGCGTGCCACAACTACTGAGCTTGCGCTCCTAGAGCCCATGCTCTGCAACAAGAGAAGCCACTGCAATGAGAAGCCTGTGCACCACAACGAGGAGTGGCCCTCGCTTGCCACAACTAGAGAAAGCCCGCGCACAGCAATGAAGACCCAACGCAGCCAAAAAATAAATAAATTAGTTAATTAAATAAATCTATTTAAAAAAGAGTCAAATCGCACATTTCATTTGAACCATATTTAGTCCTTAAACTACTTTTTTTCATGAAGTCATCACTGACAAACATACCTTGATATGAAATATTATGTGTTTACAGTTCTCAGATCTAACAAACAGTTGCCAAATACTGCTTCCTTTATTGTTTATTTTCACTCAACAGTTTATATGGAAATATTTTTTCTAAAATTTTTTAAACAAAAATAAAAAAGACATTCTCATTGACAGGTGCTGCCTTAGAAGAGAATCAATACTTGAGGTATAAAAGGAAAAAAAAATCTAGTTTTTGATGATTCCTTTTCCTGTCCTATTTTGAGAATATTCAAACCACAGTGATAAAACATTTGACTGTTCCTTGTTACAGCTGACTTCTGGGGTAGATAAATAAAGTCTCTCCTTAACCCACTTTAGTACTAATATTGATTTAGTATTTTATGATATGCTTCTAAAAAAAAAGACAGAAAAGAAGTATATTTGTGAGTATTATGATCAAAGAAGAGAGTAGTACTATTTGTAGTGGGTTTGAGTAGTGTCACCCAAAGATGTGTCCATGTCCTAACCCCTGGAACCTGTGAATGTGACATTATTTGGAAGAAAGGGTCTTTGCATCAGTGGAAATTACGGTTGGAATTACACTGGAAAAAGCCAAGTAAGTGTTTTGACAATAGGAATGCACATTTTAAAAATGAAAATAAAAATATAAAGAGGAAAATGGTAAGTATGGGAGAAATAGAGATTAAAAATAAATTTTTAAGTAGAAATTTCTGAGAATGAATGCATCTGAAACTGAGCAACTATGAAAAACATAATTAAATAAAACTCCACTGAGCTGACAAAAGACCCATGAAAATGCATAAAAGTAGGTTTCACCATAATCTGTAGTCATTTAAGATGTATTGGTATAGAAAGATGTTAAGTTACCAAGGTTAAAATATTCCTTTAAAATCTAGGTCCCTTCAGTCCCCCGCAAAAGATGGAATACGTAAAAAGAAATAAAATAATACTGACCTTAGTGTTCTCTAGAATCTTATATTCCCAATTCAATTGAGAACTGTGGGGAATATTAACAGGAAAATGTTATGAACCAAGTATTTTATTCATTTATGAATCAAGTTAACAGGATGATTTCTGAAGTATGTAACATTTCAGAAATACACTATCTTACATGTTAGTTTTGAAATTACTATTCAAAGAGGTGCTCTGGTTACCAGAGAGATAATTAGTGATTAAGAAAAATATGGCATAAATCATTTGAAAGTCTCTGGCGTTATAAATGAGCAAAATCTCAATCCATGGAAGTAAAATCTGGATGAAATCTTCAGGTCATACAATCACAAAGGATTGTGTAGGTGCACTTATAAACATAAGAATATGGAGGAGTTGCAACTATTCTCATATGGCATTTGGATACAGCTCAATATGGAAAATTCGTGGAATATGGTAGAGGCAGAGGATAAATTTTTAATCTTCCAAATCTCTCTGTAAAAACAGAGGAGCTAGGATAGCAAAATCTAAAAGCCATAAAGAATATAAAAAAACTAAGTGACAAAGTGCCCCATATGCATCCTCCCCAATATAACAGAGTAGCAAAAATCATCAATACTGTAAGACCTATGTAGTATTGCTTCATATCTGTGCAAAAGCCAGCAGAGGGAAACAAAAGGGAATTTTATGGTACAGAGAACAGGAGAACCTTAAAAGTAGCCATCAGGTTCTCATTGGAAATGGAAGCAGGTCCAATTTGAAACTGGGAAGAGCTTGCACACTCCAATTTGCAACTAAATACTAATTGTTGATGGTAGGGTCTGAAGGCCCTGGAGTCTGGTCTTTATAAATTCAAATTGAACAAAGAATTCCTTACCAGGACAGGGCCCCACAATAAGGAGAAATAGAATGGAATAGACTCCACATTGAGCAGGTCAAGGCCAGTCAAGGCAAAGGAATGAGGATCACCATACTGAAAGAGAGAGATGCAAAGAATCTGAATAGACGTTTCTCAACAACAACAACAAAGTGCTCAATAAGCATATGAAAAGATGCTGAATATAATTATCCATGAGAAGAATGAAAATCAAAACCACAATAAGATACCACTTCACATCCACTAGGTTGACTATAATAAAGGAGATGAACATTAGTAATATTGTCAAGGTAGGAGAAAACGGAACTCATATATTGCTGGTGGGATGTCAAACAGTGCAGTCACTTAGGAAAACAGTTTGGGAGTTCTTCAAAATATTAACAATAGAATTAGCATATGAACCAGCAATTTTCTCCTGGGTATATATATACTCAAGAAAAATGAAAGTATATGTCCACATAAAAACTTGTACATGAATTTTAATAGCAGCATCATTCATAATAGCCAAATGGTAGAAACAATCCAAATGTCCATCGACTGATAAATGGATAAACAAAATGTGGCATATCCACACAATGGAATATTTTTTTCTAATAAAAATAAATAAAATACTGGAACATGCTAAAATATGGATGAACATCCTAAAATATGTAAATGAAGCCAGACACAAAAGGCCACATATTGTATGAATCCATTTATGTGTCCATAACAGGCATATCTGTATAGACAGAAAGTGGTTGCCAGTGTCCAGAGGAAGGGACACTCCCATTGTGAGTGATTGGTAATAGATATGTGGTTTCTTTGGGAGCCATAAATATATTCTGTAGTTGGACAGTGGTGACTGCTGTATAACTCTGTGAATATATTCAAAACCACTGTGTCCTACACTTTAAAAGGCTGAACTTAATGTTTGTAAATTACATCATAATAACACTATTATAATAAAGAGAAATACAGGGTGATGAACTTTAAAATTAGTTAACTTATGACATTAAAGAATAGTGTGGTAGGCATGCGACTTCTTGATATTCTATAATTGCACTGATATCTCGAGGGCTTTTTCTCCCTCATGTCAGAGAGATAATTGTAGGCAACTCAAATTACACTCAGCTACTTCATTATTTTCTCTCATCTCAAATTTCCACTCAGGGGACTCAATATTTTGCCCCCTTCCTTTTCTCTGGAACTTTCTCCCAATTCTAAGCGGCTTGTATGATGGCTAAGCACAGTGAGGAGGGAACAAAGGCTTTGTTCTGTGAATGTGTTTTGTGCACTGCTGGTTCCTGGTTCCTATTCTCCTCATTCTCAGCCAGAGACCCTCTTAATATCACCTGACGTAACCCACCAACCCCCGTCTGGCCACTAGTTTTATGATCCGATGTGCTTTCTTTTCTAGATTCTTCTTCAAACCATATAGGATCTAACTGTGAGGTTGCACCAAGGCCATCCACTTAAGCCTAGGGGATTTGGGGAGATTTTCAGTTTCTCTGGACCGTCAGTTATGAATGGACCGTAGGTCTTACCTATTCTTGATTCCTGTTTGTTTGTTTTTTTTCCCATTGCTCCATGCTTTCTGGCTAATTTTGTAATGGAGGAACTCCTTTCTCCCGTTTTAGTAGTATCTAACCCTTTTGTCTCCTCCTCAGAATTTTCCCTTCATCTCATTGGAAGATTTCCATTTAGCTTGAGACAAAGGGGAAGAGAATGGTGGGAAAAATAGTTCTGCTTAATATCATTCAAAATCCGTGGAATTCCCTGGCGGTCCAGTGGTTAGGGCTCCATCGAGGGCCCGGGTTCCATCCCTGGTTGGGGAACTAAGATCCCACAAGCCCTGTGGCACGGCCAAAAAATAAATAAATAAATAAATAAAACAAATAGAACAGCCTATAACAGACAAGGCAGATTGGTAGGCCAAGGAGCTAAAATCAACATATTAAATATTAAATAGCCTCAGAAAGGAAAAGGAGAGTCATGAAAACATTTAAAAAAAAAAAACTTTTACTTAGTTTACCCCTGAACTGTAACATTTGAAGTTATAAGCTAAGAATTTTACATCTTTACTCTCTGATTATACTCTTTCCTCATTAGGTGCTGAAGCCAACATAGCTGTCATCTCAATGAAAGGAAATGTGGAAAAAATAAAATACAATATAAATGGAGAAAAACACATTAATTCACCAAAATATTTTCTCTCTCTCTCCTCTCCTTGCTCCCCAACACACATAGACGCATATTCACTCACTTTGAGAGAGAGAGAGAGATTATGTATAAATGATGATGAGTACTAACCATGAGAGATTTTTAAATTAAAATAGAGACAAACTTGCAATTAATGACAAAATATGGAACCTTAGACTTTAAGGGATTCCCAGTGTAAAAGGAAATATGTATGCGGTCTTGGTTAATTTTGCTTGGTGCAAATACAATGTAGGAATTAGTAGATGTGGATAAACATATTTTTTGTCCATAAAAAGCTATGTATCAGTCAACAAGATATTTGGAGACTTAGGTGTGAGAAAAATATATATGTATATATTCATGTGACTCTAAGAGAAAGGAAGGAACTAGGTTTAAATTTGGGAAGAATTTGCCTACAGGATACATTCAATAGAGGAGTTTGAATTTTGAATTAAAAAGAAGTTTGAATTTGAGAATTAAAATTCTGAACAATATCTTGAAACTGATATTTGCCTTTTGTTTCTTATGTATGTATGGTTAGACCCATGTCAATAAGCCAAATATGTGTTTATTCACATTTTTATTTCTCCTACTTGATAATGCTATTTAGAAGTAACCCTCAAGTAACAAATGTTAGCTCACACTTAGTGGGTGTGGTTTTTAATGACTTTGGCTGCCCTCTGCTTGCTTGCTTTACCTTCTCCTTTCCACTGCCGAAGAGGTCTGAGCCCACACAGAGAGGACTAGATTTGTCTAGTCAAATTTGTCTTCTTACAATCACAGGAGTATTGCAAAGTTACTTTCTGAGAGAGTCATCCTCTGAGCTTTCATTCAGTTTTTGTTCACAAATCATGAGACTGAAGGGAGAATTTGTTTTGTATTCTACCTGAAATGAGAAAAAAAAAATTGCAAACTGGAAGCACAAAACACTAATGAAAGAAATCAAAGAAGACATAATGAATAGATAGATACACCATGCTTATAATTTCTCAATATTGTTTCAGTTTCTCCCAAATTAGATGTATAGATTTCAACACAATTTCAATCAGAATCCCAGCAAGATTTTGTAAATGTTGATAAGCCGACTGTATTAATCAGGGTCCTCCAGAGAAACAGAACCAATAAAATGTAATATACATAAACAGGCATACATGTAAAATGTAAAAATTTTAAATTTCTAGAAGAAAATATCTGTGTGACCTTGAATTTAGAAAAGTTTATTTTAAAAATTTTATTGATGTATAGTTGATTTACAATGTGTTAATTTCTGCTGTAAAGTGATTCAGTTATATAATACATATATATATATATATATTCTTTTTCATAATCTTTTCCATTATGGTTTATCACAGGATATTGAATATAGTTCCCTGTGCTATACAGTAGGGGCTTGTTGTTTATCCATCCTGTATATAATTGTCTGCATCTGCTAATCACAAACTCCCAATCCTTCACTCCCCCCCCAACCCCCCTTGGCAACCACAAGTCTGTTCTCTCTGTGAGTCTATTTCTGTTTCATAGGTACGTTCATTTGTGTCATATTTTAGATTCCACATATAAGTGATATCATATGGTCTTTGTCTTTCTCTTTCTGACTTAACTTCGCTTAGTATGATAGTCTCTAGGTCCATCCATGTTGCTTGCAAATGGCATTATTTCATTCTTTTTTTATGGCTGAGTAATATTCCATTGTGTGTGTGTGTGTGTGTGTGTGTGTGTGTATCACATCTTCTTTATCCATTCATCTGTCGATGGATGTTTAGGTTGTATCCATGTCTTGGCTATTATAAATAACGCTGCTATGAAAATAGGGGTGCATGGATCTTTTCAAATTATAGTTTTGTCTGGATATATGCCCAGGAGTGGGATTACTGGATCATATGGCAATTCTATTTTTAATTTTTTGAGGAACCTCCGTACTGTTTTCCATAGTGGCTGCATCAATTTACATTCCCACCAACAGTGTAGAAGGGTTCCCTTTTCTCCACACCCCCTCCAGCATTTATTTGTAGACTTTTTGATGATGGCCATTCTGACCGGTGTGAGGTGTTATTACCTCATTATAGTTTTGATTTTCATTTCTCTAATGATTAGCGATGATGGGCATCTTTTCATGTGCTTATTGACCATCTGTATGTCCTCTTTGGAGAAATGTCTATTTATAGGTCTTCTGCCCATTTTTGATTGAGTTGTTTGTTAGAAAACAGTTTTTAGATACAGCAACAAAAGCATGATTGTAAAACAAAACCAAACACACAATAAATTGGAACTTAATGAAATTAAAAACATCTGCTCTGGAAAAGTCTGCGTTAAGAGAATGAAAAGACACGTCACAGACTGAGAAAATATTTGCAAATAATGTATTTGATAAAGGATTTATATCTGGTTTATATCAAGAACTCTTAAAACTTAACAGTAAAAAAACAAAACCCATTATAAAATTGGCAAAATGTTTCAGCAGACGTTCCACCAAAAAAGATATATAGATGGTAAATATGCATATGGAAGATACTCAGTATCATTATTCATTAGTTAAATGCAAAGTAAGTCAAAATGAGACACCACAACACATTTCTTAGAATGACTAAAAAAATATCAAAAATATCAAGTGCTAGCAAGGATGCAGAAAAAGTGGAACACTCATACACTGCTGGTAGAGATACAAAATAATACAGCCCTTTTAGAAAACAGGTTGGCAGTTCGTTATGAAACTAAACGTATAATTACCATCAACCCAGCCACCCTACTTTTAGGTGTTTGCTGTAGTGAATTGAAAACTTAAGTTCATGCAAAAATCTGGATGTGAATGTTTGTTTATACTAGCTTTATATCTAGTCACCTAAGACTGAAACAGTACAGATGCCCTCAATAGGTTAAATATACTGTGGAGCATGCTTGCAATGAGAAAATGAACGCTGAATGTTTATGCAACAACATGGATGAATCTTAAATGAATTTTTCTAGGTGAGAGAAACCAGACCCCAAAAGCTACACAGTATATGATTTTCTTTATGTAACATTCCAAAAACAGCAACAAATATAGGGATAGAAAACATATCAGTGGGTGTCAAGAGCTGGAGGAGGGTGTGGGGAGTAATTGACCAGAAAATCACAACATGAAGGAATTTTTGGAGGGATTGAACTGTTCTATATACAGTTCAATCTACTACTGTAGTTCATTCGTCTACAGTAGTAGATGAATGGCACTATGGATTTTGCAAAATCTATAGAACTATATGCTGTAAAGAGTAGATGTGCATTCTTCTCTTATGTTCTTTTTTTTTTTTTAAAGATTTATTTATTTATTGATTGATTGATTGCTATGTTGGGTCTTCGTTGTCTGTCACACTAGGGCTTTCTCTAGTTGCGGCAAGTGGGGGCCACTCTTCATCGCGGTGCGCGGGCCTCTCACTATCGTGGCCTCTCTTGTTGCGGAGCACAGGCTCCAGACGCGCAGGCTCAGTTATTGTGGCTCACGGGCCTAGCTGCTCTGCGGCATGTGGGATCTTCCCAGGCCAGGGCTCGAACCCGTGTCCCCTGCATTGGCAGGCAGACTCTCGACCACTGTGCCACCAGGGAAGCCCTCTTATGTTCTTAATACTGTTTTCCCAATTTGCTCTATGAAAAAAATCCTCATTTACAGTTTTATAATACTACAATCAATATGACTATCACTATTATTATTAAATAATTAAAAATTCTCATATTATCAATACTCTCTGAGTTTAAAAACTGATATTTTAATGGGAAACAATTACATTTACTCATATTTTACATGATCGAAACTTCATAGCTAAATATATACCTCATATTCAGAACTTGAACAAGATAAATAATATTGACATAATTTAATCCTATTAATAACTAGTAAAAGTGTTTTTAAAATTTGAGATATAATTTACGTTTAATGTTACATTACTTTCAGGCATACAACATAATGATTCGATATATGTATATACTGAGAAATGATTACAAGTCTAGTTAACATCCATCACCACAAATATTTAGAAGTTCTGTGCGTGTGTTGAGAAGTTTTAAGGTCTATTCTCTTAGCAACTTTCAAATATACAATACAGTGTTGTTAACCATGGTTACCATGCTGCACACTATCTCCCCAGGACTTATTTATCTTATAACTGGAGGTTTGTAACTTTTGACAGCCTTTATCTATTTTGCCCACACCCCGCCACCTGACTTTGGCAACCACCAATTGGGTCTCAGTATCTGTGAGTTCCATTTGTTTGTTTGTTTTAGATTCCACATATAGGTGAGATCATACAATATTTGCCTTTCTCTCAACTTACTTCATTTAGCATAATGCCCTCAGGGTTCATCCATGTGGTCACAAGTGGTAGGATTTCTTCCTTTTTTATGGTTGAAAAATATTCCATTGTGTGATATATATATATGTGTTTGTGTGATACACACACACACACACACACACACACATCCATTTTCTTGATCCATTCAGCCATCAGTGGACACTTAGACTGTTCCATGCCTTGGCTATTGTAAATAATGCTGTAGTGAACATGGGAGTGAAGATATCTTTTTGATATAGTGGTTTTGTTTTCTTTGAATAAATACCCAATAGTAGAATTACTGGATTATGCAGTTCTATTTTTAATTTTTTGAGGAAACTTCAGGCTGTTTTCCGTAGTGGCTATACCAATTTACATTCCTACCAAGGTATACAAGGGTCCCCTTTTCTTCACATCTTTGCCAATACTTGTTATTGCTTGTGTTTTTGATAATAGCCATTCTGACAGGTGTGAGGTGATATCTCATTGTGGTTTTGATTTGTATCTCCCTAATGATTACCGATGTTGAGGACCTTTTCATGTATGTGTTGGCCATTTGTATGTCTTCTTTGGAAAAAATGTCTATTCAGTTCCCATGCTCATTTTTAAATTGGGTTGTTTGTTTTTAAATTGAGTTGTATGAGTTTTATATATATATTGTATATTAACCACTTATCAGATATATGATTTGCAAATATATTCTCCCATTCGGTAGGGTGCCTTTTCATTTTGTTGGTTTCCTTTGATGTACAGAAACTTTTTGGTTTGATGCAGTGCTGCTAATTTATTTTTGCTTTTATTTTCTTTCCTTTCGGTGTCAAATCCAAAAAGTTATTGCCGAGCTTGATGTCTAGGAGCTTACCCTCTATGATTTCTTTAAGGAGTTTGATGGTTCAGGTCTTACATTCAAGTCTTTAATCCAATTTGAGTTGATTTTGTGTATGGTAAAAGATTGTGGTCCAGTTTCATTCTTTTGCATGTGGCTGTCCAGTTTTTCCAACACCATTTATTAAAGAGACTGTTCTTTCCCCATTGTGTCCTTGAAAACTATGACTATGACTTTGTAATATAGTTTAAATCAGGAGGTGTGATGCCTCCAACTTTTTTGTTTTTCTCAAGATTGCTGTGCTTATTGTGGGTCTTTTGTGGTTCCATAAAAATTTTAGGATTTGTACTATTGTTGTGAAAAATGCCATTGGAATTTTTATTGGAATTGCATCAACTCTATAGATCACTTTGCGTGGTGTGGACATTTTAACAATTTAATTTTTCCAATCCATAAGCATAAAATACCTTCCTATTTCTTTTTTGTCTTTTTCAGTTTCTTTCATCAATGTCTTTATAGTTTTCAGTGTACAGGTCTTTCATCTCCTTTGTTAAATTTATACCTAGGTATTTTATTCTTTTTGATGTAATTGGAAATGAGATTTTCTTAATTTCTCTTTCTGATAGTTAATTATTAGTGTAGAGAAATGCAACAAATTTTTGTGTATTGATTCTGTATCCTGCAAATTTACTTATTCTAACAATTTTTGGTGGAGTCTGTAGGATTTTTTACATATAATATATCATCTGCAAATATGATAGTTTTATTTTTTCCTTTCTTATTTGGATGTCTTTTATTTCTTTTCTTGCTTAATTGCTCCGGCTAAGACTTGAAGGTACTATGTTGAATGAAAGTGGCAAGACTGGACATCCTTGTCTTGTTCCTGATCTTAGAGAAAATGCTTTTAGTTTTCAGCTTTTTACCCTTGAGTGTGATAAGAGCTGTGGGCTTGTCATATATGGCCTTTATTGTGTTGAAGTGGGTTCTTTCTATACCCAATTTGTTGAGAGTTTTTATCATACATAGATGTTGAATTTTGTCAAATGATTCTTTGCATCTATTAAGTTGATCGTATGATTTTTATCCTTCATTTTGTTAATGTGGTGTAAAACACTGATTAATTTGTGTATATTGAATATCCTTGCATCCCAGAAATAAATCCTACTTGATCGTGGTGTGTGATCCATTTAGTGTATTGCCAAATTCAATTTGTAAATATTTTGTTGAGGATTTTTACATCTATCTTAATCAGGGATATTGGCCTATAGGTCTAATGTGTCATTTAAGTCCAGTGCTTCTTTTTTGATTTTCTGTTTGGATAATCCACCCATTGATAAAAGTGGGGTATTAAAGTCCTCTACTATTTTTGTATTGCTGTCCTTTTCTCCCTTTAGGTCTGTTAATATTTGCTTTATAGATTTATATGCATGCATAAATATTTACAAATTTATATCCTCTTTCGGTTGAAGCAAAGCTTCTGTAGGCTAAGTAGTCTTATTTACCCATGACTAGGAGACAGTGTTACAAAGTGGGCATCAGTCTGAAGCATTATTGCTAGGTTCAAATACCAGGACTTGTTCTTACTAGATATGTTGATTAAATTCTCATAGAGTTGGTTTCTTTTCTTGTAAAATGGAAATGAAATGTATACCTTCTGGGATGGTTTTGGTGGTAAAATGAGATAACCCAGGTTAAATATTAGGGACAATGCCTACCATATTAAATGTTTGATAAATAATAGTTTTATTATTTTTAAATAAAACCAACAAATGATTTCACAAGTTTCTAGTTAATTCTGTCTACAAAATATACTTTCTTTTATACTGAACAGGAAATAACTTTCTAAACAAACAGGATTTTGGAGGGAAGCTGATTTTCATTAAAGAGTGTCTGTTTGAAGCAGCGTTTCTATCGTGTGATTCCGTATCTAGAGAAACATCTGCACCTTTATACTTTGTTTCTTTTTCAGCAAGCAAGAAAAACAGAAAATACACACTATTAATTTCCAGCTTTTTCTAAGCCTTTTAAGGTAATTTTTGTCATCAGTTTTCTTCTAACATTTTATCTTCTGTTTTGTTCACTTCTCTGTTTTTCAGGAGCACAGGATTTTGCATAACAAACTGGATAGCCACTTCCTTTTTCCTTTGAAATGGATACTTTTCCTGGCTCCTTAATTTTGGCATAAGTACAAGAGGTAAGAAAACTCTTTCAGATTTAATAATGTAAGACAAAATCTTTCTGAGAACATTTGAGTTGAACAGTTTTAAAAGGGAAAACTGCATAGTTTAAAGTCATTTCCCCTGTCTCATTGTGAGGTATTTCCTTTCATCTCATCTTTAACAAAAGATCCATTTAGTTAATTCTATATTTCTTAGCCTTGGAGGCATGAACATATGAAATGGGCAAGACAGCCATGATATTTTAATAGTATTTTAAAAAAATAAACGGCTTTTTAGAACAGTTTTAGATTTACAGAAAAACTGCAGATATAGTACAGAGTTCCCATATACGCTCATGCTGATTCTTTCCCCATAAGGAACATTTTACATTAAATGGTACACTTTTCACTGTTGAACCAATATTCACACATTATTAAGGTCCGTGTTTATTTCAGATTTCCTTAATTTTTACCTAATGTCTGTTTTTAGTTCTAAGACCCCATCTAGGACACCATGTTATGATAAGACATCATGTCTTCTTAGATTTCTCTGGCTGTGGCATTGTTGTTTTTGATGACCTTGACAGTTTTGAGTACTGGGCAGATGTTTTGCAGAATACCCCGCAATTGAGACT
The DNA here is from genome assembly GCF_028564815.1 of Eubalaena glacialis. Taxonomy (NCBI): domain Eukaryota; kingdom Metazoa; phylum Chordata; class Mammalia; order Artiodactyla; family Balaenidae; genus Eubalaena; species Eubalaena glacialis. Next base: position 117,806,580 of record NC_083724.1, read on the forward strand.
TATCTGATTTTTTAAATGATTAGATTGAGATTATAAGTTTTTGTAAGGAAGGCCACAGAGGTAAAGTTCCATTTCATCACATCATATCAAGTGTGCCTCCTATCAACTTGATATCACTGTTGATGGTGGTCATCTAGCTTGTTCGTGTTTGTCCACCTTCTCCACTGTAAAGTTACTCTTTTTTTCCCTTTTTTCATATTGTACTCTTTGGAAGGATGTCACTTTGCACAGCCCACATCTAAGGAATGGGGAATTATGCACTTCCTCTAAATTCCTAACACCCACTAGTTCTTTTACTGTCTTTTTACTGCCTTTTCCAGAATGTCATATAACTGAAATCATATATTAGGTAGCTTTTTCAGATTTTCTTTCACTTAGTAGTATGTACTTAAGGTTCATCCATGTCTTTTTGTTGCTTCATAGTTCATTTCTTTTTATTACTGAATGCTGTCCCTTGTGTTGATAAAATCAGTATGTTTATTCATTCACGTATTGAAGGTCATTTTGGTTTCTTTCAGTTTTTGGTGATTGTGAATAAAGCTGCTATAAACATTCATGTTCTGGTTTTTGTACGAACATAAGTTTTCAAATTACTTGCATAAATAGTGAGGAATACGATTGTTGGATTTTATGGTAAAACTATGTTTAATTTTGCAAGAAACTTACAAACTGTCTTCCAAAGTGTTTGTACCATTGTGCTTCTACCAGTAATGAATGAGAGTTCCTCTTGCTCTGCGTCCTTACCAGCAATTTGTATTGTCTGCTTTTTGGGTTTTACTCATTCTAACAGGTATGTAGGAGTATTTCATTGTTTTAATTTACAATTTCCTCATGACAAATGATGTTGAGAATCCCCTCCTCTGCTTATTTGCCATCTGTACATTTTCTCTGATAGAATGTTTATTCAGATTTTTTTCCCATTTCTAAATTGGTTGTTTGTATTATTATTGTTGAGGTTTTAGGGTGATTTGTATTTGGATCAAATCCTCTATCATATATATGTTTTGTATATAATTTCTCCCATCTGTGACTAACTTTAAAAATTCTCTTTACTGTGTTTTCCACAGAGCAGAATTTTTAATTGTAATAAAATCCAATATGTCATTTTTATTCTTTTATGAATCATGCTATTGGTGTTATATCTAAAAATTTGTTGTCAAAGCATCCAGACATTGTCTTATGTTTTCTTCTGGAAGTTTTATAGTTTCATGTTTTATATGTATGTTTATGATCTATTTTGAGTTAATACTTATGGAAGTTGTAAGGTTTGTGTCTTTGGATGTTCAATATTCTCAACACCATTTGTCAAAAGATGATCTTTCTCCATTGATTTGCCTTTATTAGCGCAACAAAAATCAGTAGACTGTATTTGTGTGGGTTTGTTTCTAGGCTCTCTATTTTGTTTCATTAATGTGCACATTCTTTCACCAATACCATGTGCTTTTTTTATTTTTAACTATAGTTTTATAGTGAGCCAGATAGCATAGTCCTCCAACTTTGTTTTTCTTTAAAATTATGTGGGTTATTCTAAGTCTTTGGCCTTTTTTTAAAACTTTAGAATCTGTTTATAAATATCTACAAAATAACTTCTTGGGTTTTTAACTGTAATTGTGTTGAATGTACAGATCAATTTGGGAAGAATGGACATTTTAATAATATTTAGTTTTTTCAATCCATAAACATGAAATACTTCTCTTTTTACATAGATGTTCTTTGATTTTTTTAATCAGAGTCTTGTAGTTTTTCACACTTAGATCCTGCACGTATTTTGTTACACTTAAACCTAAGTTTTTTTTTTTTTCATCTTTTTGAGCTATTGGCAAATTTTTAAATCTCCAGATATTTGGAAATTTCCCAGCTAATTTTCTATTTTATTTTTTATTTCTAGCTTAACTCTGTAGTGGTCTGAAAACATACTTTATATGAGAAGTTGATAGTCACAGAAACAGTAAAGACATAGAAAATATGAATGACCCTGTCAAACATCTTGATCTGACACTGATGGAACACTGTGCCCTATCTGTGTAAAACACACATTCTTTTCAAGTGTGCATGGAACATTCAGTAAGATATACCATATATAGGACCATAAACTGAGACTCAGTCAATTTCAAAATATTGAAATAGTTCAAAGTATGTTATCTACTATAACAGAATCAAATTAGAAGTTAATACTAAGATATCTAGAAAAGCCTTTAACATTTGCAAACTGAGCAATACACTTCCATGTAATCTATGTGTCAATAAAGAAATCTCAAGAGAAATTTAAAAGCTGTTTCAAACTGAATGGTAATGAATAATAAAACATCTAAATTATGTAGTTTGCAGCTAAAGCAATGCTATTATTAGGAAATATTAGACACATGCTATTAGAAAACACTAGAAAATGCTATAATTAGAAAATTTCTAATAAGAAAGAATCAGGGAAGAAAAAGAGTAAATTAAACTTAAAGCAGGCAGAAGGAAGGAAATAATAAAGAGTAGAAACCAAGGAAACAGAAAATTAGCAAAGCCAAATTTTCTTCATTGGAAAAAATAATAAAAATGATACGCCGCTAGTGAGAATAATCAAGAAATAAAAGAGAAAACATACATTACCAATTTCAAGAAAGAAACAGGTGATATCACTTCAGACCCTACAGACATTAAAGGGATAAAAGGGATATTATGAATAACTTCATGAAATGAATAATTTCCTTGAAAACATACAATTTATCAGAAGTAATTTAAGATTACATAGAAAATCTCAATTGCTATTAATCTGTCAAAGAAATTGAATTTATCAAAAGCTTCTGCTCGAAGAAAATTTCATGCACAGAGCATATAAAAAAGTTTCACAATGGGGTTCAAGACAGCAATGCAAGAAGATGCTGAACTCACCTCCTCTGACAGACACACTGAATGTACAGCTACATATGAAACAACATCCTCTGGAAAAAAACCTAAAAACTGACTGAGTAGCTGCTAAACACACATACAGAAGACAAACAAATGGCCAACAGGCACGTGGAAAGGTACTCAACATCACTCATCATCGGGGAAAGGCAAATCAAAACCGCAATGAGATATCACCTCACACTTGTTACAGTGGCTGTTATCAAAAAGATAAGAAATAACAAGTGTTGGTGAGGATGTGAAGAAAAGGAATCCCTTGTGCATTGTTAGTGGGAATGTAAATTGGTCCAGCCACTTTGGAAAATAGTTTGGAGGTTACTCAAAAAACAAAAAATAGAACTACCATATGATCCAGCAATTCCACTTCTGAAGAAAATGAAAACACTAACTCAAAAAGTAGATTCACTCCCATGTTCATGAAGCATTATTTAAAGTAGCCAAGAAATGAAAATAACCTAATTGTTCATTGATGGATGAATGGATAAAGAAAATGCGAATAAAGAAGAGTGTGTGTGTGTGTGTATGCTAAATGAACTGTCAGCCAGATAAAGATAACCACTATATGATTTTACTTACATGTGGAAGGTAAAATAACAACACAAAAAATACAGAGAAAAAAAAAGCTCATAGATAAAGACAACCGATAGGTGTTTGCCAAAGGCAGGGGGTGAGGGATGAATGAAATGGGTGAAGTGAGTCAAAAGGTTCAAACTTCCAGTTACAAAATAAATCATGGGGATGTAATATACAGCATTGTTGCTATAGTTAATAATACCATATTGCATATTTGAAAGATGGTGAGAATAGATCTTAAAAGTTCTTACTGCGGGACTTCCCTGGTGACGCAGTGGTTAAGAATCCGCCTGCCAATGCAGGGGACATGGGTTCAAGCCCTGGTCCAGGAGGAGCCCACATGCCACAGAGCAACTAAGCCCGTGCGCCACAACTACTGAGCCTGTGCCCTAGAGCCTGCGAGCCACAACTACTGAGCCCGTGCACCACAACTACTGAAGCCTGCGCACCTAAAGCCCGTGCTCCGCAACAAGAGAAGCCACCGCAATGAGAAGCCCGCACACCGCAACGAAGAGTAGCCCGCGCTCACCGCAACTAGAGAAAGCCCGCGCGGAGCAACAGAGACCCAACACAGCCAAAAATAAATAAATAAATAAATTGATTAAAAAAATAAAGTTCTTATTGCAAGAAAAAAAATTACAGCTGTGTATGGTGACCAATGTTAACTAGTTTTATTGTAGTGATCATTTTGCAGGGTTAGATCACTATTTTGTATACCTGAAACTAATGTATTATATTGAGTATACCTCAATTAAAAAATAATAAAATTTGCCTTGGGCTTCCCTGGTGGTGCAGTGGTTAAGAATCCGCCTGTCAATGCAGGGGACACGGGTTCGAGCCCTGGTCTGGGAAGATCCCACATGCCGCGGAGCAACTAAGCCCATGTGCCACAACTACTGAGCCTGTGCCCTAGAGCCCATGAGCCACAACTACTGAGCCTGTGAGCCACAACTACTGAAGCCCACATGCCTAGAGCCTGTGCTCCCCAACAAGAGAAGCCACCGCAATGAGAAGCCCGCGCACCGCAATGAAGTGTAGCCCCCGCTCACCGCGACTAGAGAAAGTCCATGTGCAGCAACGAAGACCCAATGCAGTCAAAAATAAAGTAGAGGGAGGGGCAAGATGGCGGAAGAGTAAGACGCGGAGATCACCTTCCTCCCCACAGATACATGAGAAATACATCTACACGTGGAACTGCTCTTACAGAACACCCACTGAACACTGGCAGAAGACGTCAGACCTCCCAAAAGGCAAGAAAATCCCCACGTACTTGGGTAGGGCAAAAGAAAAAAGAAATAACAGAGACAAAAGAATAGGGACGGGACCTGCACCAGTGGGAGGGAGCTGTGAAGGAGGAAAGGTTTCCACACACTAGGAAGCCCCTTCGTGGGCGGAGACTGCGGGTAGCAGAGGGGGGAAGCTTCGGAGCCACGGAGGAGAGCGCAGCCACATTGGTGCGGAGGGCAAAGCGGAGATTCCCGCGCAGAGGAGCGGTGCCGACCAGCACTCACCAGCCCGAGAGGCTTGTCTGCTCAGCCGCCGGGGCGGGCGGGGCCTGGGAGCCGGGGCTCAGGCTTCGGTGCTAGCCGGGAGGGAGTCCGGGAAAAAGACTGCAGCTGCCAAAGAGGCAAGAGATTTTTTCTTGCCTCTTTGTTTCGCGGCGCGCAAGGAGAGGGGATTCAGAGCGCCGCCTAAACGAGCTCCAGAGACGGGCGCGAGCCGCGGCTATCAGCGCGGATCCTACAGCAACAGGGACACAGAGGGAAAAACGGAGAGATTCCCGCACAGAGGCTCGGCGCCGAGCAGCACTCACCAGCCCGAGAGGCTTGTCTGCTCACCCGCCGGGGCGGGCGGGGGCTGGGAGCTGAGGCGCGGGCTTCGGTCGGATCCCAGGGAGAGGACTGGGGTTGGCTGCGTGAACACAGCCTGAAGGGTCTAGCGCACCACAACTAGCCGGGAGGGTGCCCGAGAAAAAGTCTGCAGCTGCCGAAGAGGCAAGAGACTTTTTCTTGCCTCTTTGTTTCGCGGCGTGCAAGGAGAGGGGATTCAGAGCGCCACTTAAACGAACTCCAGAGACGGGCGCGAGCCGCGGCTATCAGCGCGGACCCCAGAGACGGGCATGAGACGCTAAGGCTGCTGCTGCCGCCCCCAAAAAGCCTGTGGGCGAGCACAGGTCATTCTCCACACCGCCCCTCCCGGGAGCCTGTGCAGCCCGCCACGGCCAGGCTCCCGTAATCTGGGGACGGCTTCCCCGGGAGAGCGCACGGCGTGCCTCAGGCTGCTGCAACGTCACGCCGGCTTCTGCGCCACAGGCTTGCCCCGCCTCCTCCGTACCGCTCCCTCCCCGCGGCCTGAGTGAGCCAGAGCCCCCGAATCAGCTGCTCCTTTAACCCCGTTCTGTCTGGGCGGGGAACAGACGCTCTCAGGCGACCTACATGCAGAGGCGGGTCCAAATCCAAAGCTGAACCCCGGGAGCTGTACGAACAAAGAAGAGAAAGGGAAATCTCTCCCAGCAGCCTCAGAAGCAGCGGATTAAAGCTCCACAAACAACTTGATGTGCCTGCATCTGTTGAATACCTGAATAGACAACGAATCATCCCAAATTTAGGAGGTGGACTTTGGGAGCAGGATATATTAACTTTTCCCCTTTTCCTTTTTTTGTGAGTGTATATGTGTATGCTTCTGGGTGAGATTTTGTCTGTATAGCTTTGCTCTCACCGTTAGTCCTAGGGTTAGGTCCGTCCGTTTTTTTTTTTTTGGCTTAAAAAAATTTTTTTTCCCTAATAAATGTTTTCTTAATAATTTTTTCCTTATTTTCTATTTTTAAAAAATTTAAAAAAAATTTTAATAAGTTTTTTCATATTTTTTATTTAAAAAAATTTTTTTCTTAATAAATTTTTTCTAAATAATTTTTTTCTTATTTTTAGTATAAAAAATTAATAAATCTATTTTTAAAAATTAAAAAAAATTTTTTTTCTTAATAAATTTACTCTTAATAATTTTTTTTCTTATTTTTTATTATAATTGCTTTATTTTATTTTATTTTACCCTCTTTTTTTTTTCTTTCCATTTTTTCTCCCTTTTATTCTGAGCCGTGTGGATGAACGGCTCTTGGGGCTCCAGCCAGGCATCAGGGCTGTGCCTCTGAGGTGGGACAGCCAACTTCAGGACACTGGTCCACAAGAGACCTCCCAGCTCCACGTAATACCAAACGGCGAAAATCTCTCAGAGATCTCCATCTCAACATCAAGACCCAGCTTCACTCAACGACCAGCAAGCTACAGTGCTGGACACCCTATGCCAAACAACTAGCAAGAGAGGAACACAGCCCCACCCATTAACAGAGAGGCTGCCTAAAATCATAATAAGGCCACAGACACCCAAAAACACACCACCTGACGTGGACGAACCCACCAGAAAGACAACATCCAGCCTCATCCACCAGAACACAGGCACTAGTTCCCTCCACCAGGAAACCTACACAACCCACTGAACCAACCTTAGCCACTGGGGACAGATACCAAAAACAACTGGAAATACGAACCTGCAGCCTGTGAAAAGGAGACCCCAAACACAGTAAGATAAGCAAAATGAGAAGACAGAAAAACACACAGCAGATGAAGGAGCAGGGTCAAAACACACCAGACCTAACAAATGAAGAGGAAATAGGTAGTCTACCTGAAAAAGAATTCAGAATAATGATAGTAAGGATGATCCAAAGTCTTGGAAATAGAATAGACAAAATGCAAGAAACATTTAACAAGGACGTAGAAGAACTAAAGAGGAACCAAGAAACGATGACAAGCACAATAAATGAAATTAAAAATACTCTAGATGGGATCAATAGCAGAATAACTGAGGCAGAAGAACGGATAAGTGACCTGGAAGATAAAATGGTGGAAATAACTACTGCAGAGCAGAATAAAGAAAAAAGAATGAAAAGAACTGAGGACAGTCTCAGAGACCTCTGGGACAACATTAAACGCACCAACATTCGAATTATAGGGGTCCCAGAAGAAGAAGAGAAAAAGAAAGGGACTGAGAAAATATTTGAAGAGATTATAGTTGAAAACTTCCCTAATATGGGAAAGGAAATAGTTAATCAAGTCCTGGAAGCACAGAGAGTCCCATACAGGATAAATCCAAGGAGAAACACACCAAGACACATATTAATCAAACTATCAAAAATTAAATATAAAGAAAACATATTAAAAGCAGCAAGGGAAAAACAACAGATAACACACAAGGGCATCCCCATAAGGTTAACAGCTGATCTTTCAGCAGAAACTCTGCAAGCCAGAAGGGAGTGGCAGGACATATTTAAAGTGATGAAGGAGAAAAACCTACAACCAAGATTACTCTACCCAGCAAGGATCTCATTCAGATTTGATGGAGAAATTAAAACCTTTACAGACAAGCAAAAGCTGAGAGAGTTCAGCACCACCAAACCAGCTTTACAACAAATGCTAAAGGAACTTCTCTAGGCAAGAAACACAAGAGAAGGAAAACACCTACAATAACAAACCCAAAACATTTAAGAAAATGGGAATAGGAACATACATATCGATAATTACCTTAAATGTAAATGGATTAAATGCTCCCACCAAAAGACACAGACTGGCTGAATGGATACAAAAACAAGACCCATATATATGCTGTCTACAAGAGACCCACTTCAGACCTAGAGACACATACAGACTGAAAGTGAGGGGATGGAAAAAGATATTCCATGCAAATGGAAATCAAAAGAAAGCTGGAGTAGCAATTCTCATATCAGACAAAATAGACTTTAAAATAAAGACTATTACAAGAGACAAAGACGGACACTATATAATGATCAAGGGATCGATCCAAGAGGAAGGTATAACAATTGTAAATATTTATGCACCCAACATAGGAGCACCTCAATACATAAGGCAAATACTAACAGCCATAAAAGGGGAAATCGACAGTAACACAATCATAGTAGGGGACTTTAACACCCCACTTTCACCAATGGACAGATCATCCAAAATGAAAATAAATAAGGAAACACAAGCTTTAAATGATACATTAAACAAGATGGACTTAATTGATATTTATAGGACATTCCACCCAAAAACAACAGAATACACATTTTTCTCAAGTGCTCATGGAACATTCTCCAGGATAGATCATATCTTGGGTCACAAATCAAGCCTTGGTAAATTTAAAAAAATTGAAATCGTATCAAGTATCTTTTCCGACCACAACGCTATGAGACTAGATATCAATTACAGGAAAAGATCTGTAAAAAATACAAACACATGGAGGCTACACAATACACTACTTAATAACGAAGTGATCACTGAAGAAATCAAAGAGGAAATCAAAAAATACCTAGAAACAAATGACAATGGAGACACGACGATCCAAAACCTATGGGATGCAGCAAAAGCAGTTCTAAGAGGGAAGTTTATAGCAATACAAGCCTACATCAAGAAACAGGAAACATCTCGAATAAACAACCTAACCTTGCACCTAAAGCAATTAGAGAAAGAACAAAAAAACCCCAAAGCTAGCAGAAGGAAAGAAATCATAAAGATCAGATCAGAAATAAATGAAAAAGAAATGAAGGAAACAATAGCAAAAATCAATGAAACTAAAAGCTGGTTCTTTGAGAAGATAAACAAAATTGATAAACCATTAGCCAGACTCATCAAGAGAAAAAGGGAGAAGACTCAAATTAATAGAATTAGAAATGAAAAAGGAGAAGTAACCACTGACACTGCAGAAATACAAACGATCATAAGAGATTACTGCAAGCAACTCTATGCTAATAAAATGGACAACCTGGAAGAAATGGACAGATTCTTAGAAATGCACAACCTGCCGAGACTGAACCAGGAAGAAATAGAAAATATGAACAGACCAATCACAAGCACTGAAATTGAAACTGTGATTAAAAATCTTCCAACACACAAAAGCCCAGGACCAGATGGCTTCACAGGCGAATTCTATCAAACATTTAGAGAAGAGCTAACACCTATCCTTCTCAAACTCTTCCAAAATATTGCAGAGGGAGGAACACTCCCCAACTCATTCTACGAGGCCACCATCACCCTGATACCAAAACCAGGCAAAGATGTCACAAAGAAAGAAAACTACAGGCCAATATCACTGATGAACATAGATGCAAAAATCCTCAACAAAATACTAGCCAACAGAATCCAACAGCACATTAAAAGGATCATACACCATGATCAAGTGGGGTTTATTCCAGGAATGCAAGGATTCTTCAATATACACAAATCAATCAACGTGATACATCATATTAACAAATTGAAGGAGAAAAACCATATGATCATCTCAATAGATGCAGAGAAAGCTTTCGACAAAATTCAACACCCATTTATGATAAAAGTCCTGCAGAAAGTAGGCATAGAGGGAACTTTCCTCAACATAATAAAGGCTGTATATGACAAACCCACAGCCAACATTGTCCTCAATGGTGAAAAACTGAAACCATTTCCACTAAGATCAGGAACAAGACAAGGTTGCCCACTCTCACCACTATTATTCAACATAGTTTTGGAAGTGTTAGCCACAGCAATCAGAGATGAAAAAGAAATAAAAGGAATCCAAATCGGAAAAGAAGAAGTAAAGCTGTCACTGTTTGCAGATGACATGATACTATACATAGAGAATCCAAAAGATGCTACCAGAAAACTACTAGAGCTAATCAATGAATTTGGTAAAGTAGCAGGATACAAAATTAATGCACAGAAATCTCTTGCATTCCTGTATACTACTGATGAAAAATCTGAAAGTGAAATTAAGAAAACACTCCCATTTACCATTGCAACAAAAAGAATAAAATACCTAGGAATAAACCTACCTAAGGAGACAAAAGACCTGTATGCAGAAAATTATAGGACACTGATGAAAGAAATTAAAGATGATACAAATAGATGGAGAGATATACCATGTTCTTGGATTGGAAGAATCAACATTGTGAAAATGACTCTGCTACCCAAAGCAATCTACAGATTCAATGCAATCCCTATCAAACTACCACTGGCATTTTTCACAGAACTAGAACAAAAAATTTCACAATTTGTATGGAAACACAAAAGACCCCGAATAGCCAAAGCAATCTTGAGAACGAAAAATGGAGCTGGAGGAATCAGGCTCCCTGACTTCAGACTATATTACAAAGCTACAGTAATCAAGACAGTTTGGTACTGGCACAAAAACAGAAATATAGATCAATGGAACAGGATAGAAGGCCAGAGATAAGCCCACGGACATATGGTCACCTTATCTTTGATAAAGGAGGCAAGCATATACAGTGGAGAAAAGACAGCCTCTTCAATAAGTGGTGCTGGGAAAATTGGACAGGTACATGTAAAAGTATGAAATTAGAACACTCCCTAACACCATACACAAAAATAAACTCAAAATGGATTAAAGACCTAAGTGTAAGGCCAGACACTATCAAACTCTTAGAGGAAAACATAGGCAGAACACTGTATGACATAAATCACAGCAAGATCCTTTTTGACCCAGGTCCTAGAGAAATGGAAATAAAAACACAAATAAACAAATGGGACCTAATGAAACTTCAAAGCTTTTGCACAGCAAAGGAAACCATAAACAAGACCAAAAGACAACCCTCAGAATGGGAGAAAATATTTGCAAATGAAGCAACGGACAAAGGATTAATCTCCAAGATTTACAAGCAGCTCATGCAGCTCAATAACAAAAAAACAAACAACCCAATCCAAAAATGGGCAGAAGACCTAAATAGACATTTCTCCAAAGAAGAGATACAGATTGCCAACAGACACATGAAAGAATGCTCAACATCATTAATCATTAGAGAAATGCAAATCAAAACTACAATGAGGTATCATCTCACACCGGTCAGAATGGCCATCATCAAAAAATCTAGAAACAATAAATGCTGGAGAGGGTGTGGAGAAAAGGGAACACTCTTGCACTGTTGGTGGGAATGTAAATTGATACAGCCACTATGGAGAACAGTATGGAGGTTCCTTAAAAAACTAAAAATAGAACTACCATATGACCCAGCAATCCCACTACTGGGCATATACCCTGAGAAAACCATAATTCAGAAAGAGTCATGTACCAAAATATTCATTGCAGCTCTGTTTACAATAGCCAGGACATGGAAGCAACCTAGGTGTCCATCATCGGATGAATGGATAAAGAAGATGTGGCACATATATACAATGGAATATTACTCAGCCATAAAAAGAAATGAAATGGAGGTGTCTGTAATGAGGTGGATGGAGTTAGAGTCTGTCATACAGAGTGAAGTAAGTCAGAAAGAGAAAAACAAATACAGTATGCTAACACATATATATGGAATCTAAGGAAAAAAAAAAAAAGAGGTCATGAAGAACCTAGTGGCAAGATGGGAATAAAGACACAGACCTACTAGAGAATGGACTTGAGGATATGGGGAGTGGGAGGGGTGAGATGTGACAGGGTGAGAGAGTGTCATGGACATATATACACTACCAAATGTAAAATAGATAACTAGTGGGAAGCAGCCGCATAGCACAGGGAGATCAGCTCGGTGCTTTGTGACCACCTAGAGGGGTGGGATAGGGAGGGTGGGAGGGAGGGAGATGCAAGAGGGAAGAGATATGGCAACACATGTATATGTGTAACTGATTCACTTTGTTGTAAAGCAGAAGCTGGCACACCATTGTAAAGCAATTATACTTCAATAAAGATGTTTAAAAAAAAAAATAAAGTAGATTAAAAAAATAAAAATAAAAATAACGACATTTAAAAATAAAATAAACTAAAATTTGCCTTAATAAAAAAAAATATCAAGAATAGAAAATTGAAAGTATTTGAGTATGACAGTACAAAGTGTGTGCTGGGTCTAGGAGATTTGAGGCTAGAGAATGAGTCAAAGGAACACTTGGGGAGAGCCTTGGTTGCTCTGTGGCTTACATTAGTTTCTAATAAATAATTACTAACACCGCAACAACTACTCCTGCAGGAACATGTATGTAGTTAGTATAATAAATAGTAGTTTTTGTAACTTTGTCTTTTGATGTCACTCTGTAGATATCTTTTAGTACTCTGTGGAAAAGCACCATATAACATATATTAATATGAAAAAAAGGTATTACAGTTAAGTGTATAACAATATAACACTATGTAAAAGTAAATTTTAATGACCATTAACCATTTCTCTTTAAAGTGGCTTCTGGGAGTTAAATATCCTATGTTTGAAAATGATATCACATTATCAAATATGCTCTTCATCTTTTGTAGTCTTATTGTAACCTCATTCTTCACAATTTCATTTTGAGCAATGCTATATATTTACCTTTGTAATCACCCCCACTGTTAAAAAAATAGGTTTCTTTCCAGAGCATTCTCATATATAAAGCTTGTCTTCAAAGGAAATACAGATCTTCCTTGCTTACAGTGGGGTTATGTCCTGATAAACCCACTGTGAATTGGAAACATCTTAAGTCAAAAATGCATTTAACAGACTTAACCTACCCAACATCATAGCTTAGCCCAGCCTGCCTTAAACATGCTCAGAACACTTACATTAGCCGACTGTTGAGGAAAACCATCTAACACAATGCCCATTTGCTGAATATCTCATGTAATTTATTGAATTTTGCGCTGAGGGTGAAAAACAGTATGGTTGTGTGGGTAGAGAATGGTGGTAAGTAGGTTTCGGTTAGTTTACCCTCGTGATCACGTGGGTGATGGGGAGCTGTGGCTGCCACTGCCCAGCATCACAAGAGAGGATCAGACCAAATATTGAAAAAAGTTCAAACCTCAGAATTCAAATACAGTTTCCATTGAATTTGTATGGCTTTCTTACTATAGTAAAGTCAAAAAATCGTAAGTCAAACCATCATAAATTGGGAACCGTCTGTACTTCCTTGCTGGATTTCATTCATTCTCAGATTATTTTAGTAATATTAAAAATGCCAGAGAGATTTGTAGGGATTCAAACATTTTCTCCTCAAATCACATAGATTCACCCTCAAAAGCCACTATTATATCTAAAGTGGCTGTATTCTCAACTACTACCTACCTGTCCAGTTGAGTGACATTTTTGGATAAGAGTTGGTGGCTTTGTCTGGTTGCCCTTGGCTAGCCTCTGAACCATAGCATGTAGAATTCATCCTATTTCCGGTTGTTTTGTAAAGCATGAAATGAGGCTTGAGCAGAGAAGAAAAATCCAAAATTCCCCTTAGGTGGTTAGGATTTTGGTCCTAAAATCCAGGTCCAGATTATCTCACTCTTGAATTCATTTAACTAAGTCTTTCTGAGAGTGGAAATTGATGAGCTAAAAAGGATGCTGGGTGATGTCCTCAGCTACTATCCTTAAGGCAGGCATCTTTAACAAGGTAACACATCCCTGTTCACTTTTTGGATAATAAATTGGATTATAGCCAGTAGGCTTTTGTACTCCCAACTCAATATCAGTTGCTGGGGAGCACCCAACGATTTTTTATTAAAACGCCCTCATGGGTTTGTCCAGAAGTATTTTAAATTTTGGGTACCACTCATTAACAACAGGCAATGAAATTTGTTTCCTCACTAACGTTGATTGAGTTCAGTGGCCAATTTATCCTAGATATGTGGGTAATATATATCATGTAAAACTTTTCAAGATTTTCTCTGAGACCACAAGCAGCCACTCTAAGTGTGGAAAGAGTTATTTCCACATAATAAATGGCTTTTTCTTATTCTGGACCAAAGGCTGGCATCATATAGTATTTAATAATATTCTCTTTGAACTTCTCCAAAGTCATGGTCTCTTTTAGTATTGTGAGGTTTGGGATCTTGGTGGTGACTGCCTGTTTGGCACGATGATCGACAAGGTCATTTCCTTTTGCTTGGATATTTCTCTTTGAATGGGCTTCTATCTTGAAAATAGCCAACTCCTTAAAAAAAATTATAGCTATTAAAATGTCCCTAATATGCTGACCATTCTAAACTAGGGTTCCTACTTAGGTTAAGCACCTTTATTTTTCTCTAAAGCTTTCAGAAATAATAGACTATTTCCAAAGTATTTCTACTATTAGTGTATGTATAAAACTCTATTCTTTTTATTTAGCCAGGAAGCTATTGGGATCACAACAAGTTCTGTCATCTGGGCAGATTTTGCCTCTGGAAAGGAGTCATATTCTAGTGGTGAGTTGAGATCTGCTATAATATATTCAGCCTGGTATTTTCTGGCTCTGTTATTAAGAGATGACTGAAGAGCAAGATTAAATCTAGATTTCTAGGGATGTTTTAATAATCTTATTAGGAGTGTTTTGATAAATCTATTAGATATTTGAAAAACAGCAATTAGGGAGTCATGAACTTCCCTTCTGTGGAAGAAGAGAAGTAGAATTTAAAGTATTACAAGGGTGAATGGAAATGCAGTAAGAAGTATGACTTGATAGGAAATAAGCCTTCTTACTGGTAAATATTGCATTGTTTCAGTGGGTGGCAAAGTTTGGCAACTTAAACCATTAGGTTTAAGACAGACCCTAAAAGAAATTATGTTAGCAGAAGTCTCCACCATGTTGGCAATCAGCTTTAAATGAGGAGGACTTTGATACTGGTCTAATACTAGAAAAACAGTTGCCTGGTATTGATCTGTGATGATTCCATAAAGTTGAGTCAGAACACCAAGGGCTTGTCCAAATCTCTTATGTACACATAGGTAGCAAAATTTATGACAAGGTAGGCCCATAGTGAGAGGCTGTTGAAGAGCTGATTTTTTAAAGCACAAACTGCCTATTCATGTTTAAATTCCCAGGTAAGAGATTTGGTTAACAAAGACATGGTTAAGTCATGCAGTATTGGAGCAATTCCTGTAAATTGGTGTGGTAGGCAGAATGCTTAAAATAGCCCCTCCCCCAGATTCCCTGATGTTCACACCCTAGTATAGTCCTTTCCACTTATATGTACGTAGGGCCTGTGAACATGATAAATGGCACTTGTGTGACTAGATTTTGTTATATGGCAAAGGGGACAATATTTTACAGGTGTAATTGAGATCCCTAATTAGTTGACTGAGTGATTCAAAAGGGATATTATTCTGGGTGGGACTGACCTAATCAGGTGAAAGCCATAAAAGCAAGAGGCTCTTCCTCAAAGAGAAAGAAACAGCCAGGTTGACAGCTGCCAGTGGAGGGTGCCAACCTCTAGAGCTGAGGACATCAATGCTATAACCACAAGGAACTAAATCCTATCAATAACCTAACGAGCTTGGAAGAGGCCTTCCAGCTCCAGATGAGAACAGCAATGTGGCCGATACCTTGATTTCAGCTTGTAAGACCCTGGGCAGGGGGCCCATCTAAGCTGTGCCTGGATTCCTAATCGATGGGCATTGTGATATTATAAATGTATGTTGATTACTAACCAGGAAAAATTCTGAATTGTTACAATTTTTCAGAATTGAGAAATTTGCCTCCTCGACATAAATTATGACCCAAGGAATACACTTTACTTTGACAGAATTTTTACTTCTCTTCAGGAAGTGTATAGCCTATTAGAGAAGAAACAATAAATAGATAGATGGAGTCAGTTCTAGAGCTCAACTGAACTTGAGTCCAAAAAAGATGATCAATATATGAGATAAAAATATAAGGAATGTAACTCAGGTCTTGGTTGAGGACTTCATTGATTTTCCGAAGAGAGCAAAGAAATAACTAAATAAAAAAGATGTTAAAGAACAGAAAACAGATTTATAGCTATAACATATGCACCAAAATAAAAGAATATTTGGGTTTGGTACTATAAGGAAGTAGGAAATGATTATTAGATTTATACTCCTGAAATTTTGAACGGATCTATATCCCTGCCCTTTGGATTATTTTTTCCTTTTCTTTTTTAACTTAGAGAATAGAAGTATTATAAAGAATGATACAAGGGTTAATGATTCATTTCTCTGTTAGGTTTTTATCTTTTTGATTTTAGTACTTCTTTTGGTTCTAGTTTTAGAGGGTATGGTCCAAACCTGGGGAGATATTTGGAGAGTTCAGTCTGATAGGTTCAGCTCAAATAATGTTGGAAAATCAGCATAATTTATGCCCAGAAGTATGATTATTCTTTAGACATTTAATTTCTATTAAGAGTACAGGGAAACCAATGTTTAAATTATCTATGACCTGATTATGATCAAGGAGTCCTCAGGAATGTCCAGGAATAGGCCATCAGGAGAGCATCTATTTTAAAGTAAATCCTTCATCTCACCCCATTTAGTTAGTGGGTGTGATGTCACAAAGGAGGAAAGAATTTTCTTTCTTGAAAGTCTGAGGTTGACAAGCTGGGCCAGGCAAAGTGTTTGAAGGGTATTGAAAGTACCTTGCACATGATAGCTGTTGATTCCCTGTGAGAGGCTGGATAAGAGTTTCAGGAAATATGACAGATGTCATACAGCCTATCAGTCAAAAATTTGCAAGATTTTCTTTAGTATTTAGAGAAATTGACCCTTGAAATAAAAGGAAATTGGTCACTTGATTCCCCCTTGGAGAAACTTCATTAATTGCCCCACTTTTTTTTTTCCTTTTGTGTCTTACCTAAAAAAATGGTGCAACTATTTTTCCAATACCCTTTCTGTTCAAAGTGTACACATTTGAGGAGTTAAGGAAGAGTCTATAAGAAAGATTTTTCAAGGACAGTCTCCTGCCTTTGCTAAGCAGGATTTAATACAGTTTTACTGTCAAATTCTAGCTTTACTCTTTTTCTATATGAAATTTCACATTTTATTCTTCACTTTTTCTCACCAGAAAGGATCTCTCTCTTGCCTCCCTCTCAGCTATATTCCAGTTTTATTTTCACTCAAATCTTATGAGTATGGTAGCTGGATGCTGGGGCAGGGGGGCGGGCAGGAAGGTCCATTCTCTGAAGTTCTCCTTAAGCTGCAGTCCTAGGCAGGTACCATAAACAGCGGGACCCAGATCTGAGGTCTTCACGAGTGATCCTGGCCCTTCTCCAGAGGTAATGCTGGGCTTAGTATGCGTTCACCCTTCACAAGGGGTAGGGTTTATTTTCTCCTCGTTTTTCTGTAACTATAGTGGGTTCCCATCTGTGTCCTCGGGCATCAGGTTTTGAGGACCTTGCATATTAAGGCTTTGTTTCCATAGGGCAGATAAGAAAGATGAGATGGGTGGACATTAGGTATTTGGTATTTGGTATTTGGATATTGGTATATCCTGTTTCACTCCCCAGACAGCACCTGGAGGGAAACTTTCTTAGGATTTTTTTCCAATCTTCCCTGTGAGTACCTGTGGGGTTCCTGGAGGGGAAGTTTGCAGAAGGGTGCCAACTCAATTTGCTCCTGTCTCTCTCAGGCTCACCTACCCTCAGACTTGAGCAGTTAGTTAAAATCTGGTTGATTCTTCTTACCAGCTGATATGCCACTCAGCATCTTATGTCTCAGCTAAGCAAATTGCTGGATCCTGCTTCTCTCCGAGAGTGCTTTTCACATTCCTGATTTTAGTTAAAATGTTTTCCACTGAAATTTTTATTATCTAATTGAAAAAATTATTAATTTCCATTTTTCAAGGTTTTTTCTTACTATAAGGGAGGGGGAAACACTATCTTACTTCTCCACATCTCTGAGAAGACATCAGAACCCAGAAGCAGCTGGTTTTTATGCAATTTTCCTACCATTTTGGTTGAATCTGAAGTATTTTCCAGTACTGTGTCTTAAACAAAGCCATTTTCTCTGGAAAGTCAGCTGATCACTAGCTGTGTAGAGTAGTTAGGAGATTATAATAAATCATAGAGTAAATTAGAAAATAATGCTAAATTCTAAGCTCCTATTTTCATTTTTGCATGATTATTATAATCAATTTTTATGAAGATTGCTTATACATCAAAAAATGAACTTGCTTTTTTATTAATTATATGACTCAACACTAATTTCAAAAGCAATGAATTTGTTTAGATGGAACCAGAAATAATCATTTTATACTTTAATTCTGCATTCCATATTTGGTAGTGGGGAATATGTTAACAATGGCTCTATTTATGAGACTACAAGTCCATATAATAAGTCAATTTTTAAAATTAATAACACTATAAAGCTCAGAGTTTGACTAAAATCCTAACCTCAGTAGTTCATGTTAATATCAGAGGGGAAAACGTCATTTCAGATTAAAATCGTTGGCAAGACACTGAGAGATATTCCCACTGATTCTACCAGTGGGTTTTATTTACATATACATTCCTATCTATATATAAATATCTGTAGCTCTGTATGTCAATTTCTACATATCTATCTGGGTCTTTTTTATGGGTTATTCTCAGGTTAAACACAGTAATTCAAATAGGTTTATATTTCCCTTTTCTTAAATAATTTGAAGTGTAAGAAGTCCTCAGAGGAACTAAATTCTGTCATTTCATTTCTCAAACTCAACTAGCCCACAGGCTTATCTAAAAAGTCAAGGGGAAACAGAAAGGGTGTGTGTGTGTGTTTGTGTGTGTGTGTGCATGAGATCACCTTTATTAAATCAACAAACCATGTGCAGTGTTGGTTTGTGAAGCTGGGGAATGTTTAAGAGGCCAAATATTTTAGTTAACATGGCTATGATATTAAAAAATAGGGTTTATACAAAGTCCCTTCCTTGCTATAATATTTGACCCAGAGTGACACTGAGTATAATGAGCAGTATGGTTTATTTACCTGCATATGATGTGTTATCCAACTAAATTTTAACAAATCCACATTTAAATTCCAGATGAAAGATACTGGATTTCTTTCTTGTTAAAAATTCAATGTCTATCCTACAGGAAGAATGGTAAAAAGCCTCCATAAAAATACATTTTTGTTGTCACAATGCAATTAATGCATCAGTGATCAGTTACTGTTATCCTGAAATACAAAAAAAATGCCTCTTCTCTCCTTCCTGTAGCTGAAAGTCATCCTAAACATTCAAAACATTCAAATCCCTCAAAAAATAAAAATAAAAATAAACGTCCAGGATCATCACAAACAGAATGGCGAGGCTTACATTGAGGGGTACATCTCTTACTTAGTAGCCGCTCCAACAATTAATTCCCGGGACCCAATTTAACATCCTCTACCTCCATCTCTTCCTCTCGACTGATTTTCACCAGCTAATTCATAAGTTTAGTATTTAGCAAGATCATTTCTCACAGGTCAACTTTATGGAGAAGTAAGATTGTTACAGCAACAATTAATATCTGGATTTTTTTTTAACTTTCAAAACATTTTTGAGCATCCGAAAGAGAAGACTTCAAGTGGAGAAGGAGGGGATGGAATTAGAACTGAGAAGGGGGGTTGCATGTAACAGTAACAAAAGGCTCTGGTCTGGCCTAAGAGGCCTCGGAAGTAGAAAAACCTGGTTACTGTCAGGGAACTGCAAGTCCTGAGTATGTTTACTGTTGAAGATCAATCAGAACATAGTGCCCAAGACTCTGTTCCTGAGACCTTTCCTGATCAATCAAAGAGTGCCCAGTTGTGTCCAGGCAGGGCAGCCTTATATGAGTTATTCATCTTTTTTATCTTCAAGTGTAGATTTTCTAAGAACAACTTTCTGGATATTGACCTTAGATCATCTAATGCAACAACTTTCGCTTTTTTCCTATGTTGACAGCTCCATGTGGATAGCTGAGAAATAAAGCTCATAGCCCCTAGGTAACAGAGAACAGGGCTTTGATTCCAAAGAATGAGTGGGAGTATAGAAGAATAAGCCCCAATATGACTTGACAGTACCAAACTGACCTATTACTTGTGATTAAGTCAACATGTTGGCAATTATTATACATATATATGTATAAAATACTCATAATTATCAAACTATAAATTTACAGTTAAGAACACATGTTAAAGTAACAAAAATATTTTTGTCCTTATAATAGAGGGTCCCAATAAGTATTTCATGAACATAGTAATTAACCAAAATTTTGCTACCATGAAGATTGTAGTAGTCATTATAGAAAGGATTTTTCATTTATAGTTATAAGAGATAAAATTATAAAAGTTAATTACAGGGCACAGAGTCAAGATGGTGGACTAGGAGGACGCAGAATTCGCGTCTCTGCACAACTAGGACACCTACCAGGCACT
Source organism: Eubalaena glacialis (assembly GCF_028564815.1). Classification (NCBI taxonomy): domain Eukaryota; kingdom Metazoa; phylum Chordata; class Mammalia; order Artiodactyla; family Balaenidae; genus Eubalaena; species Eubalaena glacialis. The sequence continues at coordinate 117,827,113 of NC_083724.1, forward strand.
GGTGGGGGACCATGGACACCTAAGGGGATTGGTGGAACCCCCAGCGACCAGCTTGCGGGATCTTGGTTCCCAGGCCGGGGGTCCGGCCGGAGCTCCTGTGTTGGGGGCTCCAAGTTCAAACCGCTGGGCTAACCAAGAACCACAGACCCCGGGGAATATCAATCGGAGTGAGGCCTCCCGGAGGTCCTCATCTCAGCACCAAGACCTGGCTCTATCCAACTGCCTGCAAACTCCAATGCTGGACACCTCAGGCCAAACAACCAGTAAGACAGGAATACAGCACCATTCATCAACAACAAGAAAAAAAATGAAATGACAGAAAAAAATGTTACATACAAAGGAGTAAGGTAAAAACCTACAAGACCAAATAAATGAACACGAAATAGGCAACCTACCTGAAAAAGAATTCAGAGTAATGATAGTAAAGATGATCCCAAATCTCGTAAACAGAATGGAGAAAATACAAGAAACATTTAACAAAGATCTAGAAGAACTAAAAAGCAAACAAACAGTGATGAACAACACAATAACTGAAATTAAAAATACTCTAGAAGGAATCAATAGCAGAATAGCTGAGGCAGAAGAACGGGTAAGTGAGCTAGAAAATAAAATGGTGGAAATAACTGCCAGGGAGCAGAATAAAGAAAAAAGAATGAAGAGAGTTGAGCACAGTCTCAGAGACCTCTGGGACAACATTAAACCCACCAACATTCAAATTATAGGGGTCCCAGAAGAAGAGAAAAGCAAAGGGACTGAGAAAATACTTGAAGAGATTATAGTTGAAAACTACCCTAATATGGGAAAGGAAATAGTCAATCAAGTCCAGGAACCGCAGAGAGTCCCATACAGAATAAATCCAAGAAGAAACATGCCGAGGCACATATTAATCAAATTATCAAAAATTAAATACAACGAAAAAATATTAAAAGCAGCAAGGGAAAAGCAACGAATAACATACAAGGGAATCCCCATAAGGTAAACAGCAGATCTTTCAGGAGAAACTCTGTAACCCAGAAGGGAGTGGCAGGACATATTTAAAGTGATGAAAGGGAAAAGCCTATAACCAAGATTACTCTGCCCAGCAAGGATCTCATTCAGATTCGACAGAGAAATTAAAACCTTTACAGACAAGCAAAAGTTAAGAGAATTCAGCACCACGAAACCAGCTTTACAACAAATGCTAAAGGAACTTTTCTAGGCAGGGAACACAAGAAAAGGAAAAGACCTATGAAAACAAACCCAAAACAATTAAGAAAATGGTAATAGGAACATACATATCGATAATTACCTTAAATGTAAATGGATTAAATGCTCCAACCAAAAGACATAGACTGGATGAATGGATACAAAAACAAGACCCATATATATGCAGTCTACAAGAGACCCACTTCAGACCTAGGGACACATACAGACTGAAAGTGAGGGGATGGAAAAAGATATTCCATGCAAATGGAAATCAAAAGAAAGCTGGAGTAGCAATTCTCATATCAGACAAAATAGACTTTAAAATAAAGACTATTAGAAGAGACAAATAACACTACATAATGATCAAAGGGATCAATCCAAGAAGTGTTAACAAAATATTTATGCACTCAACATAGGAGCACCTCAGTACATAACGCAAATGCTAACAGCCATAAAAGGGGAAATCGACAGTAATACAATCATAGTAGGGGACTTTAACACCCCACTTTCACCAATGGAGAGATCATCCAAAATGAAAATAAATAAGGAAACACAAACTTTAAATGACACATTAAACAAGATGGACTTAATTGAAATTTATAAGACATTCCATCCAAAAACAACAGAATACACTTTCTTCTCAAGTGCTCATGGAACATTCTCCGGGTAGGCCATATCTTGGGTGACAAATCAAGCCTTGGTAAATTTAAGAAAATTGAAATCGTATTGGGTATCTTTTCCGACCACAACGCTATGAGACTAGATATCAATTACAGGAAAAAAACTGTAAAAAATACAAACACATGGAGGCTAAACAATACGCTCCTAAATAACCAAGAGATCACTGAAGAAATCAATCAAAAAATACCTAGAAACAAATGACAATGAAAACACGATGATGCAAAACCTATGGGATACAGCAAAAGCAGTTCTAAGAGGGAAGTTTATAGCAATACAATCCTACCTCAAGAAACAAGAAACATTTCAAATAAACAACCTAACCTTACACCTAAAGCAACTAGAGAAAGAAGAATTAAAAAACCCCAAAGTTAGCAGAAGGAAAGAAATCATAAAGATCAGATCAGAAATAAATGAAAAACAAATGAAGGAAACAATAACAAGATCAATAAAACTAAAAGCTTGTTCTTTGAGAAGATAAACAAAATTGATAAACCATTAGCCAGAGTCCTCAAGAAAAAAAGGGAGAAGACTCAAATCAACAGAATTAGAAGTGAAAAAGAAGTAACAACTGACACTGCAGAAATAAAAGGATCATGAGAGATTACTACAAGCAACTATATGGCAATAAAATGGGCAACCTGGAAGAAATGGACAAATTCTTAGAAAAGCACAACCTTCTGAGACTGAACCAGGAAGAAATAGAAAATATAAAAACACTAGTCACAAGCACTGAAATTGAAACTGTGATTGAAAATCTTCCAACAAACCAAAGCCCAGGACCAGATGGCTTCACAGGCGAATTCTAGCAAACATGTAGAGAATAGCTAACACATATCCTTCTCAAACTCTTCCAAAATATAACAGAGGGAGGAACCCTCCCGAACTCATTCTATGAGGCCACCATCACCCTGATACCAAAACCAGACAAAGATGTCACAGAAAAGAAAACTACAGCCCAATATCACTGATGAACATAGATGCAAAAATCCTCAACAAAATACTAGCAAACAGAATCCAACAGCACAATAAAGGATCATGCACCATGATCAAGTGGGGTTTATCCCAGGAATGCAAGGATTCTTCAATATACACAAATTATTCAATGTGATACACTATATTAACCAATTGATGGAGAAAAACCATATGATAATCTCAATAGATGCAGAAAAAGCTTTTGACAATATTCAACACCCATTTATGATAAAACCTCTCCCGAAAGTAAGCATAGAGGGAACCTACCTCAACATAATAAAGGCCATATATGACAAACCCACAGACAACATCATTCTCAATGGTGAAAAACTGAAACCATTTCCTCTACGATCAGGAACAAGACAAGGTTGCCCACTCTCACCACTATTATTCAACATAGTTTTGGAAGTTTTAGCCACAGCAATCAGAGAAGAAAAAAAAAAAGGAATCCAAATTGGAAAACAAGAAGGAAAACTGTTTGCAGATGACATGATCCTATACATAGAGAATCCTAAAGATGCCACCAGAAAACTAGTAGAGCTAATCAATGAATTTGGTAAAGTAGCAGGATACAAAATTAATGCACAGAAATCTCTTGCATTCCTGTACACTAATGATGAAAAATCTGAAAGAGAAATTAAGGAAACACTCTCATTTACCATTGCAACAAAAAGAATAAAATACCTAGGAATAAGCCTACCAAAGGAGACAAAAATCCTGTATGAAGAAAACTATAAGACACTGATGAAAGAAATTAAAGGTGATACAAACAGATGGAGAGATATACCATGTTCTTGGATTGGAAGAATCAACATTGTGAAAATGACTGTACTACCCAAAGCAATCTACAGATTCAGTGCAATCCCTATCAAACTACCAATGGCATTTTTCAGAGAACTGGAACAAAAAATTCCACAATTTGTTTGGAAGCACAAAAGACCCCGAATAGCCAAAACAATCTTGAGAAAAAAAACAGCGCTGGTGAAATCAGGCTCCCTGACCTCAGACTATACTACAAAGGTACAGCAATCAAGACAGTATGGTACTGGCACATAAACAGAAATATAGATCAATGGAACAAGAAAGAAAACCCAGAGATAAACCCACTCACATATGGTCACCATATCTTTTTCTTTTTTAAAAAAATTTTATTTATTTATTTATTTATTTTTGGCTGTGTTGGGTCTTCGTTTCTGTGTGAGGGCTTTCTCCAGTTGCGGCAAGCGGGGGCCACTCTTCATCGCGGTGCACGGGCCTCTCACTATCGCGGCCTCTCTTGTTGTGGAGCACAGGCTCCAGATGCGCAGGCTCAGTAATTGTGGCTCACAGGCCTAGTTGCTCCGTGGCATGTGGGATCTTCCCAGACCAGGGCTCGAACCCGTGTCCCCTGCATTGGCAGGCAGATTCTCAACCACTGCGCCACCAGGGAAGCCCGGTCACCTTATCTTTGATAAAGGAGTCAAGAGTATACAATGGAGAAAAGACAGCCTCTTCAATAAGTGGTGCTGGGAAAACTGGACATGTAAAAGAATGAAATTAGAATACTTCCTAACACCACACACAAAAATAAACTCAAAATGGATTAAAGACCTAAAGGTAAGGCCAGACACTATAAAACTCTTAGAGGAAAACTTAGGTAGAACACACTATGACATAAATCACAGCAAGATCCTTTTTGACCCACCTCCTAGAGAAATGGAAATAAAAACAAAAATAAACAAATGGGGCCTAATGAAACTTAAAAAGCTTTTGCACAGCAAAGGAAACCACAAACAAGATGAAAACACAACCCTCAGAATGGGAGAAAATATTTGCAAACGGAGCAACTGACAAAGGATTAATCTCCAAAATTTACAAGCAGCTCATGCAGCTGAATAGCAAACAAACAATCCAATCCAAAAGTGAGCACAAGACCTAAACAGACATTTCTCCAAAGAAGATATACAGATTGCCAACAAACACATGAAAGGATTCTCAACATCACTAATCATTAGAGAAATGCAAATCAAAACTGCAATGAGGTTTCACCTCACACTGGTCAGAATGGCCATCATCAAAAAATCTACAAACAATAAATGCTATAGAGGGTGTGGAGGAAAGTGAACCCTCTTGCACTGTTGGTGGGAATGTAAGTTGATACAGCCACTATGGAGAACAGTATGGAGGTTCCTTAAAAACTAAAAATAGAACTACCATACGACCCAGCAATCCCACTACTGGGCATATACCCTGAGAAAACCATAATTCAAAAAGAGTCATGTACCACAATGTTCATTGCAGCACTGTTTACAATAGCCAGGACATGGAAGCAACGTAAGTGTCTATCGACAGATGAATGGATAAAGAAGATGTTGCACATATATACGATGGAATATTATTCAGCCATAAAAGGAAGCAAAATTGAGTTATTTGTAGTGAGGTGGATGGACCTAGAGTCTGTTATACAGAGTGAAGTAAGTCAGAAAGAGAAAAATACCATATGCCAACACATATATATGGAATCTAAAAAAAAAAAAAAAGGTTCTGAAGAACCTAGGGGCAGAACAGGAATAAAGATGCAGACGTAGAAAATGGACTTGAGGACATGGGGAGGGGGAAGAGTAAGCTGGGACGAAATGAGAGAGTTGCATTGACATATACACACTGCCAAATGCAAAATAGATAGCTAGTGGGAATCAGCAGCATAACACAGGGAGATCAGCTCAGTGCTTTGTGACCACCTAGAGGGATGCGATAGGGAGGGTGCGAGGGAGACGCAAGAGGGAGGCTATATGGGGATATATGTATATGTATAGCTGATTCACTTTGTTATACAGCAGAAACTAACACAACATTGTAAAGCAATTATACTCCAATAAAGATGCTTAAAAAAAACCCCGCAATTAAGTATCACCTCACACCTGTGAGAATGGTTATCATCAAAAAAACACAAATAACAAATGTTGGCGAGGGACTTCCCTGGTGGCGCAGTGGTTAAGAATCCTGCCATTTCAGGGGACATGCATTCAATCCATGGTCCGGGAAGATCCCACATGCCATGGAGCAACTAAGCCTGTGTGCCACAACTACTGAGCCTGTGCTCTAGAGCCCGTGAACCCGTGCTCTGCAACAAGAGAAGCCACCACAATGAGAAACCTGTTCTCCGCAACAGAGAGTAGCCCCTGCTCGCCACAACTAGAAAAAGCCTGCGCGCAGCAACGAAGACCCAACGCAGCCATAAAATAAACAAAATTTTAAAAATAAATAAAATTTAAAAAAACAAAAAAACAAATGTTGTTGAAGATGTGGAGAAAAGGGAACCCTTGTGCCCTGTTGGTGGGAATGTAAATTGGTGTAGCCACTGTGGAAAACAGTATGGAGGTTTCTCAGAAAACTAAAAATAGAACTATCATACAACCCAGCAATTCCACTCCTGGGTATATATTGAAAGAATACAAAAACACTAATTCAAAAAGATACATGGACCCCAATGTTCATAGCATTATTTACAGTTGCCAAGATATGGAAGCAACCTAAGTGTCCATCAACAGATGAATGGATAAAGAAGATGTGGTGTGTGGGGGTGTGTATGTGTGTGTGTGTGTGTGTGTATATATGTATATATATATATAATGGAATATTACTCAGCCATAAAAGAAGAATCAAATCTTGCCATTTGCAACAACATTGATGACTTGGAGGGTATTATGCTAAGTGAAACAAGTCAGAGAAAGACAAATACTCTATGATATCACTTATATGTGGAATCTAAATGATACAACAAACTAGTGAATATAACAGAAAAGAAACAGACTCACAGATATAGAGAATGAACTAGTGGGTACCAGTGGGGAGAGGTAGGGGGGAAGAAAAATATAGGGGTAGGGGAATAAGAAGTACAAACTATTATGTATAAAATAAGCTATAAGGATATATTGTACAACACAGGGAATATAGCCAATATTTTATAAAAACTACAAACAGAGTATAACTTTTAAAAATTGTGAATCGGGGCTTCCCTGGTGGCGCAGTGGTTGAGAATCCGCCTGCCAATGCAGGGGACACGGGTTCGAGCCCTGGTCTGGGAAGATCCCACATGCCGCAGAGCAACTAGGTCCGTGAGCCACAATTACTGAGCCTGCGCGTCTGGAGCCTGTGCTCCACAACAAGAGAGGCCGCGATAGTGAGAGGCCCTCGCACCGCGATGGAGAGTGGCCCCCACTTGCCGCAACTAGAGAAAGCCCTCGCACAGAAACTAAGACCCAACACAGCCATAAATAAATAAATAAATAAATAAATAAATAAATAATTGTGAATCACTATATTGTATACCTGTAACATATAATATTGTACATCAACTATACTTCAATAAAAAAAGTTATACCATGAAAAAATAATAAGTAAATAAATAGAAGTTAATTACAGGTTTCTGTGTTGAAATCAAATAATTATAAATTTATAATATGAAAGAGTAGCATCTATTGACACATTATAATCTATTTAAAATTTTCTTATTCTTACCTTTAATTAATTAATTAATTAATTAAATTTTAAAAATAGGTGTCTTTTTTTTTTTTTAAAGGTACTGGGCACTTCCAATGTTTTGTTTTGTTTTTTTTTTATAATTAATTTACTTTTTTTTTTTTTTTTTTTTAATTTTTGCCTGTGTTGGGTCTTCGTTTCTGTGCGAGGGCTTTCTCTAGTTGCGGCAAGTGGGGGCCACTCTTCATCGCGGTGCGCGGGCCTCTCACTATTGCGGCCTCTCTTGCTGCGGAGCACAGGCTCCAGACACGCAGGCTCAGCAGTTGTGGCTCACGGGCCCAGCCGCTCCGCGGCATGTGGGATCTTCCCAGACCAGGGCTCGAACCCGTGTCCCCTACATTGGCAGGCAGATTCTCAACCACTGCGCCACCAGGGAAGCCCCAATAGGTGTCTATTTTAAATTTATTTATTTATTTATTTTTGGCTGTGTTGGTTCTTCGTTTCTGTGCGAGGGCCTTCTCCAGTTGTGGTGAGCAGGGGCCACTCTTCATCGCGGTGCGCGGGCCTCTCACTGTCGCGGCCTCTCTTTGCGGAGCACAGCTCCGGACGCGCAGGCTCAGTAGTTGTGGCGCACGGGCTTAGTTGCTCTGCGGCATGTGGGATCTTCCCGGACCAGGGCTCGAACCCGTGTCCCCTGCATCGGCAGGCACACTCTGAACAACTGCGCCACCAGGGAAGCCCACCTTTAATTTATTAATTGTAGCTGTTCAATAATTTATGAGGTATTGCAGAGTAATAACTTATGTCATTTATAATAATTTTCATGTGTAAGCAAAGATAAATAAACTTTCAAAATGTAAAATGAGCTTACAAAATGTGCAGAGAAATGTAAGACATTTCAAGTTTATCATTTTATTTTTGTCACCATTAATAATTATTTACAAGGTCTAATTCAAAAGAGTTCTATGTTACAACTATGCTTTCTAATCTATAAGAATTTTTGATGAAGAATAATTTCTTAAACATACTTTGAAATAGCTGAGCTTTATCATATGATAGGAAAGTACAGTTATTATTTATCTAAAGCGGTTATTTTATGTTAAGTTTTTGAGTCTTACATAATTCTTCTAAATAAATTTCCCATCAATAGGAAATACATTTTCTCCACTTTTATGAGAAAATCACTGTATACAAGTTTATAAGAAAACATTACAAAATAAACTCTACATTTTTGCAACTATACTAGTCAAAATAAATCAATCACAGCACTACAATTAAATTGCAAAAACAAAATTCTGCCTTAAGCAGCCTTCAGTAATTAATGTGGCATTTAGCTTGCATCTGCTGAAATAACTTCCTAGGCCCAAGATGGAACCACCTCTGCCAGAGGTACCACATCAGCAAACCAAAACTTAGATAACTTTCATGTCCCTATGAATGCCCCACTTGACCAGAAATGCAGCGTATCCATCAGTCAGTCCCCAAACATCAAGTTGTAACTTCACCCGTTACATTATTATTATATATTTACATGTGATGACTACAGACAACTTAGTAGTGAGTTGTTATATCCTTTGATATTTAGTCAAGGTTTTGAAAAATTCCACTGCTATTGAACTATAACTAAATCTGTATGATTACTACAATAGGCACGAAAATCTACGTACACTGAGATCAAAGCTCTTTATGACAGCCTAGAAGAGGCCTTCACAAGTTATACAGGTCCAGAAGGAGTAATCAAACTGGTAAATGAAATTGATACTGAAAGAAGGAAACACAGTCAAGAAGCAGTTTCAACAGGCTAAAGTATTGATTATAGAAATTGGAAGAAAAAAAAAAGAATATCAGACAGCATTTTGTGGGGAAATTATAGGGGGGAAAAAACAACAGTGAATCCTCAGAGTAGATCCAGAAAACAGCTTCATTGATGACCCCAAGTGTGAAGAATGAACAATCATGAGAGGGTGTGAAGAATGAACAATCATGAGAGGGGCAAGAAACACGGGTGCCTCATTTGGCATAAAGGAGACCCCATGAATTGAATATCTGAGCACCTGATGAGCAAAAGTAGTCTGAAATCAGAAGGACTTCCAAAGAAAGCTGTTAACATAATTTTATTCTTCAAATTTTAATGTGAAAACATTTCTTTGATCTCTTCAGGTTTGTTGATAAAGACTATGTATAAAATATATTTGATTGCCCTGTGAAAAGAACCAAGTCTACTGTTATATTTTATATGGAGTAGGAACGATAGATTACGCAGTCTTTCACTTTCTTTAAACTTGATATTTAACCTTGATATTTGGGGACATAAAAAGAATCAACAAGAGATGCATGTCAGATTGTTCAGAGCAGAAATTAGGTGAAACAGTATAGTAATGAAATTGTCAATGCTATCTCACGCTATAGTCTGCCCAATTATTTTCACCTCCTGTCTTAGCTGAGGCTACTATTAAATACAATGGAGATTTATTTCTCACAGTTCTGGAGGCTGGAAATTCCAAGATCAAGGTGCTGGCAGATTTAGTGTCTGTGAGGACCCTATTCCTGGTTCACAGACAGCTGTCCTCTCTCTGCACCCTCACATGGCAGAAAGGGCAAGGGAGCTCTCTGGAATCTCTCTATAAGGGCCCTAATCCCATTCATGAAGGCTCCACACTCATGACCTAGGCATCTCCCAAAGCCTCTACCACCATATCACTGGGGGTTAAGATTTAAATACATGAATTTAGGAGAGACACAAACATTCAGTCTATAGCAACTTCTAAATGACAAAATTGTAGCTTCATAAATCTATAGTGCTAGCAGTCATCTAGAATCTGAACACAGTTACAAGGAATTATATCAAATAACATTATTTCTGTGATCTATCACTGAAGGTATATCTGTATATTTCCTGCTTACATCCTAGAAGACTAAAAACGAGTGTGACCTTTACACACACACACACACAGACACACACACACTTTCTCCATTCTGCTTTCATTTCTACCACCTACTAATCAAAAATTAGGAACAAAAGGGAAGCTAACAGAGTTCAATGTGAAAAATTGAAGTAAATTGCTTCTCAAAAACTGAATAATTTTGTTTGGAGGTCAGTATATGCAGGGAGAAAGACCATTCCCTTTGTTAGAGGATGCTAAATAAAAAACAAATGTGTGCAGCTTTTTCATGTACTACTAGGGCATTTTGCTTCACATTCTATAAATGAAGGAAAGAAGCTCTATTATAACTAGGATAGACTGAATAATGTCTCTCTGAAGATGTCCACATTCTAATCCATGGAAAACCTGTGAATGTTACTTTATATTGCAAAAAGGATTGCTGGTGTGTCTAAGAATCTTGATATTGGGAGACCAGCCTGGATTATCTGGGTGGGTCCAATGTAGTCATAAGGGTTCTTGTAAAAAATAGCAGTTGGTCAGAGAGAACAGAAAATGCTGCCCAGCTGGCTTGACAATGGGGGAAGGAACCACCAGCAGCCCTTAGAAGCTGGAAGAGGCAAGGACAAGTGTCCTGCCCTGGAGCCTCCAGAAGGAAACAGCCCTGCTGACATCTTGATTTTATCCTTGTAAGACTCTTTTCAGGAATACTAATTATGTGTTTTGTTCACGATAGAACAGCTTAAACCTGATGGTGACTGGGAGTGACACTAATACCAAATTTTTGGTCAATCTCATGTATGAGAAAATGACCAAAAAGGAAGAATTGTTAAATTAATTAAACAAGGAGGCCATTAAACTGAGGTGTCTCTAATGCCTTGGTGGCTTTTGTGAGTAAACCAAAATCTAAGCCTGTAAATGCCTCAAGATTACGGAATCAAAACTTAAGGACAACCAATCACAACCAACTAGGCTTTAAGCTAGAGCCAATTAAATAAATTCTTTGCTTCCACATTTTCCTCTTAAGTCATTCCCAACTCCTGTCGGTGGCATGCTCCTAACCACTTCTGGTTTGGCACTGCCCAATTTGAATTGATTTTTTGCTCAAATAAACTCTTCATATTTTTAATATGCCTCATTTCATCTTTTAACACAGCTTTATAATGCGTAATATATAAATAGCCAAAAACTGGAGTCAGCCAGATGCCCTTCAATAGTCCTCGCACAAATCTGATACACACATTCCAGGGGATGCTACTTAGCAAAAAATAGTGTCAACACAGCAACTCAAATGACTCTCCAGGAAATTATGTTGAGTGAAAAAAGCCAATCCACAAAATTTACATACTGTATGACACCATTTATCTAACATTTTTGAAATGCTGTTGGGAAAGAGTAGCCCACTGGGAATGGAAGAGAAGCGGGTCTAATTATAAAAGAGCAACACAAAAGTTGCTTGTGATGCTGGAACTGTTAAGGATCTTGACTGTGGTATGAATACAATAACTTACACATGTGATACAATTGCATGGAATTAAGTACATGCATGCGAGTGCGTGCACGCATGCACACACCTGCACAAATGAGTAAAAGCTGAACTGGTGAAAATCTGGATGAGATGGGTAGGTGTATCAAAGTCAATGTCCTGGTTGTAATATTACATCACAGTTCTGCAAAATGTTACCGTGGGGTTGGGGGAGGGGGAGGGGGTGGTAGGGTGTGGGGGGAAGGACTTGGTAAAGTAACATGGGATCTTCTCATTTATTTTTCTACAATTGTATGTGAATCTTCAATTATCTCAAAAATTTCAACTAAAAATGCATATTGAAGTTATCTAGATAATATTTAAGAAGCACCTGATAATATGATCAATTTTGTGGAGTTTTATCCACTTTCAGGTAGAAGTTCTATTTACAGAAAATGTATATATAATAGAAATGTAAAGACGGTTCCCAAAATCTTACGCTGTTTTCAGCTGTAATATCTTCAAAAATATAAATGCTACAAATTACACATGAATCATTTAAAACTTAATTATATATGTTTATTCTTTACTTATTTAATTTTGCAAGTTTCGAAGAGATTTTTAACCTTAATTTTTTCAGTTCCCTTAATTGAAGATGGCAATTGTTAAAAATAAACATTTATTATCAAAGTTTATAAAACTAATTGTGTGTTAATAAAAGATAAATAATTTTCTTTTTTTTAAACTGTAGTATAAACACTTCTGTAGTTATTAATGTTTAAATTTTCACTAAAGCTTTTGGCAAACACTTATTTTACTATTAGTAAATTGTCTTGGAGTGGAATTCACCATGAATTTATAATAGGAAATCACTCATATATCAAAGTGCAAAACAGCTATTAATGAAAGTATATAATGCCTTTTCCTATACATTTGTGTTATTTATTTTCATTGATATATAAAAAAAGAAATGCACCCTAATGCAGTGGTAAATGATTTTTACTTACAAGATGATCAAGTGTAACACAATTCTGTATCTTACTGAGTTGCTATTTGTTGAATTTGTGGATTTTTAGCCTAACATCTCATACCACAAAATATTTTATTTATGAACCATGTGATCACTGCTTCACTGAGAAGATTCACAGCAGCTAGTTTTGAAAGATTTTTCTTTTTAAAGGAATTCCTTTATTTTTTTATTATTTATTTATTTATTTATTTATTTTTAGCTGTGTTGGGTCTTCGTTTCTGTGCAAGGGCTTTCTCTAGTTGCGGCAAGCGGGGGCCACTCTTCATCGCGGTGCGCGGGCCTCTCACTATCGCGGCCTCTCTCGTTGCGGAGCACAGGCTCCAGACGCACAGGCTCAGTAGTTGTGGCTCACGGGCCCAGTTGCTCCGCAGCATGGGGGATCTTCCCAGACCAGGGCTCGAGCCCACGTCCCCTGCATTGGCAGGCAGACTCTCAACCATTGCGCCACCAGGGAAGCCCCTGAAAGATTTCTTTTTTAAACAAAACCCTTGAAAGATAATGATTCCAGTCAAATGATTTGACATTAGCAAAGTTCCTAACTTTGAAGAAATGTCCAAGTTAATATACTTCCAACTACAATATTTAATATTAAACAGTGTTTGGTATTCAGTGACATTAATTCTGTGATGACTGTTTATTTCTCAATTTTTTTTTTTATAGACTTTCACAGGAACAAGGGAAGTGGTTGAATGTGGTTGTTTCAGCTCTTCAGTGAGGTTTTGTCTAAACAAATGCATTGATATCCAAGTAACTGAAGGAGAGCACTGAAAGATCACCAACCAAAATATTCTGTAATTTAATCAAAATAAAAAGCAATTTTGGATGCACAAAATACTGTTCCAGTTATGATATTCAATAGTGTTTTGTAGAGTAACATTATATAATAATTGTAGTGTGCTTTTTTCAAAATTAATAAAAATATATTTGAATTAAAATTAAATAATATATATATTTAATAAATATAAATATAAAAAGTAAAATATAAATAGTATATATCAGATAAAAACAGAAATTGCATTGTGTACAGAGAATACTAATCAAATAACTAGATAAAAAAAATATTTAAAATGTTTCAGTTTTTAAAAAAGATATAGTCTCATAATAAAATCCATAAAATTCACAAGAAATATAGCAAGCCAGGCAGCCAATTAGTTATAATTTTAAAATATTAAATTTTCCTGAGTTCTTAAATTCCAATGAATAGACAAAACTGTTAAGAAACAAAAATAAAAAATACATCAGTTTCCTTTAACCTTTTAATACTATGTGTTATGCTTGAAGGGAGATGTTATAATGTATTCTGTGTTCCTATGGGAAAAAAGTCATCAGAAATCCACAGAATTAAACGCACTGTATTTAGCAAGGCTCCAAGTACACAGTGAATGTTCACTAAATGGCACATAATAATCACCACAACAATGATCATACTGAATAATATCTCAGCCTGATACATGTCTATAGGATACATTTACATGCTAATTTAAATGCATTTAAATTGGAAACTAGAACTGTCTTGTTTTTGGAATGAAATATTGCCTTAGCAGTTGCTCATTAGTGGAACTTTAATAAAGATTATAGTCTTGAGCTATGATTAAATCTTTGTTTTGTATTGAGTATGGTTTAGTGTTGATGCCAAACAATTGTTACATAATAGGAACACTTTTCAGAAATTATTTTAACTCCCAAATCCCTGTAATTTTGCAAAGCTCTCAATGTTTGTCTCTATACTTTGTCAAAATGTGAGATAACTTTAAAATATAGACATATGCAAAGATATTAACAGTATTTGTATGTTTGGTATAAAGAAGATCAAACAACTAGGTAAGCATCCTCAGTTTTTTATTTCGTTTTTTGCTGATATTTTATGTCACTTGCATATAATGATTATAAATTGTTCAGCTAATGTGATTGAGGTCACCGTCTCCATCTATGTATATATATGTGGCACTTAGGAGAGTGTATAAAATAATGGTAAACCGGATTAGTACCACCAGGTTTGGTATGATTATGTTTCCTTTCTTTATAGTATCTCTCTTAATGTACATTTACTATTGTCTATATAATAACTATGACACATTTCACAAATTTATTTAACTAATTTCATACTTTCATACTGAGTTATTTCAAGTCTTATCTCCTGCCTGGTGATAATTGGAGTAATATTGCTTCAGGTGACTTGCTAAGGTAACACAGCGAGTCAGTGGGAGAACCAGATTGTCTTAAACATAGTTCACTACTTTTGGCCATATCAGTGGCTTTTTAAAAATAGAAATGACACATACGACAGAGAAAAATTAACTTATCTGTCCCTAATAGCATGCTATATAAAATAAATTGTCCTTTGGAAAGTGAGATGCTGATGCAAGACATCGCAAAATAAAACAAACAAAAACAAAATTTTGAGTTTCCAGCTAATAATTCAATCAGACCACATCACATTAAATACCTGAGGTATCCTGTAAGCTCAGAAATGTTGAATATTAAATATATGGAGTCTCTCTCATAGCTTCTAATTCATTATCCTCTACATGTATTATATGCAGATTTTTCTTACTTCATCAAGGATAACAAAGTAGGATGAAGCATCACTATCTTTAGAAAGTACTTTACTCACCATCCTTAAGAGTCTGGGCATGCTGGACAGAGGGTTTGCTTTTGGAAAGGGATTTCTGATCTCTATCAAATGGAGGTGCCCAGGGAATCTGAGCCCCAGGTGGCAGCAACTCACTGGAAGCAGAGTAGTCGAATCAGTGGTGTGCTTGGGTAGGCTCATCTTGGCTTGCAAGAGCTGATTGTTACATTTTCAGAAATATTGTGAACAGGTTGTTAAACTGTGTGTATCTGTGTGTGTGATTATATGAGTGTGTTATAAATATATACATGTATATATAATATGCATATTATATATAATGTTTATCTGTGCTATGTATATATAACGTGTATCTATCATATATATGTTTATATATAGTGTATATATGTATACATAACAAGTTATATTGAAAACAAAGAAAACAATTTGGAAAAAAATTCCTCCCTCTCTATAATACAACTAGGCAGAAACAGATATAAGCAAGAACATATATATATATATAACTTGTTTTGCTGTGTCTCAGATAAGAATTCCTACAGCTGAGCTTTTATAGATGCAATGGCAGGCAGTGTAGAATTAAACAGGAAGTATTGCGAGAGAAGACATTCACAAGAGGAAATACATAATTCATGAAGGAACAGATGGGTTTGTAAAGTTCAGAGAAAATAAACAGCTTTGTTGACTTCAGTGAGAAAAGAGGAAAAATCGGGAAATAAGAAGAGATGAAATTGTTTAAGTAAAAGTACATACTGGAGTATGTATTTGATGAAGGGCTTGAATATTTAGGCCATTTAAAGTATCCTCCAATGAATAAAATGTAGACTATTTCTCTAATTCTCAGATAAGCAGGTGCAAACTGGAAAGTAGGAGGGGGATTTTAAAAAGTTACTAAAAAAAATCTTTTCAAAAAAAAAATAATTTTCCCTCATTGTTTATTCCAGGTTCCTATCTCAGCTGTTTGTTTTTCACCAGATGATTCAAACATATACAAGGTAAGTACATCATGGATGGTGGGAATGGGGTTTGCAGGTTGGGTGTGGTTCTCACATCAGGCCCAGCAAACTGCGGGAGGGTACCATCTCTAGAGCCCATCTTCCTGGTTCCTAATGCCAGGTTAAGCACCTATTACAGTAAGTCCCCTACTTACGAACTTTCAAGTTGTGAACTTTCAAAGGTGCAAACGTGCACAGAGAAGGGACGAAGAGAGACAAGAGGAAGAAGAAGTAACTGAAGAACCGAAGAGATTCATGATGCAGGAAATGGCAAGGGGATTTTCTTGATTTGAGGAGGCACTGTGAGTTTTTGAGGCACAGGACCTGAACATAGAATGGTGCACGAAGGTTGCAGCAGCCGTTCAGAATGCAATCCAGTGCTACCGTTCCATCTTCAACAAGAAAAAAAGAGCTACTACCCAGACATCACTGGATTGTGTTTTTCAAGAGGTTAGACAGCATTGAATCCAGCAAAGAACCAGAACCTGCGCCATCAATGTCAGGCGTGAGTGAAATTGCAACCTGCCCTCCATCTTCTATTGCTGACCATCCTTCAGCTCTGCCATCTCCCACCTCCCCTCCCTCCTCCAGTCAGTAACTCTTCTTGCCTGTTCACTTGATGCCAGCCCCTGTATGCCAGCTGTTGTACTGTACTACTGTACTTTTCAAGGTACTGTACTGTAAGATTAAAAATGTTTTATTTTTTGCCTTTGATTTTTATGTGTTATTTGTGTGAAAAGCATTATAAACCTAGTACAGTACAGTACTATATAGCCGATTATGTTAGTTAGGTACCTAGGCTAACTTTGTTGGACTTAACGAACAAATTGTTCTTAACGAACGTGCTCTAGGAACGGAACTCGTTTGTATGTAGGGGACTACTTGTAGTGTCTTACCTGGGGAAAATTACTTAACCTCTCATTCCTCGTCTATAAAATGTGGATTGTATTATTTCTGCCCTCGATTTTTAGCTGTGGGAAACAAAATAAGGACCCCACAAAGATGTCTGTGTCCCCAGAACCTGTGAATATGTTAGGTTACCTGGCAAAGGAGAGTTAAGTTTGCTAAGCAGCAGATCTTAAAATAGGGAGATTATCTGAGTGACCCAATGTAATTGCAAGGGTCCTTAAAAGTAGAAGAGCAAAGATGAAGACAGAATCACAGAGATGGCAGAGTGAGAAGAACTTGGCCCAACATTGCTGGATCTAAAATGTGGAAGGGGGGAGCCACGTGCCAAGGAAAATGGGCAGAATCTAGAAACTGGAAAAGACAAGGTAAAGGAATTTCCTCTAATGCCTCCAGAAAGGAATGCCCTCCACCTGACATCTTAATCTCAGCTCAGTGACATCTGTGTCAGATTTCTGATCTACAGATGACAATTTCTGTTGTTTCAAGCCACTAAGTTTGTGGTAATTAGTCATAGCAGCAATGGAAAATTAATACAGTAGCTATTCATCTACATAATCTGCATTTCATTTCATTCCCCATCAGGAAAGAAAACAATCCTGCTCTAGACTGTGTTAACTCTGCTGCATTCTGTCAGAGTGTAGTCTGAAGGGGTCTCAATTATCTGAACATTCTGTGGGACATCTCTCTGATTCTTTGTTGAGCACTTAGTAAGCAAGTAGTAAATACTCTGTATGACTTGGTAAGTTGAGGGCTTGCGAGACACATTCATAAAACTTTTGAAGTTTTATGCCACATTCGTAAAACTTTTGAAAGGTCTGATGATCTGGTACATGCCAAGACATTGGAACTTTCTGCCACTAAGAAAGAGTCACTGTGCTTGGTAGATATTTTTGGATTTTTGGAAGAGCGTATACCGTACTTAGGAATATTGCTCTAATTCATTTATAGGGTGACTTAGAAGGCTGCCAATTTCAAGTGGGGTCCAGAGCAGAAGGTGCTGCATCAGATGTAGGCAACAGCAGGGGTCCCCAACCACCAGGCTGTGGACCGGTGCCAGGGGTTGGGGAACCAGGCCACACAGCAGGAGATGAGCAGCGGGCGAGTAGGCAAAGCTTCATCTGCCGCTCCCCATCGCTCCCCATCACTTGCATTACTGCCTGAACCATCCCCCCCACACCCCCACCCCTGTCCGTGGAAAAATTGTCTTCTACGAAACCAGTCCCTGGTGCCAAAAAGGTTGGGGACCACTGGGCTACAGTACAAAGAGCTCTACCACTTGGGTCATGTGATCTAGCGGATTTGATGATGTTATAGAGTGGGAGTCAGCAAACTGTTTCTGCAAATGGCCAGATGGTAAATATTTTAGGCTTTGAGGGCCATTGGGTCTCTGTGGCCACTACTAAATTCTGCTGATGTGCAGCTGTTTAACCCTGTTATTGTACCAGAACTACTTTACTCCATGGTTGTAGTGCAGATGCAGCCACGGACAATACATAAATGATATGGCTGTGTTCCAATAAAATTTTAATTACAAAAACAGTCCCTGAGTCAGATTTGGCCCATGGGCTAGAGTATGCTGACCCCTGCTATAGAAAAGAATATTGCATAGAATCTTTGGAATAATTTAATAAGAGAGTCACAGCACAGACCACTAGGGTTGTAGAATCTGACCTTCCCATGTTCAGCAGGGAACTGCGTACCACTTGTGTACAACCTCTGGATTGGGGGCCTTGTTGGAGGATGAGTGTCTGATTGTGAAACATCAAATGACTATGTGGTTGAAACTGTCCAGCATGTATTGATTATTGTTAGACCCATCACGTCATATGTTTTTGCAGTATTAGCGACAAACCACCGTAAGTTGTGAAGGGTAGCAGAATATTCCACCCCAGAATATGCCTCTTGGGCACAAGGATTATTTTTAGATTATTATGTTTGAGAAACTGCAGACACAAGAGAAGCTCTAAAAACAAGAATAGAAGTTGCCGTTTTGTAAGGGAAATTTACATTTATGAAGGAATCTCCATTTTTGAGGGTGTCTCCCTCTCTGTACCAGGAGAAGAATTCTATAACACCTGAAGCTCTTTATCAATGGAGAGGCAATGACTTAACTGCATAACAAACGTTAGCCTTGTTTTCCTTGCTTTTCCTTGTAACCTCCCATAGCTGCCCCCAAACACACACACCTTTCTTTCTTTTGTCTTTAGTTAAAGACTGTATTTAAGTGGGTGGCTTGGGCCATCTCAGTGACTTATACACTTTCCCCGAGTATCTCCTGTGTATTCATGAGTTATACATGTTAATAAACTTCTGTTTGTTTTTCTCTGTTAATCTGTCTTTTATTACAAGGGGTCTCAGCCAAGAACTCAGAAGGGCAGAGGGAAAATTATTTCTCCTCCCCTGCTCAGGATATGAACTTTGAACTCCAGAGAGCAAAGAGAAAATGGAAGAAGAAGGTTATAAAAATAAGAATGAAATTGACCTGCTGTCAATTTCTTTTCTTCCTCTTATCCCTCCTTCCTTCCTGCTTTTGTTTCTTCACTTATACTTTTTTATATCCACTCTTCAATATTAATTAGCTATGGTCAAATAACAAAAAAAATTTTTAGAAATTGTTACAGAACTGGGTCCAGATATGGCAGCAAAGCCAATCTACTGACACCAGTTGTGGTGAAGGAAAGTACAGCATTTATTTGCAGGGCACCAAGCAAGGAGAATGGGTAGTTAATGCTCAAAAGACCTGAACTTCCAAATGGCTTTCAGGGAAGGGTTTGGAGTGAGGGTTGCAGCACGTGTGATCAGCTCATGGACGTTCTTCTGATTGGTTGGTGGTGAGGTAACAGGGTGATGTTTAGAGAATATTAATCATTGACTTTCTTGTTCCAACCAGTCTGGGGTCTACATGTTTGTGGTCTGCATGTAGTCACCATCCTCCACTGGGTGAGGATCTTAGTCTCACAGAACAACTCAAAGAGATGCATCAGATTGTTATTTATATCCCTTCAGGAGGAACTAGGAGTCCTGTGACTATTGTTCAAGCTATTATTACTTCTCTTACTTGACTGCTTTCCTTCATTTCTGCCTTTTCCACTTCTCTAATCATTTATTGCTTGAGTCTGCCCTTTGGAACTTAGGGAAAGCCAAACAAGCAGCGGAGGTCACAGAGGGGCTTGTACCCAGGAAGACCCCACAAGGTCCTGCTCAGTTTCATAATGAGTTTGATGTCCTTTATTCAAGGGAAAACCTGTGGATTGAGCGAGTACAGTGCCTCACAAGCAGTGGAGCATTCCCAAGGGATATGTTAACCAAAATTTCAGAAACAGAGACCTGATTGAAATTAAAAGGTGTTTATTTGAGGCTTGTTAGGATTGCAGCATGGGAAACACAGATTCAAGAAGCACTTGAATTGTGTTCCCTCGGACTACGAAATGGGAGAGGCTTATAAAGGCAAAAAACTGCAAGGTTACAGAGAGTTACATGAGTTGTTTACCAAGAATTATAATTGAATCTGGCAAGAAGTGGGGATGCTGGATAAGAAAGAATTGGGTGGGGTCTGAAAAGCTTCCATAGTTATAAGGGGAGACCTTGAGACCACAAGGTTGCAGCTGGCAGGTGTTCTGAATACAGCTGGTGGTGTCCTTGAACGTGGTACAGTTCAGAGAAAGTTCAAGTTCTCAGTGGTGCAAAGGCGTGTCTGAGACCAGATCCTCAATGGCTGCCTGACTGTATTTTTGTACGCCTGAACTGTGATCACTCCTTCATAATTTAAATTTGTCATTGGATATTTAGGAAGAGTGAGTTTTGTAAAGTGTTGGAAGTAGTATGCAGAAACAGGGCCTGATTGGCTAGGAGGTCAGGGGTTTCCTTAAAAGCTAGCAGGCCAATCAGGAAATAAGAGAGTATTTGGTTTAAGTTGGTTGGCTGGGGTTGCATATCTGACCTTATTTAAAACCAGGAAATCATTACAGATTTTTGGCAGTTGGGGATGGGCTGCCTGGTTACACGCACTGCATTTCTAGTCAAGGGGAGCATTTACAGGGACACTAAAGTCACCTACGTTTCAGTCTTCTGACACAGCACCCCGGGTAGGAGCAGCTCTATCTTGGGCTTAGAAATCTATTTCAACACTATGTTCTGAGTATATATGGAGTGTCTTTCAGTGAGTGAAACAGACGTTAAGTATCAAAACAGTTAAATATATTATTATAAATTGTCCTAAGTGGTATTAAAATAAAACAAGAGTACTGAGAGAAAAGTATCAAAACAGTCAAATATATTATTATAAATTGTCATAAGTGGTATTAAAAGAAACAATAGTACTAAGAGACAAATGTGAGAACCACTTTTAAAGCAGGTTTCTCTGTGAAAGTATCATTTAAGAAAATGCTAAGAAATATTATGAAAAGTTAGAGGAAGGCAGCAGTGCATCCTGAAATTGAGTTTTCAAGGGGAAAAAAAGCAAGGAAAAAAGTTCTTAAGGTTCAGAAGAGCTTGGTATGTTCAAGGAATTGAAAAAAGGCTAAAATAAATGATCAGTATGCAGGGACAGGAGGGAAATTTGAGGTGAGAGAGATGAACAGGAGACACATACATTTTACTATCATTTATGGCATGTGTTCTCAACCAGGGCAACAGTGCCCCCAAGGGGACAAAAATTGGTTCTGGGTTGGGAAGGAGGTGAATCTTACTCTGTAAAGCACAGTGACATATACATATAGTAAGTAAACAGATATAGATTATATCTATGGTGTTAAAATTTAATACAGAGGCCGTGATTAGGAAAATAAAAGTCTAAAAAAAAGCTTTCTACGGGCTGAAAATGAAAATAAGTTTGAGAATCACCAACTTAGGGTAACACTAGTCCTGTAAGAAATAAATCTCCAATTTCAGTGGCTTAACATAATAGAACTGCATTTCTCACAAATATATTCATGTGGCTCTTTCTTCCACTTGATGATTCAGGCACTCAGACTGCTTCTAAATTTTGGCTCAGACAGTCTGCTCTGGGCTCAAAATCCAGGATCTTGCTGTCAGGTATAATCATATGCCCTTATCCCCTCACCCATCCACTGTACAGCTACAGAGCAAGGACAAGAGATCCCTTATATGGAA
The DNA here is from genome assembly GCF_028564815.1 of Eubalaena glacialis. NCBI lineage: Eukaryota > Metazoa > Chordata > Mammalia > Artiodactyla > Balaenidae > Eubalaena > Eubalaena glacialis. The sequence goes on from NC_083724.1 coordinate 117,849,392, forward strand.
AAAAATACCTGGACATTCAGAGAAGGGAATCCTGTGGGAAGGCACCACAAAGACCTGCCCTGATAGAGGCGGAAAATTTACTTGATTAGATCACGATTCTGCTCTTGGAAACTAATGACCCAGAACTTTGTTCTCTATGAACCTTGACTGTGTTCTGCACAGTTTTTCCTTCTTCGTTTTCCTGTAGAGTCACAGGTAGGGTGAATGTTAGTTATATACTCCATGCTGGTAACTTTGGCAGACTGCTTTCTGCTTAGGTAAGTTTTGGGATCTGGTGGCAGTTTAAGGAACAAATGTCAAAGGCTTTCTATGCTGGGATTTGGTTTCTTTGGCGACAAAATTCCCTATGACTTGGGAAGGTTTTTGCTTCTAGCCAGTTCAGGGTACCAGGAACCATGCCAAAATTCTTTCTTAGAAATCGTTCTCAAGCCTGTCTTTTCTTGGTTCCTCTCCCCACACCCTTTACTCTATGGAACTTTTAGGCCTTGACATTACAGCTTATATAACCTGGCAGATGAGTAAACAGAATCACTCCTTCGGGTGCCTACTAAAATGGACTGCCTTAAGCACTCATCAGTGCTGATTTCCACAAGTATTTTCAGGAGTCCACATGTGTGTACTGTCCAGCCACTCACATTTGTCAATCTGTCATTTTTTCGTCAAATTAATGCACACCTCCCACCACTATCACAGATAAATCCCAATATTTCAGTGAGTTAGTATACTAAAAAATCATTTCTCTCTCATCTAACAGAACAACCAATTTTTCCTGTTATGCTGGGGGCTGTCTTTCATGAAGTGATTGAGAGAAACAGTTCCTTTCATTGCATTCTTCTGCCTAATAGAGGTAAAAAAAAAAAGGGGAGGGGGCGGGGGGAGAGAACATGCATACGATTTTCTCCTCTGTCTTGGCCCAGAAGTGACATATATCAACTTGTTGAGAACTATGAAAGGTCTGAGAGTTTTCCCTACTTGTAACTTCACAGGTTAGACTGCCACAGCTTCGTGGATACAGACAGAAGGCACAAGATTCCTGAGTGAGACGTGATGGACAGTCTGTTACTGACCCCAGAGCAGGTAAAGGGTCCAGCGCCATCCTCTGCGGTTTCAGTAGAATTATCAACGAGATTGATGATCAAATTGTGTTTGTCACCTGGTGATGATTTGTAGACCTAGCAGTCTATAAAATTTTTCGAGCTGCATTGCATGCAGGAACTTAGTTCCCTGGCCAGGGATGGCACCTGTGCCCCCTGCAGAGGAAGATTGGAGTCCTAACCACTGGACCGCCAGGGAATTCCCAGCAGTCAATAAAATTTAAGATGCTAGCAACAGTCTGTGAGAACAAGTGTTAGGGTTCTCTAAAGAAACAGAACCAACTGGATATATAGAGATATATAAGAAGAGATTTATTATGAGAAATTGGCTTACATGATTATGGAGGCTGCAAAGTCCCACTATCTGCCGTCACCAAGCTGGAAGCCCAGGAAAACCAGGGGTTTATTTCCAGTCCAAGCCTGGAGGCCTGAGAACCAGGAGCACTGATGTCCAAGGAGAGGAAAAGATGGGTGTCTCAGCACAAGCAAGGAGAGTGAACTTGCTCTTCATCCCCCTTTTGTTCTTCTCAGATGCTCATCCAATTGGATGGTGCCCACCCACGTGTGTAGGGCATCTCCTTTGTTCAGTCCGCTGGCTCACTTGGTAATCTCTCCCAGAGACACCTTCACAGACACACCCAAGAGTAATGTCTTACCAGCTGTCTGAGCATCCCCTGACCCAGTCAGGTTGACACATACAATTAACCATCACAGAGTATATCAGGGCAGTTTTCTTCATAAGAAAAGTTCCTTGGGTTGTCAGAAAGATAAAAAAAAAATAATGTCCTTTTTTCTCCCTCCCTCTTGGGGTCTGTGGTGTTCCTTCCCAAAACGCTGAGGCTTTCCTACCTTCATCACCCTTGTATTAGGTTTCCATGCTGTATAACAAATTTTTACAAATTTAGCAGCTTAAAACAACTGCCACTTATTATTTCACAATTTCTGTAGGTCAGGAGTCTGGGCATGGCTTAACTGATCCTCTGCTCAGGGTTTCATCAGCTGAAGTTCAGGTGTTGGTCAGGGCTGTGGTATTATCAGAGGCTTGACTGAGGGAAAGTCTGCACCCAAGATCCCTCAAATAATTGGAAGAATTTATTTCTTTGTGGCTGTAGGACTAGGACTTTAGTTTCTTACTGGCGACTACCTCAGCAACTAGAGGTTACCCACAGCTCTTGAAACCACCGTTCCTGGGAATTTCCTGGTGGTCCAGTGGTTAAGATTCCATGCTTCCACTGCAGGGGGCCCTGGTTCAATCCCTGGTTGGGGAACTAAGATCCCACGAGCTGTGGCATGGCCAAAACCAACCAAACAGACAAAAAAAACCCACTGTTCCTTGCTACACAGTAGCTCACTTCTTCTTCTTCAAGGCCAGCAACATGTGGATATCACAATATAATCACAGGAGTGATATCGCATCACCTTTGCCATATAAGGTGGTAAAATAATCATAGGATGACATCACCTTTGCTGTCACAATGCCCGTGATCAATGGAAAAAGATTATACAGGGGAATGTACCAAGAGGAAGGAATTATTGAGTGAGCTGTCATCCTGTAGTCTGTGCTCCCAGAGTCTGTTTTCTGCGCCTCAGTGATTTGTGTCCCTCCTTACGTGCAACATACGTTCACTGCCTCCAGGTGGTTGTTCATCCACCAAACCCAAAGTCCAGAATCTCATCGTCTAAATAAGGTCCAGGTGCAGAGGAGACTCCTGGTTGTAATGTGAGGTAATTCTTTGTTCCTAGGGCATCATTCTTCTCCATCTGTGCACCTGCAAAACTAGAGACAAGCTGTCAACATCCAGAACACCAATATAAAATGGTGAGAATGACATAGAATAAGAGCTAAAGACTGTGTGAAAGAGAAAAAATAATTTTTTCTCTACTCTTTTTAGTTCTGAGACATCCCTCCCCCATAATAAAAGACAGATTAACAAGAGAAAAAATAAATAGAAGTTTTATTAGCATGTATACTTCATGTATACGTGGGAGATACCCAGGAAAACTAATTCCCTGAATTGGCCCAAGCCACCAGCTTAAATATCATCTTCAGCTAAAGACAAAAGAAAGAAAAAGGGGAGGGGAGAGGAAGTTCAAGGGAAGGCCAGTGCAGAAAATGTTTGATAAACGAAGGTTGCCCTGCCCTGCAGATAAGTCTCTCAGATGAAAAAATTACCTCTGATAATAGCTGTCTTCCTGATGCCAAAAACTCAGCCTCTGTGCACTGATACCAAATCGAATCTTGGAGACCAAGCTTTGGGTGAAGTAGAAAAGAATAACTTAATTGCTCTGTCAGGCAAAGGGGGACACAGTGGGCTCCTGCCCTCAAAAACTGTGTGTCCCAACCTGGGGGGATTTGGTGAGGAGTCCTATAGCAATGGTTCAAGGGTGGGGTTGCTGATAAGGATTAGGGTGTGTACAGGGCCTGCACTTCTTTAATCTGGCCTCAGGTGGTCTCCTGATGAGCTTCTCTTGTTCCTTTAATCTGGCCTCAAGTGGTCTTCTCTGGAATGAAGAATGCTAACATCTTCCATTTGGTGGGGATTTTAGTTCTGCAGATGAGCTCAAAGATATTGTTATATGTATCCCTTGAGGCAAACCAGGACCCTGCCCCAGGGCTGCACTACTGTTTCTTGACTTCTCCTCCCTTGTCTCTGCATCCCCTCCCTTCCCTGATTAGCAACCGTTTGAATCTGCCCTTTGGAACTCAGGGAAGGTCATGGAGGCTGGAGTCTGTTCCCTACAAACAAGAAATGGGGGACACGGACAGGCTTCCATGCCCAGGAGCCCCACAGGGTCCTGCTCGGTTTCATTCCTAGTAGAGAACTCCTTTCTAATGTAAAAATTTTTTATAAATGTAGATTTCCTTTAGTAAAGGGTAACCTCTCTGTTTTCAGAGTTTCTCCTGTGTCTGCAGTTTTTCAAAAAAGTCAGGTCAAAATGATCCTTATGTTAGAAAGTCATGTTTTGGGGTGGCATATTCTGCTATGCATCAACAGTCAAAAAGGAGGGACACTGGGAAGTACAAAGGGGCCAATGGTTCAGCAGTTCTGAAATACAGCTGGGCAAATGTTTCTGCATTTCTTGATTAGTTTTCAAAATCTGGGGTTAACCCTCCCTGTCATTCAGCTCCACTCTTTGATTTCCTCCTTTTTCATAGAAGGTTGCACACTTCTCAAGCTGAATAATTTTATCAGTCTGCTTCCTGCCCGCAGAATTTTGGAGATCTGACAACTTCCTTTCATCTTATACTCTCTCTGCCCCTTTCAGTCCAATGATCAGTGGGGGTTTTTTTTTTTTTTTTTTGAAATAAACTTCTTAAAAACTTTGTAGGACTTCCCTGGACTTCAATGGAGTTAACTCCATTGGACAAAATCCATCTCTACAGATCTTTCCAAATTGATGCCTTCTCTGTTTTAGCTTCCTGTGGAGACGGATAAGGATCAGTGCCCTTAAGCCTCCTGAAGGCCTGTGGTTTGATTAAGAGGATCTAAGAGGCACACCCTTAATCTTTTCAAAGGTTTTTTGTGTGAGAATAGATACTTTTTTGCTGAAGTTTTAGCAGAAGTTTATGTAGTCACATCCTTGGCTTTTTCCCTATGCCAAGATTTCAGAAGTGATGCCTGAACTGCAGCATCCTTTGCCATCTGAACATGTGAGGATTTCCAGATTCATCAAGTCCTGGATCCTTTTTGTTCACCAGTTTACCCTCAATTTCTCTCACTTGTAGTTTTACTATAAGCAGAAGGAAGAAACCAGGTGGCACATTTACCACTTTGCTTGGAAATCTCTGCTAAACAAACAAGTTCATCACTTACAAGTTCTGCTTTCCACTAACATTGGTAGACAACTTTGCTAAGCTTTCTGTCACCACATACATAAAGAGGCAGAGTTCCTGGGGAGCCACCCTGTAGCTGTCTGCTACAACACAAATCCCTTTCCAGTACCTATAACTGCATGTTTGTTTTTTTTTTTTTACCCAGCCATTCCCTACTCGCACCCAAACCTTTTGTCTGGAAAACTCAGGTACAAGAGGTACAAGGGAATTTTTATGAAACCTAAAGAAACCCACTGCATCGTCCAAAAGTGCACACATGGGCCACTAAAGAGGAACTTGGCAAGCAGTGTACTCAAGCAAGTAATCATTTCATTATGTTCTATGACCATGTTAATCCAATAAGATAACTGAAGTAGCTAAATCAGAACTAAGTTTGCATCACCTAGGTCCTCTTTTCACTGGATTGCCACCAAGAGGGTACACAAACAAGGCCAGACTAAGGTTCTTGCTAGGGGGGAAAATAGAAGCAGCATACCCAGGAATGGTCAGGGCAGAATCCTGAATTTTCAAAACAGGTCTATATAACCCCCATCACTTTCATCCTGATCATTACCCAGGAAACACCCAAGAGGAAATGATGCATCTCTGGAGACTAAGTCATTGACTAACATGGTTTTCTAAAGCATGTGTTTCAAGAGGAAGGAAAGGATATAGACTCAGAAAATTTTTTGAGTCAATTTTCCCCCCCCCATGGTTATTTGATTTATTTATTTATTTTTTTTCACACACACACACACACACACACACACACACACACACATACACACACACTATTTTATTTTTACAAGAGATAGACTGACATCAAGCATTGTACATGGATGACCACAACAAAAGCAACAATGATTGCAATTACCAAACATGAAACACACTCATACTATGTCATAATATTGACATTCAGTCCAGTAATCCTCCACTGTAGCAGCTCCTTTACTTTGCAGTGAAAATTGATTTGTAAATTCTTTGCCTCTGAGTCCTTGTGGGATTTTTTTTTTTTTAATTCAAACAGAAAGTCACAAAAATTATAATCATCCTCATCAGTTCACTCAGTCCCATGTAATTAATTTTTTTTTTTATCTTGATTTTTTGTTAGCACTTTTATGAGTTCGTCAGTTTTTCATTAGAGTTCTGAAAATGCTTATTCATTCAGTTCAGCAGTACAGTCAGTTACCAGAAACCTGTACTTGTCAGAGTCTTTTCCATGAATTTCTTGAAGATGAAACCCTTTTATAGGAACATATTTGCAAAAGCATCAGAGTACACCCAGAACTGTCTGTAAATGACAAAAGACTTAAAAATGACCACGGTTAAAGATTTGATGAAAGTTCATAATAATGCAGTTGACAAGAAAATTAGTTATTTCTGAGATATACATTTTAAAGTAATAACTAGGATTATGACTTATAACATTATACCAGAACATATAAGATTTTTAGAAATTTCATGTAATGTCTGAAACATTTATGTTAACATATTTCCATACAAATAACCCAATGAAAGTTTAGTATTAGTTGTTTTGTTTGTTTGTTTTTTTATACTGCAGGTTCTTATTAGTCATCAATTTTATACACATCAGTGTATACATGTCAATCCCAATCGCCCAATTCAGCACACCACCATCCCCACCCCACCACAGTTTTTCCCCCTTGGTGTCCATATGTCTGTTCTCTACATCTGTGTCTCAACTTCTGCCTTGCAAACCGGCTCATCTGTACCATTTTTCTAGGTTCCACATACATGCGTTAATATACGATATTTGTTTTTCTCTTTCTGACTTACTTCACTCTGTATGACAGTCTCTAGATCCATCCACGTCTCAACAAATGTGAGTCAATTTTTGAAGAGTTTATTCCGAAGTTCAGTAATACCAGATGCTTGTGGATAGTAGGGAGTGTGAAAAGTCCATCAGATACCTTGTCTATGAGCCCATTGTTCATTGTAGTTGGTATTAGAAAACAGGCCCTTACCATGAACACTTATAGGGGCAAACTGGAGAGTTTGAACAGCAGCTGCAATTTGTTTCTATAGCCTGTAATCCCAAAGAAAGGTGTCTTTAATCTGCCAGCTTGCAATGTTTAAAATGGCATGCCTAACAGCTAGGTCACTTGCAACAGTTCACAATCCAGAAAAAATATAGAGAACAATTTACTCAGGAGGGTATTGGCCAGAGATACGAGAATAACCTTTGTTTCTGCCTGCTGGGTGGAGTGACACCAGTGCTTTTGGTTCTGCGTAGTTAGGGCTGAAGTTGAACAGTCCAGTATGCCAGTTGGCGACTGTCGACTAAAAAATTATTCACAACCTAAAAGTTGAAAGTTAAGTTTTATTTGGTGGGAATTTTTAGGACTTCAGGCTCGGGAGGCAGCATCTCAAGTAACCCTGAGAGAATTGCTCCAAGGAGGAGAGGGTTGGGGGAGCCAGGATATGTAGGAGTTTTGCAACAAAGGGCAGGTAGTGTGAACGTCAAAAGATTATTGTTAATTAAGAAAACCAGATATGTCAAGTTAAGGAATTTAGTGCTTTTCTGTGTATGGGAAGGTGCAAGAGTCTGGGCTCACTGAGATCATTCCTTTGCTCTGCACCTCAGCTCTCTGAGGCCAGTATCCTGTGTTTTCACATCCTGAGTTTCCTCAGGGCTCACTGTGGGGAGTGGCTGCAGTCTGATGGCTGCTAGATGGTAGGTATTCTTTCCTTCCTGAGTTGCCTCAGGGCTCACCAGCTCACCCCAGGCTGGGGCTGCAATTACTGATGACTGTGACGTCCTTTGTTTACTGATATGGCAGGCAATATTCCATTTATCAATACCGTAGTGATTCAGAACCAGGCATTTAGGGAAACTTTTGTGAATGGTAGGCCCCACTGAGCTAGCAATTTTGCTTTAGGCTGTAAAGTGGGATATAATGTTTACCCCAAAGGGACAGCTGCCACCTTTTCACATAAAGCAGAGCACTGGAGCAAGGCTGGCTGCATGCTTGAATGTGTCACTTCTACTTAACAAGTGAGGCTTGATAGTTACTTCCCACCTTGTTGATCATCAAGGCTGAGTTGAACCACCCCAAAATGGGAATATCAGACTGGAGAGTCACAGTGTAACCGAGCAGGACCCTATGGGGCCTTCCCGGGACGGACCCTTCCCCATATCCTCTGCTTTAGCTCCTCCCTGAAGTACCTAGATAATAGTATTTGATGCACATTTCCTGAGTTGTTTTACAGATGTGAAAACCCCCCACCAAATGGAAGGTGTTAACTACTTGATGACCATGAGCACATAGCCCCAGGCCTCTAGAAGCCTAAGGACTGATAATGTTAAACCCTGTGATACCACCCTGTTACCTCACCATCAGCCAATCAGAGACTTGTGCACAAGCTGACCACGTACCCTGAGACCCCCCTCCCTCACCTGGCTTTTAAAAATGATTTTCTGAAACCCTTTGGGGAGCTCAGGGGTTTGATTTTTGAGCCACCCGTCTCCTTGCCTGGCCCTGCAATAAACCTTTCTCTGCTCCAAACTCCAACGTTTTGGTTTGTTGGCCTTGCTGTGCATTCGGCACAGGAACTTGACGCTAACAACAGTGACTCCGTAAGTTAGGAGTTTAGCTTCGACAAAAGCCCAGTACCAAGCTCATAGCTGCTTTTCAAAGGATCTATTCCTGATAGTCACATCAAGCAGGTGATGAATCCAAAGCCCAAACTGGCCACTCTAGGTGGAAACCAGAGCCTATGTATTAGTTCCCTAGGACTATCATAAAGTACCACAAACTAGGTGGCTTAAAACAAGAGGAATTTCTTCCCTCACAGCTCTGGAGGCTGGAAGTCCAAAATCAAGGTGTCAGCAGGGCTATGTTTCCTATGAAGTCTCTAGAGAAAGGTGCTTCCTTGCCCCTTCCTACCTTCTGGAAGCTTCCAGAAATACTTGGCATTCCGTGGCTTCCTGCTGACTCACTCCACTCTCAGCCTCCATCATTGCAAGGTCTTCTTCCCTGTGTGTCTTATACCTTCACATGGTGTCCCCTTTCTATGTGTCTGTCCAAATGTATTTTTTCTTGCAAGGACACTAGACATTGTATTAAGTCCAACTGAATTCCCTGTGCTCTCATCTTAACGTGATTATATCTGCGAAGACCTTATTTCCAAATAAGATCACATTCACAAGTATCGGTGGTTGGAACATCAGCATATTTTTTTATGAGGATACAATTCAAACCACAGTAGGCTCCAATCCGCAAAATCATCAGTCACTGAAATTCAAAGAGCTAGGGTTGCAGTACTCCAGAGGTAGAAGCAACTTTTCTACAGCAACTCCTAGGAGAACCCCCCTGACACTATTGGGATGGGAAGTACATGCATATAATATACCAGTTCCTACTATACATGAGATGTAGAAGCAGCCAAAAAAAGTACATTGAGTTGGTCCAAACTTCTCTCACCTACTGTGACCCCTATGAACCCTAGCCTAACTGCGTTAGCTATATTTGGACACCTCCTCTCCCCATGGAAGCGAGAAGGTTGGCACTTTGGGTGCTGGATCCAATAGAGTTATAAAAGTTTAAAACCCTCTCCATCCCGTAGTTCAGAGTGTATATGGCCTTTGGTCCTCCTTGGGACCAGAGACCTGGGCCCCACCACAAATCCTCCTTATTCTTAAAGCAGATGAAATTGGAGTAGAAGGGAGGTGAGAGTCCAGTGGGGGAAGAGGGAGAACACAGCTTCACATTGGTAAGCATGGCACATTTGTTTTCAGTTTCAGCTGTCAATCACTCAGGGCTCAACCAAATGAACTTTTTTTCTTTTTTTTTATACAGCAGGTTCTTATTAGTCATCAGTTTTATACACATCAGTGTATACATGTCAATCCCAATCGCCCAATTCATCACCCCCCCCCCCCCCCACTGCTTTCCCCTCTTGGTGTCCATACGTTTGTGCTCTACATCTGTGTCTCAATTTCTGCCCTGCAAACCGGTTCATCTGTACCATTTTTCTAGGTTCCACTTACATGCGTTAATATACGATATTTGTTTTTCTCTTTCTGACTTACTTCATTCTGTATGACAGTCTCTAGATCCATCCACGTCTCAACAAATGACCCAATTTCATTCCTTTTTATAGCTGAGTAATATTCCATTGTATATATGTACCACATCTTCTTTATCCATTTGTCAGTTGATGGGCATTTAGGTTGCTTTCATGACCTGGCTATTGTAAACAGTGCTGCAATGAACATTGGGATGCATGTGTCTTTTTGAATTATGGCTTTCTCTGCATATATGCCCAGTAGTGGGATTGCTGGATCATATGGTAATTCTATTTTTAGTTTTTTAAGGAACCTCCATACTGTTCTCCATAGTGGCTGTATCAATTTACATTCCCACCAACAGTGCAAGAGGGTTCCCTTTTCTCCACACCCTCTCCAGCATTTGTTGTTTGTAGATTTTCTGTTGATGCCCATTCTAACTGGTGTGAGGTGATACCTCATTGTAATTTTGATTTGCATTTCTCTAATAATTAGTGATGTTGAGCAGCTTTTCTTGTGCTTCTTGGCCATCGGTATGTCTTCTTTGGAGAAATGTCTATTTAGGTCTTCTGCCTATTTTTGGATTGGGTTTTTTTTTTTAAATATTGAGCTGCATGAGCTGTTTGTATATTTTGGAGATTAATCCTTTGTCTGTTGATTTGTTTGCAAATATTTTCTCCCATTCTGAGGGTTGTCTTTTTGTCTTGTTTATGGTTTCCTTTGCTGTGCAAAAGCTTTTAAGTTTCATTAGGTCCCATTTGTTTATTTTTGTTTTTATTTCCATTACTCTAGGAGGTGGATCAAAAAAGATCTTGCTGTGATTTATGTCAAAGAGTGTTCTTCCTATCTTTTCCTCTAAGAGTTTTATAGTGTCCAGTCTTACATTTAGGTCTCTAATCCATTCTGAGTTTATTTTTGTGTATGGTGTTAGGGAGTGTTCTAATTTCATTCTTTTACATGTCGCTGTCCAGTTTTGCCAGCACCACTTATTGAAGAGACTGTCTTTTCTCCATTGTATATCTTTGCCTCCTTTGTCATAGATTAGTTGACCGTAGGTGCATGGGTTTATCTCTGGGCTTTCTATATTGTTCCATTAACCTATGTTTCTGTTTTTGTGCCAGTACCATACTGTCTTGATTACTGTAGCTTTGTAGTATAGTCTGAAGTCAGGGAGTCTGATTCCTCCAGCTCCATTTTTTTCCCTCAAGACTGCTTTGGCTATTCGGGGTCTTTTGTGTCTCCAAACAAATTTTAAGATTTTTTGTTCTAGTTCCGTAAAAAATGCCATAGGTAATTTGATAGGGATTGCATTGAATCTGTAGATTGCTTTGGGGAGTATAGTCATTTTCACAATATCGATTCTTCCAATCCAAGAACATGGTATATCTCTCCATTTGTTGGTATCATCTTTAATTTCTTTCATCAGTGTCTTACAGTTTTCTGCATACAGGTCTTTTGTCTCCCTAGGTAGGTTTATTCCTAGGTATTTTATTCTTTTTGTTGCAATGGTAAATGGGAGTGTTTCCTTAATTTCTCTTTCAGATTTGTCATCATTAGTATATAGGAATGCAAGAGATTTCTGTGCATTAATTTTGTATCCTGCAACTTTACCAAATTCATTGATTAGCTCTAGTAGTTTTCTGGTGGCATCTTCAGGATTCTCTATGTATAGTATCATGTCATCTGCAAACAGTGACAGTTTTACTTCTTCTTTTCCAATTTGTATTCCTTTTATTTCTTTTTCTTCTCTGATTGCCGTGGCTAGGACTTCCAAAACTATGTTGAATAATAGTGGTGAGAGTGGACATCCTTGTCTTGATCCTGATCTTAGAGGAAATGCTTTCAGTTTTTCACCATTGAGAATGATGTTTGCTGTGGGTTTGTTGTATATGGCCTTTATTATGTTGAGGTAGGTTCCCTCTATGCCCACTTTCTGGAGAGTTTTTACCATAAATGGGTGTTGAATTTTGTCAAAAGCTTTTCCTGCATCTATTGAGATGATCATATGGTTTTATTCTTCAGTTTGTTAATATGTTGTATCACATTGATTGATTTGCGTATATTGAAGAATCCTTGCATCCCTGGGATAAATCCCACTTGATCATGGTGTATGATCCTTTTAATGTATTGTTGGATTCTGTTTGCTAGTATTTTGTTGAGGATTTTTACATCTATATTCATCAGTGATATTGGTCTGTAATTTTCTTTTATTGTAGTATCTTTGTCTGGTTTTGGTATCAGGGTGATGGTGGCCTCATAGAATGAGTTTGGGAGTGTTCCTTCCTCCGCAATTTTTTGGAAGAGTTTGAGAAGGATGGGTGTTAGCTTTTCTCTAAATGTTTGATAGAATTCACCTGTGAAGCCATCTGGTCCTGGACTTTTGTTTGTTGGAAGATTTTTAATCACAGTTTCAATTTCATTACTTGTGATTGGTCTGTTCGTATTTTCTATTTCTTCCTGGTTCAGTCTTGGAAGGTTATACCTTTCTAAGAATTTGTCCATTCTTCCAGGTTTTCCATTTTATTGGCATAGAGTTGCTTGTAGTAGTCTCTTAGGATGCTTTGTATTTCTGCAGTGTCTGTTGTAACTTCTCCTTTTTCATTTCTAATTTTATTGATTGGAGTCCTCTCCCTCTTTTTCTTGATGAGTCTGGCTAATGATTTAACAATTTTGTTTATCTTCTCAAAGAACCAGCTTTTAGGTTTATTGATCTTTGCTATTGTTTTCTTTGTCTCTATTTCATTTATTTCTGCTCTGATCTTTATGATTTCTATCCTTCTGCTAACTTTGGGTTTTGTTTGTTCTTCTTTCTCTAGTTCCTTTTGGTGTAAGGTTAGATTGTTTACTTGAGATTTTTCTTGTTTCTCGAGGTAGGCTTGTATAGCTATAAACTTCCCTCTTAGAACTGCTTTTGCTGCATCCCATAGGTTTTGGATGGTCGTGTTTTCATTGTCATTTGTCTCTAGGTATTTTTTGATTTCCTCTTTGATTTCTTCAGTGATCTCTTGGTTATTTAGTAACGTATTGTTTAGCCTCCATGTGTTTGTGTTTTTTACGGTTTTTTCCCTGTAATTGATTTCTAATCTCATAGCGTTGTGGTCAGAAAAGATGCTTGATATGATTTCAGTTTTCTTAAATTTACTGAGGCTTGATTTGTGACCCAAGATGTGATCTATCCTGGAGAATGTTCCATGAGCACTTGAGAAGAAAGTGTAATCTGCTGTTTTTGGATGTAATGTCCTATAAATCTGTCTGGTCTATTGTGTCATTTAAAGCTTGTGTTTCCTTATTTTCTGTTGGGATGGTCTGTCCATTGGTGAAAGTGAGGTGTTAAAGTCCCCCACTATTATTGTGTTACTGTTGATTTCCTCTTTTATAGCTGTTAGCAGTTTCCTTATGTATTGAGGTGCTCCTATGCTGGGTGCATATATATTTATAATTGTTATATCTTTTCTTGGATTGATCCCTTGATCATTATGTAGTGTCCTTCCTTGTCTCTTGTAACATTCTTTATTTTAACGTCTATTTTATATGATGTGAGTATTGCTACTCCAGCTTTCTTTTGATTTCCATTTGCATGGAATATCTTTTTCCATCCCCTCACTTTCAGTCTGTATGTGTCGCTAGGTCTGAAGTGGGTCTCTTGTAGATAGCATATATATGGGTCTTGTTTTTGTATCCATTCAGCGAGCCTGTGTCTTTTTGGTTGGAGCATTTAATCCATTCACGTTTAAGGTAATTATCTATATGTATGTTCCTATGACCATTTTCTTAATTGTTTTGGGTTTCTTTTTGTAGGTCCCTTTCTTCTCTTGTGTTTCCCACTTAGAGAAGCTCCTTTAGCATTTGTTGTAGAGCTGGTTTGGTGGTGCTGAATTCTCTTAGCTTTTGCTTGTCTGTAAAGCTTTTGATTTCTCCATCGAATCTGAATGAGATTCTTGCTGGGTAGAGTAATCTTGGTTGTAGGTTCTTCCCTTTCATCACTTTAAGTATATCATGCCACTCCCTTCTGGCTTGTAGAGTTTCTGCTGAGAAATCAGCTGTTAATCTTATGGGAGTTCCCTTGTATGTTATTTGTCATTTTTCCCTTGCTGCTTTCAATAATTTTTCTTTGTCTTTAATTTTTGTCAATTTGTTTACTATCTGTCTCGGCATGTTTCTCCTTGGGTTTATCCTGTATGGGACTCTTTGCGCCTCCTGGACTTGGGTGGCTATTTCCTTTCCCATGTTAGGGAAGTTTTCGACTATAATCTCTTCAAATATTTTCTTGGGCCCTTTCTCTCTCTCTTCTCCTTCTGGGACCCCTATAATGAGAATGTTGTTGCATTTAATGTTGTCCCAGAGGTCTCTTAGGCTGTCTTCATTTCTTGTCATTCTTTTTTCCTTATTCTGTTCCGCAGCAGTGAATTCCACCATTCTGTCTTCCAGGTCACTTATCCGTTCTTCTGCCTCAGTTATTCTGCTATTGATTCCTTCTAGTGTAGTTTTCATTTCAGTTATTGTATTGTTCATCTCTGTTTGTTCTTTAATTCTTCTAGGTCTTTGTTAAAGATTTCTTGCATCTTCTTGACCTTTGCCTCCATTCTTTTTCCGAGGTCCTGGATCATCTTCACTATCATTATTCTGAATTCTTTTTCTGGAAGGTTGCCTATTTCCACTTCATTTAGTTGTTTCTCTGGGGTTTTATCTTGTTCCTTCATCTGGTACATAGCCCTCTGCCTTTTCATCTTGTCTATCTTTCTGTGAATGTGGTTTTTGTTCCACAGGCTGCAGGATTGTAGTTCTTCTTGCTTCTGCTGTCTGCCCTCTGGTGGATGAGGCTATCTAAGAAGCTTGAACAAGTTTCCTGATGGGAGGGACTGGTGGTGGGTAGAGCTGGGCATTGCTCTGGTGGGCAGAGCTCAGTAAAACTTTAATCTGCTTGTCTGCTGATGGGTGGGGCTGTTTTCCCTCCTTGTTGGTTGTTTGGCCTGAGGCAACCCAACACTGGAACCTACCCGGGCTCTTTGGTGGGGCTAATGGCAGATTCTGGGAGAGCTCATGCCAAGGAGTACTTCCCACAACTTCTGCTGTCAGTGTCCTTGTCCTTGCGGTGAGCCACAGCCATCCCCCACCTCTGCAGGAGACCCTCCAACACTAGCAGGTAGGTCTGGTTCAGTCTCCCCTGGGGTCACTGCTCCTTCCCCTGGGTCCCAATGTGCACACTACTTTGTGTGTGCCCTCCAATAGTGGAGTCTCTGTTTCCCCCAGTCCTGTCAGTGTCCTGCAATCAAATCCCACTAGCCTTCAAAGTCTGACTCTCTAGGAATTCCTCCTCCTGTTGCCGGACACCCAGGTTGGGAAGCCTGACGTGGGGCTCAGAACCTTCACTCCAGTGGGTGGACTTCTGTGGTATAAGTGTTCTCCAGTTTGTGAGTCACCCACCCAGCAGTTATGGGATTTGATTTGATTGTGATTGCGCCCCTCCTACCATCTCATTGTGGCTTTTCCTTTGTCTTTGGATGTGGGGTATCTTTTTTGGTGAGTTCCAGTGTCTTCCTGTCAATGATTGTTCAGCAGTTAGTTGTGATTCTGGTGTTCTCACAAGAGGGAGTGAGAGCATGTCCTTCTACTCCGCCATCTTGGTTCTCCAACCTCTTCCATCCTTCTACTCAGCCAAATGAACTTCTAATGCTTTCAGTACATGCAAACTTCCATACTGTAGAGCAAGGTCCTCATTGCCAACATTATTTCAGCTTAGGAGTTCCCTGGCTCAGTAGCCACAATGGCATTACCTTTCATATGGGACTGTGGAGATGGCCACCCCATCTTCCTGATAATACCTCTTCCTCCACTCACCCAAATAAGAGTGAAAATGACCAAGGCACCATCTGACCAGTTTTTTTCGGTCATATTTCTCACCACTCAGCCTCTAAACTTTTTTTAACAGGCAGGGCACTGCTGTCCCTTAGTCCTCCCCCCATTCAACACGTGGGTGACAACACTCCCTACTGAATTCCAGGTAATCGTATCACTGATCTCAGAGTGTGAGGTCATTGTCCTTCCTCTTTCAGCAGCCCCCCTCCATAGACAAAACCATCAAGAACTGTGAACAGTTTGAGATTTTACCCTACCTGCTGGTTAACCAGAGAAGGGGACCAGAATATGCAACCCTAAAACATGTCACTTTGGCGTAAGGATTATTTTGAGCTAAAGGCAACAGAGGAACAGCAGACACAGGAAAAGCTCTAAAAACAGAGCAGACACTTCCTTTTTGTAAAGGAAATTTACATTTATAAAGGAAATTTAAATTTGTAAACATGTCTCCTTCTCCTGTGCCAGGAAGAGGAAAACATCCTGGGGACACAATCATCTGAGATGGTGCTAGATTCTTATGGGCCCAGACTTTCCAATGTGAAGAAATTCTCTCAAGGCTCTTGGTAGGTGAAATGGTGCATTCTACTTCTAACCAATTAGATTTAAGATTTTTAGGTTCAAAAAATCATTTACAAAAACATGAAAATATTCTTACCTTTATATTCTCAATTTATTGATAATATTTCATGATGTCCATGTATCATATGTAGATTATACTGAGGTGCTATCATTTATCTTGAAACTTTATCATGATAAACATAATGGTTAGCTATATATTATTAAAACTCAATTATTTATTATTTAAAATAAAATTAAAATTGATTCATGAAGTCATTTGAACTACTATCATATTCTAGGACACCAGCTTTTGCTATTTTTTTCTGTTTTTGGTGATGGACTCACACTAATCCTCAGAGCTCCGTGAAACCAATTAAATGTGTCTGTGAATGGCTAGCAAAACACCAACTTGAAATGAAAATTTGTTAGCAGCATGGTTCTTATAGCCTGACTAACCAGCTATAGATTATTATAAACATTGACTATAATTTTAAAACAGAAAAATAAATTACACCTTTCATGACTCTAAAATATATTCAGAGGTAAGGCAGTATACCCTGTCTAAAGCAACAAGAAATCAGATCATCTTCCTCAGCCTTCCGTTCAGAGGTGGGTAAGATTTAATTAACATTAAATCTTAATGTTGGTGAGATGTAGGTAAGAACATAGCCTTTGGAGTCAGACAGCCGTAGGGATGAGTCATATCTGCTCTCGCTGTTTGGCCATAAACAAGTTACATAATCTCTCTGTTAGAAAAAAAAAAAACATTCAGCTGAGTAAATTTTAAAGATTTTATTGACTTTATTCAGTGATTCATGAATGGGGCAGCATCTAATCTGGCTGATAGAAAGGGGGGCCAAGGAGCTGTATAAAGTGAAAGACTTCTATGGGCAGAATGGAGCAGGAACAAGGAAGTTATAATAAGCAAAAAGCAGGTTGGTTATTGCAAGGGTACTTTCCATTGGAGGTTGGCAGGGGTCTATCAGGCAGATTACTAACTAGTGTTGATCAGGTGATTTCTGATTGACTGGTTTTAAGATTCCATTGAAGCAGAAACTGTAATTAGGTTAAGTCTTAACTTGGTGACATAGGGTTTAGCATAAGCAACTCCATTCTGGGTCTGCTGTCTTGTTTTTAACATCTCTAAGTCTTGGTTTCTTCTTCTATATTATGGAAATAATACTGGCAACTCCTTCATGGGTTTTTGATAGAGTTACATGAGATAAGGTATGTGAAATTTTAACTCAGTGCCTGAAATATAGTACACACACAATTAATGTTTGCTTTTTTTAAAATAGCTTATCGAGTATGTGTTAAGATTATGATGCTTCCCACCATAATGCAAATGTCCTAATTTTATATTAGCTAGGTTCACGTGTCTTTGGAATAAACCCTAAAAAGTAGAGATTTCTTAATTTTTAAAAACCTTCTAGAGAAAAAATTTAAAGTCAGTCACACAGGGCATCAGTGGATTAAGCAGCTAGGATTCAAAGAGAGTTCTAATCTAGGCATCCTAGATGAAGATTCAGCAAAAAAATACTGGAAGAACATGGGATCACAGTATGCATACTATGTCAGTCTGCTTGTGTTAGTGTAACAAAATACCACAGACTAGGTAGTTTAAACAGCAGACATTTGTTTCTCACAGTTCTGAAGGCTGAGAAGTCCAAAATCAAGGTGTTGGCAAATTCAGTTCCTGGCGAAGACCCTCTTTCTGGCTAGTACATAGCTTCCTTCTTGCTGTGTCCTTACGTGGTGCAATGTGAGAGTTCTGATCTTTCTTCCTCTTCTTATAAGGGCGCTAATCCCAGCATGGGACCCCATCCTCACGACTTCATCTAAACCTAATTACCTCCCTAAAGCCCCACCTCCAAAACCATCACACTGGGGAGCTAGAGCTTCAGCATATGAATTTTGGTTGTGGGGAGAGGAATAGAAACATTTAGTCCAAACACACAGTCTGGTAACTCACATTTTTCTATTTAACAAAGTGTCATGAACATTTAATAAATGTTCTCTGAAAACATGAAAAAAATTCTGGAAAAAGACATGGCTCAGGGAGTGGGGTAAAAGTCTGGAAGCATTTAGTCAAATTTGTTATGGAGGGGTGCATGAATTAGGGCTGGATTTCAAGGGGTTTGAGAAATTCAACTGGTTTGAAGTTTGTGATCAAGTTGTTGTTTTAACAAGACATGACACTAGTAGCCAGGATCAAGAGGTTCAGGCAAAAAGTCCGTGAAGCAGGCAGGACACCTACTGTGTAGTTCAGGTACAATAACTAAAGCCCAGTGCTTGTGTGAACACATTTTGGGGCTACAATTATCCCAAACACAGGTCTTGGGAGTGGTAGACTGAGCAGTAAAGGTCCATTAAAGAGGAAGGAGACCGTGGCTTGCTGCCATGCAGTGCTGTAGAATTGCCATGCATGTAGTTTGAGAATTGGGTGTGTTGAAACCTCCACTTGAGCCAAGGACTCTAAGACAGCACTCCTGCTGTGAAAATATGATCTGTCCAAACTTCCAACTCCAGGAACATGGCATACAGGTCGTGATTTCCAGTTTGTGGTGTATATTTCTTTTTGGATCCATGACTTTCTGTTGATTGAGGAGGAAAAAAATAACATTTCTTTCAGTTTGTTAAGGAAGCAGTTGTTACTGTAAATGACAATACATCACAATCTTCAGGCTAAAACAGTTCTGATATGAGACATGATCACTTATTTAAATTTATATTGTGACTGTCTATTGTCCTAAAAGATGTGACTATGCACATAAACAGTAATTCATTTATTTCTTTTGATATTTATACTGTCTTATCCTCATAGGCATAATTTTATGCTACTATATTTGCTCTAAAAGTTGAAAGCATTTATATATTAATATCTTATACTAAAGATTTTGAGGAAAAATTAAAGAAGGCTAAAGATTCATGTTTTAATATGAGCATAGTTGAAAGGAAAGAAAATAAGTATTCATGTATCTGCTGTATATAATTTATGAGATCTTTTTGAGCAAGAAATATTAGTTTATAGGTCCTGCCTTATAGATTTATAAATATCATTCTTACTTTCTAGATATAAAAACCCTATTCTCACAGACAGTTTTACAGGAATGTAAAATACATAATGTCATAAATTGGAGAAAATCCAACAATAACTATAATATGCACCTGTTTTACCTAGAGCGACATTGGGAAAAAGAAAATGACTGAAAAATAAAAGGTATCCTCTTTGTTTTTGACCCTCAAATCTCATCTCTAATTTCAGAAATACCCTTTAGCTATTTCTAAATTGAATCTCCTCTTAGATAAATGTCAAGATTTAACAATAAATTTGATTTTAGGCTTCATCTATAAACATAAAACATAATTTTACCTGAAACTGTTTTAGGGTTTTGTCAGCCCCTAGGTCTTCTAAGAAAATATGAAATTTTAATGCTATCTAGGTGCAAGGTATAAGACTTGGATGAAAAATTATGGTTCAACATCATGTGATCCTAGGCCTTGAAGGTAATGCATGATCTTCAAGTACTGTTGAAGTGATTCTCTGTAGAGAGAAATGGTAGATCACATTAACTATATTAAAGTCATGGTAAGAAAGAATATCTTCTATATGATATAGATTAGTGTAAGACACAAGAAAACTCACAACCTTACTCACCACAGGTGTTTACACAAAGTAAGGAACAAAAATTTAAGAGCAGTGACCAAGGTAGCATCTACTCAACATTTATTTGTGAAACTCTGTGACCAAGCTGAAACCCTTTTCTCACAATTGTGAAAAACTGGCATACAAAACCTAAGTAACCACCAGTGGTCTATTGTTTAGGAGTGGAGACAAGAGCAATGCCCACATTCATAGCCAATACTGGGTTGCTAGAAATTTCACTTTGTGCTACAGAAAAGATGACACTCAATTAAATAAAGTGTTTGTATGTGCTTTACCCTAGGGGGAATTTACATAGCATGACTGGGATATGAGGACATTTGGAAAAGTGGGTTAATAATACTTGTCATGATGTTTTTCTACATTAAGTTGCAGAGAACGTGGCTTTGAACTCAAGGCACTCGAAAAAAACAATTTAATTATTCTAAATATCTATTTTTCCCCTAATTTATATGGCTAAAAAA
This sequence comes from Eubalaena glacialis, assembly GCF_028564815.1. NCBI lineage: Eukaryota > Metazoa > Chordata > Mammalia > Artiodactyla > Balaenidae > Eubalaena > Eubalaena glacialis. The sequence goes on from NC_083724.1 coordinate 117,869,871, forward strand.
AGAGAACAATTACTTGTTTTAGATTTTTATATTCTCTTGTGTACAGAAAATCCTTAGAGATAGGTGCTGATTTTTTTTTTTTTTTTTTGGTGTCCTGATTTCTTTCTCAAAGGGACAAATAAATAAAATTAATTATTTGCAGAAGGAAACCTTTATTTCTTAGACCTCATTTGACAATACGAAAAGATTAAAAACAAGTCTTCGAAGTAAAGTTTCTCTGGTACTGCATGTTCTTATTTATTCTTCAGGAAATCCAGCCTCCCCCAGTTTCTTCTTAGATAATTTTGAGAGGTTCCTGAAAGTGTCACACCCAGTGCTCCAAGAAGTGAGTTGTCTCCATGATTGCTGCATGTATTTTGGCACTTTCTCTTTCTTCTTTTGCTCACTGCATATCTCAGTTGTCGCTGTCCCCCAATGTCAGCTGTGCCACCAGTACCTCCTGGAGACTCAGCTGCATCTGCCGCTGCACGGATTCACATGTCTGGCCCCAGGAGCTGACCTTGGTGCTGACGTTTGCACCAACTACTGATGACTTATAATGTTGAGGACCCACAGCCTAGGCCAGGAATACTCCCAAATTTACCATTTTTCACTTCTGTCTTCATCGATCAGCATAAATGTTGTCTCTGATCTGACTTCTCAAATTTTCCTTTCCCACATTATAGAAAAACACCTATTTCCCTTCTCTCTGTTATCTGTCTCTCTTTTTCATTCTCTCTTTCTTGCATCTTAGGACACAGGAAATGCAGATTGGATGTCAAGGAGAGTATTTACCTCTTGGACCTTACCTTAGGGGAGGAGAGACAGAGAATAAAAAATAAAAAAAAAAATAAATAAATAATCATCACCTGTGAGGTACATAAAATGGGTGATGTAATAGAAAGTTATAGGTATAGTGCCTGCTTTACATAGGCTGGTCAGGAAGGTCTTCCTTGGTGATTATTCAACTTGAGCCATGAAGGACAAGAAGAGTTAATAATGCAGAGAGTAAATATTCAATTTAGAGGCAAGAACAAATTTAAATTCTTTAGGCAAGAGAGAGTTAAGTATATTTAAGTATACTGAGGAACTGAAATGAGGCTAATTTATCTTTGAATTTACATGACTTGACTCTACTTTAAAATAAGTTTTCCCCCTTAGTATTCACTTATACATGTACATAGACCCTACTGCCTTCTTGAAATGCCGTAAATATGCCTACATCTTAAAATGAATATGATTTAGTCTCAAGAAAAGTCTTCTTTACAGACCAAAATATGCAGTAATTAAAAAAGACAAGAAATCCCCAAAGCTGTGAAAAATCCCAAAAAATTAAGATCAAGTCAGGCTTTAAAATACTTGAAAACTATCAGAAACTTCAGGTTTCTGGTCCAGCAGAAGTTGCCACTCATCCTAACAAGTGCAAAGGTAAGCAAAGTGAAAAATCAACAACTCTTCCTAAATTCGTAAGAGAGAAGTGAGGTCACAGGGCAAACCAGTGCCCCCAAACCCACCCAGAGATAAACCCACGCACATATGGTCACCTTATCTTTGATAAAGGAGGCAAGAATGTACAACGGTGAAAAGACAGCCTCTTCAATAAGTGGTGCTGGGAAAACTGGATAGCTGCATGTAAAAGAATGAAATTAGAACACTCCCTAACACCATACACAAAAATAAACTTAAAATGGGTTAAAGACCTAAATGTAAGCCCAGACACTATAAAACTCTTAGAGGAAAACATAGGCAGAACACTCTGTGACATAAATCACAGCAAGATCCTTTTTGACCCTCCTCCTAGAGAAATGGAAATAAAACCAAAAATAAACAAATGGGACCTAATGAAACTTAAAAGCTTCTGCACAGTAAAGGAAACCATAAGCAAGATGAAAAGACAACTGTCAGAATGGGAGAAAATATTTGCAAACGGAGCAACTGACAAAGGATTAATCTCCAAAATATACAAGCAGCTCATGCAGCTCAATATCAAAAAAACAAAAAACCCAATCCAAAAATGAGCAGAAGACCTAAACAGACATTTCTCCAAAGAAGATATACAGATGGCCAACAAACACATGAAGGATGCTCAACATCATTAATCATTAGAGAAATGCAAATCAGAACTACAATGAGGTATCACATCACACTGGTCAGAATGCCCATCATCAAAAAATCCACAAACAATAAATGCTGGAGAGGGTGTGGAGAAAAGGGAACCCTCTTGCACTGTTGGTGGGAATGTAAATGATACAGCCACTATGGAGAACAGTATGGAGGTTCCTTAAAAAAGTAAAAAATAGAACTACCATATGACCCAGCAACCCCATTACTGGGTATATACCCTGAGAAAACCATAATTCAAAAAGAGTCATGTACCACAATGTTCATCACAGTTCTATTTACAATAGCCAGGACATTGAAGCAACCTACGTGTCCATCGATAGATAAATGGATAAAGAAGATGTAACACATACATACATTGGAATATTACTCAGCCATAAAAAAAATGAAATTGAGTTATTTGTAGTGAGGTGGATGGACCTATAGATTGTCATACAGAGTGAAGTATGTCAGAAAGAGAAAAACAAATACTGTATGCTAACACATATATATGGAATCTAAAAAAAAACCACAATGGTTCTGAAGAACCTAGGGGCAGGACAAGAATAAAGATGCAGAAGTAGAGAATGAACTTGAGAACCCGGGGAGAGGGAAGCGTAAGCTGGGATGAAGTGAGAGAGTTGTATTGACACATATACTCTACCAAATGTCAAATAGCTAGCTAGTGGGAAGCAGCTGCATATCACAGGGAGATCAGCTCGGTGCTTTGTGTCCAGCTAGAGGGGTAGGATACGGAGGGTGGGAGGGAGATGCAAGAGAGAGGAGATATGGGGATATATGTATATGTATAGCTGATTCACTTTGTTATAAAGCAGAAAGTAACACACCGTTGTAAAGCAATTATACTCCAATAAAGATGTTAAAAAAAAAATACAGTTGAAGACCCCTTGGTTGGTATTCCACTCCCATAATATCCAATCCCTTCCCTACCTAGAAGTAATCATGGTACTCAAGTTTTTATTTATCATTCCCATGTAACCTTTTATTACATATAACTGCATTACTAAACAAATTATTTTCTTTTTTGACTTTAAATTTTGTAACACTACATATATTCTTCTGCAACTTGTTTCTTGTTTTTTATTGAAATATAATTGACCTACAGTATTATGTTAGTTTCAGGTGTACAACATAGTAGTTGATTTCTGGTCTCGTAGTATTGTGGTCGGGGGGCATGCTTGATATGATTTCAGTTTTCTTAAATTTGATGAGACTTGTTTTGTGGCCTAGTATGTGGTCTGTCCTGGGGCATGTTCCATGTTACTTGAAGGGAGTGTGTATTCTGCACCTTTTGGACCGAATGTTCTATCTATCTATCTATCTATCTAACTGAGGATTGGCAGGGCCAGATCCTGGGGTAGAGCTTATTTCTTTGTGTAAAAGTTTGTTTATTATTTCCAAGCTGGTACATAGAGCTCCAGTTCATACACTTTTAACATTGTGTATAATATTTTATTATTTAAAAAGTACAATTCATTTTCCTATTGATGGACACAAGTTTTCTCTCTATTTTGTGGGGCTTAAAATAGTGTTGTAATGAATATCATCTCTTTGCCTGCATGTGTTAGAGTTTCTCTAGGATGTATAGTTAGTAGACTAATTCAGGGGTCAAATTGTACATGCATAGTTAGTTTTGATAGATATTACCAAATTGCTCTTCTATGTGATTATTTGAATTTTCTTTCTCACAAGCGATGAATGCCACTGCTTAGTAATGCTAAGGATGTTAATTGTTGCTAGTATATTTGAGGTCAATAATATTTCATTTTTTATTTTCATTGGAATTCCATAATTACTACTGAAGTTGACCGTCTACTAAAATTGAGCACCTATAGACAAAAAAAAAAAAAAAAAAACTCCAGAGGACCCAGAATCATGGGAGTGGGTCGCACACTTCTGTGAGTTTTACATCCTGGAGCTCTACCAGGTTCTCAGGGTGAATAGCAGAGAAAATTCCTCTCATGCTTCCAGCAGGGAGATGGGAAAGAAGCCTTTTTTAAAGACACCAGAGCATTCTGTTCTTCTTTACAAGGTTTGTCCTCAGGAGAAACCATTTAACTACAGCCTAATTTAAACTGCTTGGGTTTTATCAGAGCCTAACTGACCTGAGGGAAGAGAATACCCAACTCCAGACCATTCTAGCCATCTTGTACCGCCTAAGGGGTGAAAAAAAGAAACAACTGAGAAGCATTGGTTAAGTTTACCACCCAGAGGGCATAAGCTTATTAAAAGACTGAGAACTAAGCATAGGAATGTGTAACACGCCCGCACCTCACCATGGCATTACTACAGTCTTTTCACACCAGTTCCACTACTGCAACTGAATCCACTATCAGAATTGGAGATTTCAACACACCTCTATCAGAGATGAATAGATTCAGCAGGGAGAAAATCAGTAAGGACATAACTGAACAAACAACCCCATTAATCAACTGCATATAATGGACATCTACAGTCTATCTCCTCTAACGTCAGCAAAATACACATTTTTCTCAAGTTCACATCAAGCAATTCCCAAAATAGCCCACGTTTTGGGCCATAAAACACTCCTTAACATATAATAGAAATCATATAATATCTCTTCTCATACCACCATGGAATTAAAATAGAAATCAATAACAGAAAGATAATGGAAAATCCCAAGATACATGAAGAATAAACAACATACTTCTAAATGACCCATAGGTCAAAAAGAAATCTCAAGAGAAATTAAAAATATTTTGAACTAAATGGAAATAAAAACACAGTTTATCAGAATTTGTGGGATGCAGCAAAAGCGGTGTTTATAGGGAAAGTTATAACACTGAAAGAATATATTAGAAAAGAAGAAAGATCTAAAATCAATACTCTGAGCTTCCACTTTAGCAAACTAAAAAGAAGAGCAAATTGAATCCACAGTAAGCAAAACAAAAGCAATAATAAAAATTGGAGAAGAAATAAATGGAATTGAAACAGTAGGTGAATGGATAAACTATGGTATATCCAGGCAATGGAATATTATTCAGTATTAAAAAGAAATAAGCTATCAAGCCATTAAAAGACATGGAGGGGGACTTCCCTGGCAGTTCAGTGGTTAAGACTTTGCCTTCCATTGTGGGGGATGTGGGTTTGATCCCTGGCTGGGGAGCTAAGATCCCACATGCCTCGTGGCCAAAAAACCAAAACATGAAACAGAAGCAATATTGTAACAAATTCAATAAAGACTTTAAAAAATGGTCCACATCAAAAAAAATCTTAAAAAAAAAAGACATGGAGGAAACCTAAATGAATATTACTACGTGAAAGAAGCCAGTCAGAAGTACATACTGTATGATTCTACCCATATGAACTTCTTGAAAAAGCAAAATTATAGACAGTTAGGGGTCAGTGATTGCCTGGGGTTTGGAGGCAGGAAGGGAGGAATGAATAGGTGGAGCCCAGAGGATTTTTAGGGCAGTGAAGCTATTCTGTATAATACTATAATGGTGGATACATGTCCTTATACATTTGTCCAAACCCATAGAATGTGGTACACCAAGAGTACACCTTAATGTAAACTATGGACTTTGGGTGATAATGATGTTCAAATGTGGGCTCATCAATTATAACAAATGTACTAGTCTGGGGATGTTGATGGGGAGGCTATGCATGAGTAGGTGCAGGGGGAAAATGCAAAATCTCTGTGTCTTCTGTTCACATTTGCTGTGAACATAAAGCTGTTAAAAAAAAATAAAGTCTATTAGATAAAAACAAAATGGAACCATAAGTACTTATGTTTGCTAGACATCAAACTAATTTAGGATATCAGGGTCAATGTATTACAACAAATCTGAAAAACATTATGCTAATGAAAGAAATTAGTTACAAAAGCACACATCTTGTATGATTCCATTTATATGAAATGTCCAGTTAGGTCAGTTTATGGAGACAGAAAGTAGATTCATGGTTCCCAAGGGCAGAAGACAGGGGAAAATGGGAAGTGATTATTAATAGGTATGGGTTTTTGTTTTGTTTTGTTTTGAGTGGTTAAAATGTTCTAAAATCGGATACTGGGAATGGTTGCATAGTTATATGAATAAACTTAAAAACCACTGAAATGCACATGGAGGAATGTGCATTTTAAAGGGTGTGAATTTTAAAGTGTGAATTTGTATAATGTGAATGTAAATTATATTTCAATAAAGCTATTATTTTATTATTTTTTATTTTTTTAAAGACTTTTTTGATGTGGACCATTTTTAAAGTCTTCATTGAGTTTGTTACAGTATTGCTCCTGTTTTATGTTTTGGTTTTTTGGCCACGAGGCATGTGGCATCTTAGCCACCCCACCAGTGATGGAACCTGCACCCGCTGCATTGGAAGGTGGAGTCTTAACCACTGGACTGCCAGGGAAGTCCCAAAGCTATTATTTTAAAAGTTAATAAAATAGAAATATCTTTATACATTAAAATGTTTTTTAAGTAGATAAAATCAAATAGGAATATAGAGTTACAAACTTTTCAGTTAATAATTATGGAAGTTTCAAGAGAAATTCTAAAGAAGTCAGACTTATTTGGAGAAACTGAAGAGGAAAGGAAAACATATAAAATATTATAACTTTAATTTTATAATAAGTAACTAAAGCTAAGTTAGAACAAGAACTTCATCCAAAATAACAAGGAGGTTAAGTGACAATTCTGGGACCTGAATTCAGGCCAGTTATATCCAATGCTAAAAATCTTTTTTGGTCTTGAAGTTTCCTTAAAATTCCAGTGTCTCAGCAAATAAATATCTTTCTCACATTAAATTATATTTCTAGAACACAAATAATAAAAAATCTACAAGGTGTTAAAAATTAATCCTTTTAAAATATTTACACTTCTCACAAATTTCCTCCAGGGCATAAGAAAGGGAAGATGCATATTAAGTATTTCAGATACTTAGCATTTCAAACATGTCCAGAAAATGACTAATAAAAATTTTTTGCACACAAATAGAATACTAACCATTGTGACCACAGATTTGAAACTGCAACTGTGAAACCTTTGTTTGTATATGTGGCATCAGAGCTCTGTTTCATTTGTTTTGGGCACCTAATTGAGGAACATCTGTTTCAGTAGTATCTGTTTAATATGAAAAATATCCTTTGGTATGAAAACAGGCTGAATTGATAGGTAGACCACTTATTAGTTCTGTTACTATTAAATGAGGGCAAATCAATCACTCTGGCTAAAAATTCCAACTTAACCAAAAGAGATGCTACATCAATTGTTAATAAAAATACACACTTTACTCATTCATTCATTCTAAACATTTGTTTAGCCTATATTCTGTGTCAGGTATGTAAGTAAGTTTCAAGGCTGTGATGTAGACCAAAGACAATATTATACTTAAAGGAACTCCCAGTTCAGTTGAAGAAGCAAGCATGTAAATAAAAATTTGAAATACAATAAATTCTATAATTGATATAAGCATACAGTATAGAGGAGGGATACCTAAATCTATTAAGTGGGTAGATGGATGGGGGTGTTAAAGTTTGTCAATTAAGAAGAATTCCTTTTCTGAAATAAATTTGTGACAGTTATTAAAGCTTCAACTGTTCCAGTTTTGAAGTAAAAAGCAAGCCCCAGTACATGATAAGGTGCTCAACATCACTAATCACCAGAGATTTGCAAATCAGAACCACGATGAGGTATCACCTCACACAGGCTAGAATTGCTATTATCAAAAAGACAAGAAATAAAAAGTTGTGGTGAGGATGTGGGAAAATGGAACCCTCATGCAGTGTTGGTGGGAACGTAAATTGGTGCAGCCACTATGTAAAGCAGTGTGGAGGTTCCTCAAGAAATTACAAATAGAACTACCATATGATCCAGCAATTATGCTTCTGGGTAAGTATCTGAAGAAAATGAAAACACTACTTTGAAGAGATATCTGCAACCCACATGTTCATAGCAGCATGATTTCCAATAGCTAAGATATGGAAGCAACCTAATTGTACATAGATGGATGAATCGGTAAAGAAAATGTTTTATATATATATATATATATCTCATACATAATATAAAATACATATATACACATACAAAGGAATGTTTTTCAGCCATAAAAAGGACACTCTGCCATTTTGAAATGACATGGATGAACCTTGAGGTCATTATGCTAAGTGAAATAAGTTGGACAGAAGAAAGACAAATACTGTATGATCTCTCTAGGAATCTAAAAACAAACAAACAAACAAAACAAAACAAAACTCATAGATACAGAGAACAGGTTGGTGGTTGCCAAAGGTGGAGGTTGGGGGGTGGGTGAAATGGGTGAAGGGGGTCAAAATATACAAACTTCCAATTATAAAATAAATCCTGGGGATATAAAGTATAGCATGGTGACTAATTTAAAAGAAAAAAAAAGCAACCCTCAGCTACAACCTAACTACTGTGCTCATAGGAAAATAAATCAGTATAGTTTCAGATAAGAGCACAAAATTATGCATAAGTGTAATGAATCACATTATCCCCTAAACAGATCATATATTATGTATAAGACAGAACACTTAAGAGATTGGGACTCATTTGAAGTTTTGCGAAGCAAATTATCATAATTCTTCTGATATTATAGTAGTTCTCAACTAATACACTAGTTAATACGTTTGAAGAAGTTAAGCATATCGGAAAATTCTATTTTAAGATAGAAAAAAACAAGAAATTATTAACTGGAAAATAACTATAATAATCTGACTGGAGAAAATCTTTTGTAATGAAATTATGATAAAATGCTTTGCCTAAAAGCAAAATTATGAATGCCAAAATAAAGCATAAATGATATAATAGGAAAAATTATTTCAAAAAGGAAATATATAATATACATAATCTTATTAAGATAAATGTTTTATAACATCTTTAAATAAGAGTACTTTTATGTTTAAATTGGTATTATAAAGACAAAAAGCATGATATTCTGAGAATAATTCAAATATTGAGGACAAAAGAGTTAAGTACATAATAACTGTTTATTAATTCCAAAAATAATGACAACTCACAGGAATTAACAAGTTTTATTCTCTTATAACTCTCTTCTTCATTTTCCTAAACACTACATAGAATGAGGCTAAGTTAATATTAACAAATCAAAATTTCTAATGGTAACCCATAAAACCCATAAAATATATTGTTTCTTAGCCACAGAATTCATATCATAAACATTATATGTGACACAGTAACAAATTTTCAAACAGCAATTTTCTATGTGACATAGTAAGTATTAAATTTTCAAGCACCAATAAACATGAGGGAACAAAATTCTGACAAAACTGTACATGTGGCAAAAACTAATTTGATTGGCTGATGTCAACACTTTTTTCATAATTTGAAGAAAATGAGAAAAACTCTCTGTTAATAACTGACAAGAAAACGAGCCTAAAACTGTTTAATTCAGTTATAGTTCCTCAAAACAAACTCAAGTGATTGGGATACACTTGAGTTTCCTTAAGTGTTTGTGTTATTTGTTTGTTCAAGTGGCTTTCTGTCTCTTACAGCAACTCTACTTTGCTGGCATGAAATCTGTTTGTACTGACTGGATCTTCCTCCCTCTGGCAGTTGGAATCCCTTAGATGGTTTGTTATTTTCTTTATTAGCCCTTAGATCTGGTGGTAGAAGTAAACAAGTGGAGCTTGTTTCTGCAACACTGAGCTAGCTGCGTGGGGCAGAGGGGCTGCAGGTCCCCCGCTGAGTAGCAGGCTAAAGCTTTCCTGTTCCCAGGTCTCCAAGCTTATTCTCAACTTCAGGAGCAGAGGACCTAGTCCAGCTCCCCCATAGTCCCTAAGGTCACACTCATTGGACAAACTTCCATCAATGTCAAAATTTCCTCTAAGAATCTCTGTGCCAGGTTTTTACAAGATTGTGGTTAACTTTACTCTATCCCAAGGAAGAAAGAGTCTGTACCAGTTCTCTCCATCAAGATCTCCTCCGAGCCTAAACCTTCACGTGTTCCCAGATATAGATCAATTTCAACAGCAATTTGACTTGGAAAAGACAGGTAGTCAGGAATTTGGAGAAAAGGTGTAGAGAGCCATATTATTAGTTTGGTAGGGCTACCATAGAAGTGTAATACAAATGGGGTGGCTTAAACAACCGAAATTTACAGTCTTACAATTCTGGAGTGTAGGAGTCCAAAAGCAAGGTGTTGGCGGAGTTCGTTTTTTCTGAAGGCTGACAGAGAAAGATTGGTTCCAGGTCTCTCTGCTTGGATTGTTAGATGGTCATCTTCTCCCTGTGTCTCTTTACATCATCTTCCCTCTAAGCCTGTCTATCTCTGTGTCCAAATTTCTCTTTTCTGTAAGGACACCAGTCATATTGCATTAGAACCCAAACTAATGAATGATTCATTTTAACTTGATCATCTCTATAAAGACCCTATCTCCAAATAAGGTCACATTTTTGAAGTACTGGGGGTTAGGACTTCAAACATATCTCTTTTCAGGGGATATGGTTCAACCCACAACAGCTATATTTAAGTCAACTGTCTATCCCTGAGACTCTACTGAATATATTAATTAAGCTCTAGATTGGTGATGACCTCAGATGCCGTTAAGGTAGGCATATTGCAACACAAAATTCTGCAGGTAGATAGAATGATAAAAGGATTCTAGTCCAAAAGACCTGAGGGGATCATGAGAGCCAAGAGACAATTATCATAAGAAACTAAAATTTCAAATGTTCATCCTACATATTACCAGCTGAAAAATAAATGAGCATTTATAAAAACACTCAAAGGCATTATTGCTACTACAAACTCTCTTATCTATAAACCACCTTTTGGGTAATTTATTTGCATTTTCACTTGAGTGAACAATAAAGCATAAAATATTGCCTTTGCAATACATTTTTTTTTAAAGCAGAAAAGTAACTAATGGGCTTAAGAACTTGTCATTGTTTAAGTCTAATCACTTTATTTCAGTGTCAGGTGGGACCCTCTCTAGTAAAACAACTCATAGCCTACATTTCAATTAAGTTTAGTGAAAGGCAGGGAAAATTACAGAAAGGAAAAGAAGCTTTAGTTTGAAGACTCAAGAGTAAAAGAATTAGTGAATCATTTTAAACAATGTCACTTTTTGTTAAATAGGATAGTTACTAACTTCTTAGCTAAATAGACTTTAAAAAAGAAATATTCTTTGATTCACTTTGCTGTACAGCAGAAACTAACACAACATTGTAAATCAACTGTACTCCAATAAAAATTTTTAAAAAAGAAATATTCCAAAATATGCCACTCAAAATAATTTTTTAGAGAATTTTAATTTAAAAGGAGAGAATAGACAGTTTCCTTTTGCAAACAAAATACACAACGTGCTCACAACCGTTAGATTAATTGGTATAATATCGTGTATATTTTCATTAACACTGTATAAGTTCTACATTGATCCACAATCTTGGGACAATTGGTATTATGATTAAACTTAACTTTGCCCATCTGTTGGCTCTAAAATTGTGTTTCATTTAATTTGCATTCCTTAACTACAAATAAAGTTCAACATCTTTAACTTTATAAATGACCTAATTCTTTTTTTTTTTTTTAATTCCTGTTCCTGAAATCTTTCCATATTTGTTTTCTATTGGGTTGTCATTCTTTATTCTTCTTGATTTTTTAAGAAATACTCTGCCTACCAGTACTTGACTAATATATTATTATTAAATTTGAAAAATATAAATTCAAAAACATTTTGCTTTCATGATCATCTATTTCATATTTGTTTTCCATTTAATTATTTTTGTTCTTATGTTTCTTATTCTTCTACATTTATGAGATTCATTCATTTGTTCATTCCAACATCATAAGTTGTATCTTATTTTCAGCCTTTATTTTATGACCATTTAAGGCTACACATTTCTAATTAATCACAGGTTTATCTTCTTTTAATATGTAGTATTTTTATTATCTTTAAATTTTAATTATTATTTATATCATTGCTTGTATCCACAAGTTTCTTAATGCATGTTTATTCATTTTAATTTTATTGAATTCCAGCCATGGGTTCATTTTCTGAGATGATACCACCTCTTTAAATTAGTTGAAACTTATCTATAGCCCACATTATTATGTTCAATTTTTATAGATGTTCAATGCATGTCTAAAAAGAATGCTTATTACAAAATGTTGGGATGTAATATTGTATAACTATTCATTAGAATGAATTTGTTAATTACATATATATAAAACATTGAAAAGAATTTTTTCAAAATTCATATCCAGATTTTCTTGTAAGGTTGGTCTAACAGCTACTGAATAGTATATTAAACTATCCCATTATAGTTTATAGTGGTGGATTTTTTTTTTTTTTTGCTCTACAGTTTTGAAGCTGTATTATTCATTAAGTGCATACAAATTTAGTTTTCATATCTATTTGGTGAAACTTTTTTCATTATATAAAGACCCTCTTTCTCTGTACATAAGTAATTTCCTTTAATTTTGTCTAAAATTAGTGGGCTACACCAGCTTTGGTTTTTTTTGGTTAGGAGTTACCTGATGTACTTTCCCCCCTCCTTTTAGTTTTACCCTTCCAGATAGCCTTTAGCTTATTCCTGATTCTTACAAACTATATATAGCTGTTAGTCTTTATTTTCATTTTTAAAAAATAATCTGTCTTTTCTCTGTAGTGGATTTTGAGACCTTCTATTTGTCTTTAGTAATACCTAGTTGTATTGACAAAATTTTCTCAGCCTCCCCTGTACTCTTTTCCAACTTGGCCTGACTTTTGGCTTCTGTGTTCATCTATGCATTGTCCAATTTTAGCAAGAATTCTGCTAAGTCATTTTAATCAGAATCCCCTCCCCGCTTCAATATCTGGTGACCATTGATATCTCATCAAGTTCCTCATCCTCCACCAGCCCCAAGGTGGGCTGGCCTGCCCCACAGCAAGAATCCTGTTAGGTTGGTTTAGCCAGAATCTCCCCTTACCCCTGTTTCCTCTTAGTACTATTCTAGCCGCCCACCCCCACCATGCTCCTTGGCTATAAATTGCCACTTGCCCATGCTGTACTTGAAGCTGAGTTTAATCTCTCTCCCCCACTGCAGAATTCCATCTCAGCGGTCCTCTACCTATCGTGATAGTCCCCTCACCCCCTTGAATAAAGTCTTCCTTACTGTGCTTTAACAATTGGTATTGAATATTTTTTCTTTAACAGTATTAAGATGACTTTAGTTGTAGTTTTCTCTCCACCTGTCCTACTGGGACACTTTGCACTTCTATAGTGTGAGAATTCATGTTTAATCATTCTGATAAAATTTCCAGTTATTATTTCTTCATATTTTACTTACCCTCCATTTAATTTACACATCTTTCTTTTGGGGGGAACACAAATCTAATGTTTGTAAGAAATTATGAATCTCTTCGCTGTGTCTTTAAACCTGTTTTGAATATGTTTTACTCTGCGTGATTCACACTGTGTAAATTTTTGGATCTATCTTCTAACCCACTAATTATATTTCATCATATTAAATCCACTATTTCAGCTATCAAATGCTTTTTAAATTTCAGCTATTGTAATTTTTACTTCTAGATACTCTCTTGGCTATCTTTCACAACTACCTGGCCAATTTTATAGTCCTAGTCATATTTTTGTTCTTTTCACATATTAAACACACTTATTTTATATTCTGTTGCCATTTATTCAAATGCCTACAGTCTTTGCACTTGGAATTCTGTTTTAACTGCTTTGTTGACTGTAACTCATGGTGCTTGTCTATTCATGTGTTTTATTTTTTGATATTGAGCATATGTTCTTTGAACTTTTATCTAAGGAAATGCTTTCAGACTTGGTCCTAAGATATATTCCTCTAGGAAGTAACTATAGTTGTTTCTGCCAGTTTTCTAAGGATATTACATTGACAGCACCAATTAAATACACATTTGTAACTTGCATTTATGTGGCCACATGTGGTGTTAATTCTGGCTCAAAACTGTGTGTGAGCTAGTTTTTGGCAAATAACTCTTCAATGAGATTTTTTTCCTCCATTCCAAGCTAAAGCTGGGACAGACAAGTTTCCTTCTCAGAATCCTTTGGGATGTGGATAGTTTTTCTCAATTGCTTCTTGTGGTTATCAATTCCAGGGATTTCTGGTTAAAAAAAACAAGTCTTTTAGGTCTTTGAGTTCTAGTCCTTGCCTCCAATTCAGTGGGCAACTGGTAAACACTGAAACTCCAGTCCAAGAGGGATCAACTGGTTACTACTGGAATCTTTTCAGCTTTAGTTCTCACTTGCTTTTTTAGCTTCCTGATTTTTCATCAGTTTGGGCCTCTGATTTATATGCAATCTCAGCTTACCACTTAGGTTTTTTAAACAAGTATTTTCTTCATACTTTAGGTATTTGGGGGATGAGCTTTTTTTTCTTAGTACTTTAGGTATTTGGGGAATGGGCTTTTTTTTTTTTAGTTTGTCAAAAATACTAAAAATAAATCATTAAGAAAATCTTAAAAGAAATTTTGGAGAAAGTTGGGAGTGATAATTTCCTTGTAAAATACATATAAATTTGTTCATTTTCAGAAATTAGAAACTAATAGTCAAAATCATAGAATATTTATTAGTTGTATCAATTCATGGATTATAATTGTTTCTATAGAGGTAAATTATTAATTTTTATAGCATATCATTACATATTCTGATGATTGTATATGCACCCTAATTATCTTCTTACTTTGTTTCTGACAAAAGCTGTGTAGATGGATATATGCCTTATTATGTATTATCCAACAATAATAGAATTGCAATATTTAGACTTCAAATCACAAGTAATTAAAGTTTAGTAGTAGTATATGTCCTGTGGCTGACCTCTGAATGAAGAAAATAATATTATTTTAGTGATAATCAATATGAATATATAAAGTATGATAAGGCTAAGGGATTGCTGAAATTTTCAGTTTTTTTCTAACCTGGATATTTAACAATATATATGAATATTCTTCACTTTCAAATTAAATCAGAGTTTTGGAGAAAATATTCTATTGGATTTATTTGGAAGTAGTGTTGTTACTCATTTTGAAAATAACGTATTGCAATATACTCCAATCTGTAGTTGACTGCCGTAATCAATTTAGCATATCATGACACATATATGATACTGAGAACGAGTATCATACTCATAATTCATCTCAGGTGAAAAATGAAAAGAACATCAGTTAAGGTTGTGGTGTTTTGGGTTTTGTTTGTTTTAAAGCTTTTTATATTTCTTATATTTATATAAGAGGCCTGTGATGAAAAAAATCTACATGATGAGAAAACCTCCTCAGGAGTGCAAGTATGAAATGGAGGTTTTATTGGTTGGTGTATTAACAAGTGGGTGAAGGTATCTCCTGACATTACAACCACATTTACATGTTGTCAACCAACCAGAAAACTTAGCAACAATTTTTAAATTTGTTCATTATTTGACCCAGTATTTACAGTCCTCCATGATATGCCTCAAACTTATTTCCCACTATTTTCCTTCAGTCATCCCTTTTTTCATACCAATAGTATAAATTGTTCAGAAGTTAGATAAAATTTGAAGGTCATTTCTGCCTTAAAATAATAATAGTATGATATTGGAAAAGCTTCTTAAAATCATGGGAACTCAGTTTCCTCATTATTAAAACATGGTCAGAAGTATATATATCTTAGAATCTTGAGAGCAGAAATTAAGATAAGATGTAAAATAGCCAATACAGTAGTTAACTGCACAAATATTATTACTCAAATCCTATTCGCCCCACTTTTTTCTGCTTCTAAGCTTTTGAAGATTTTTTTTTTTACCCTCCTACAAAGTTTTTCTGCTATAGTTTCCACTCATTCAAATTCTAGAAATGAACCATGAACTGGTTTCAAAGCTTTGTTGAATATTCCGCACTCTATCAACATTTTCTAATCTACTCATGCTTTCTATTTTGAAGTAATGCTTTTGAATTCCCATAGCATTTCTCTTTGCTTCTTTCAGTACTTACATTCTATGAGATACTATGAATATTCACGTACACCTTACACACTATGTGTATTATAGTTCCTCTAGGACAAGATTTGTTTCCCATTCACATGTGTATCTCAGGAAGCTCCTGAGATGGTGCATATTATAAACCTTATATTTGTTGGTGAAGAAACGGTTTAAGGAAATAATTTGGAAGTACTTTTACAAGTCGTGCCTCCTTGAGACCAAATATTCAGAGAAAGAACAAAATATCCAGTCAATTAAGCGCTTCAAATATCCCACTATTCGAAGTCATTTAGGGAATTACGGCAAATTATCACTGCAATTCGGAGAAAAGATAGTCTGAGAGTTAAAAAAGTAAATATCATAATAGAGTGTATTGTATTAATCTTATTTATAAATAAGTCACTCTCAGAGGGAACTGAAGACCCACATATAAACTCAAAGATTACTTTTAGATGGCTAAGGAATATATCTGGCCTGGAAAGAACACTATAATCTAAACAATTTTATGAAGAAAGAATAGGTTAAAAGAGATTAGTAAGAATGGAATCTTGAAAAGAAAGAACTAAAGAGCAGAGAAAGTTTCTGCATTTGTTCATTCATTCAACAAATATTTCTTGCTCATTTACCATCTCCCAGACATGTGCCAGGCATAAGGACGCACATTTCCCCTGCCTTCCAGGAGTATTCAAACAAAGACAAACAAATTCTAATTTGATCTCTGAAGGAAATAAATCCTAATATAAAGGTTTAGGGGAAATCTTGTTGAAAGAAAGGAAGAGAGAGAAAGAGAGAGATTTATACTGTGAGTTAATGGCTGAAAGAGACTAGACATAAGAAGCCCAGAGGAAGAAAGTTTGAAGTAGAGAAATCATGAGATAAGAAACAGCTCATGTGACTGGTGCATTATGGGGGGAAAAGCACACTAGAAAAAATGAGGCTGAGGAGATTGTCAGTGGAAAATCATTTAGAGCCAGCTGTGAAGAGGAATGTGGATTTCAATTTGTTGCAATGGAAAGGCATTGAACGGTCCTAGGAATAGAAGTGACATCATTTGGTATACTAAAACTAACAAAGAACAAACAAAAACCCCTTAATATTCACAGTGGAGGGTTAATCAAGGGGAATAAGAGAGCAAGCAAGAGAAAAAAATTAGGAGGCTGTTGCTGAGATCCATGTGAGAAATTTTGTAGCCTGGACAAAAAAAAAAAAAGGAGATAAATCATTGGATATTTCTGCTACTATTTCAAAAAAAGAGGGTCACCTGATCAGCTAACATGTCATTATTATTGTAGTCTGTTCAGTATGTAGATCCCTATGCAAAAGACAAATTCACTAGGCACACATACTTGGTGATGATATCTATCACTGCCATAGGATTAATTCTCCTCTACCTAATTTGTATTAAACACGTGACTTTCTGATTGATTTTTAAATTAAAGCTTTGTTTCAATCTTCCCAGAGTGTTAATTCAAATATGTGACTATTCTAATTATTCCAAAAGTGACATTGCTTTTTATAAGTTTTAAAACTGACATTTTGACTCATACACAAGCTTTTGATGAGATGGCTAGAATGACCCAATGCTACTGAATCTGATCGACTCTCAGTAAATAGTTATTAACCCGATACTACATTAACTTCAAAAAAGTAAGTAAAATTTTCACTAAATAACAAATCATTTTAGCAATATGTACAAAATATTATATATGTTTAGCTCATTGGTAGTAACAATTGAGCATATGAAAAAAGGTTTATCTTTACATTGAAATTGATCTACTTTTCTGTAGCTTAGGTAATATGCATATATCTTGAGACAATAGTGAAAATACACCATTAAAGATAGCTCTGTGGTAGTATACAAAATACTGGACAATGCACCTGAAGCACCAAATTCAGTTTTGATATCTTCAACTTGCTGAATACGAAGGTTAGTAACCATCACTTAACCACTTTGGGCTACAATTCCTTCCTTGTAAAAGGAAAATATTAAATATGAGGAAGATTAATATCTCATTTAGCTCAGAAGTGCCATGTCTTGTCCAATGTGAAAAATAATCTATTAGTACAAGAAGGAAATAATAAAGGCCTGAAGAAGAAGAGCAGAGATTTGGCTATATCAGAATCCAGCTTAATTTTACATGAATGCTAGTCAGATGCTCATCAGCCATAAAACGGTCATTTTTCCAAAAACACCTTCATTCACCTACCCATACAATCAGGACAATTATTCTCCAAAGAGTAAAATTTACAAGAATGGCTACCACAATATGTAGTTGCATAAAATTTATTTTGACTTTATAGAGATTAAGAATAAACAATATAAAAATCCATAGACAAGAAACACTGGGAAATTAATCATCAAATGTTAAAAGAAACAAGACACTACAGCGCACTTTGATTCATTTCTAATTATTTAATCGAAGTTAATCTAGTACCCCACGCACTGTAACAAGTTCATTCGTTTACTAATTTAAAAATAATCATATTTCTAGTATGATCATTGACACATTCAACAAACATTGAGTATCTACTATATGCTAGGTGCTATGCTAAATAACAGCCATTATTTCACTCTGGTGGAAAAGTCAAACAAATGAGGGGAATGGTAGCTTGGCATAAGTAATTTGAAGGAAATAATCATGGTGCTGTGAAAAACAAGTAATACGGGGGGAATTCTCTGGCGGTCCAGTGGTTAGGACGCCGCATTTCCACTGCAGGGGCACAGGTTCGTTCTGCGGTTGGGGAACTACTAAAATTCCTCATGCCACAGGGCACAGCCAAAAAAAAAAAAGAAAAACAAGTAATATGGGGATTCCAGCCATCCTCTTATATGACATTATATTCAATAACCTGATTGACTATATAAATTTGATAAAGTCTAACGTTCCTATGTTTTCGTATTAATGATAAGATGAAACAGCTAAAATTATCCTGTCTTTTAAGCTATCGTGTAACATAATTATCCAGCTTAATGTAAACACAGAGCTTTAAATATTATCCACTGATTTGCTCACTTAAACAAACATTCATTGGCTGTCTCCTTTGGGCCAGAGTATAAATCTCAGAGGTCATTTCATTCAATTCCCTCAATAAATATATTTTTTTAAAGATATATTAAGTAAAGGTATTTTAAAAAATATATTACTTTTACAAAGATACTCAGTTAGTGATGAAGCAAGGCAAGGAACCCAGGTCTTCTTGAAATATAGTAAGTTTTGTTTTTTGATTGTGTGTGGTTTTTAAAACAATTACTGCTATTCAAAGAATGACCAACTAAAAAGCATTTGCACTTAGAAAGCTTTCAAAAGATTCACTGAAAAACAGCGTTAATTAAAATTATATGAAACTTCTCAAGATAGAAACATTCATGGGCAGAATCAGTGATATTCCTTAAGAGGCTTCTGGAAGTTTGTGATTTAAGTCGGAAAACCAAATGTGAAAAGAGACAGGTTTAGTAATGTATGGAAATAAATCCAAAATTTCTTTTTTTACACGGAATATAAATAAGCTTGTCTACTAAAGAGTAAAGAGAAAGATTTTTTTTTTCCTCACTGTGCCCTCATTTGGAGGGTAAAAATTAGTGACATACTTTTCCAGTTAAACAGAGAATTATGGGATAATTGATATGTCAATTGCTCTTAGATTTAATTAAGAAGAAAACGTTTGTGAGAAAGAAAAGACATTCTTGACATGTAGTTTGGTCATTGAGAAAGGTAAGAGATTAAAGTAGGGCTTTCAGAATAAATACCTGAGGGAGTTTTGGGAAAAAGCTAAGATTCAAGAAGTGAATATTTTGATCCTAGTTGATAGTAAATAAAAGCCACTTAAAGATCTAATAGCCTAAGTTTTAGTGATTAAAAATTCCATTATTTTGAGGTGCATGAAGAAGCATGGAAACGTGTGCACGATCTCTCTCTCACACACGCGCACACTCACTTTCCCTTTCCAGTCTTCCAATCCAAGTCCCTATATAAATGGTTATGGAGGGGTGGGGGAGGGAGAGAGTTGGATGGCAGAAGAAAAGATGTACCATATGACCTAGTTGTCGTTCTCCCTGGAACTTAATGTTAAGATATGGAAGACGCCTAAGAAAAAACGGGTGTGTAGCGTTGTCCCCTCAGAAGCCATCTCTTTAGATTTCCCACCTTCATCTTTTTAAACCCGTATTGTCACTGAAGGAAACTCAACTGACTCTAGTCAACAACGCTTCCCGGCCAGAAGCCGGCCAGGGTTGTGAGACGATTCTAGAAGCAGCTGATTCTCCTGTTCCGCTGGTTTTCAGCACCATATTCTCTGCTCTTCCCTAGACCTCTCCAAGGGTCTGAGTTTACTGTTGACTCTTGCATTTGATGTAAGGTCAAAGAGACAGGGTCACATCCGAAAAGACCTTTTATTACTAAATTGTGCCTTCTCCCGGAAGGGAACAATGGAGGGTCCCTCTAGGGCGATTCTGCTACCGAATCCATAAATGCTGCTGACTCCCCCAGTTCTTAGCGCAGAGGCTTCCCTCCCCCAATTCCTTCCAGTTGCGGTTTAGGCTCTGCACCAGTTACTCAACGTTTTTTTTTTTTTTTTTTTTTTTTTAAAACCTGGCGAGCTAAGCACCGCCTACCGTCGTGAGTGGCCTGTCACTCTGCCCCGCTGTGCGGTTTTGATTGGCTGGCAAGACCGTGTCGTCTGGCCCCGCCCCCGCTTCCCTTTGCCACGCTAGTGGCCCGGGGTTTACCCAAAGGTGGGCAGTGGGATTCGGGCGGGCGGCGCTTGGAGCAGGTGCAGACGCATCCTTGCTCCCGCAGTTGCTCTTCTTTCTCCAGTCGTGGGTCTGAGTCAGGAAAGGACTAGCATTCTTCTTTTGCCGCTAGAGCGCCCGTGAACTGCTGCCCAGAACCTAGGCACCTCAGACTTCTCATCTCATCCGTTATTCCGCTGTCACTGTATAAATCACCTGCACATGTGTAATCCTGTGAATCTCCCTTCAGCTCCTGCTCAGAGAAGGGGTCGAAAGGGAATTTCAAGTGTTTGAAAGAGAGGGTCTCCGCGGATCGCGGGGAGCTGTCTCAGGTGCTGAAGCTTTCCAGGCGTTGCTCTCCACCAACACCACACGCAGTTAGACTGCACACTCTCATTCCCGGCTTTCTCCTTCCCCATGCCTTGGCTAAGACTCGTTTCAGAGTCGTGAATCTTTCCCTCCGTATCATGGCCTACGTGAGACACTTTCGGACATTAGTTTCGGGATTTTACTTCTGGGAAGCAGCACTGCTACTCAGGTGAGTCCACTTGTATTTAACAGTTGGAGAACTCATTCAAGCCTTGCAACTACTTGTCATGGATGAAACCAAGAATGTAACTCGAAGTTGACTTGTTGAAAGTGTCCCTTAAATCGTATTGTTTTCTATCTAAAGGTATCTAGCAGTCTATCTCTTGAGACCTCTACAACATGTAAGTTTGCTCTGTTTTCACTAATTAATGTATTTTAGTAACTGGCATCTTATATTATTTGCAGCTGAGGTTACCCTAGCAAAAAAATATTTCCAAAGCCTAGGTCTTCCTTCTCAAATTGCTTTAAGTGTTTCTTTTTTCTAAGTGAATTATAAATTCTGGGTGTTGCTGTCTTTTTTGAAAGTTACAAAACATGTAGTAATTAGAAATGGAACATTACTTAGTTTTTAAAAGACAAAAAAAATCTAGAACATAAACAGTGATCAGAGATATTCTGAACATTGTTGATATATCTAGAGGTTAAGTTCAAATGAATAAAATAATAAAGGCCTTGCAAGTACTATTTTCTAAAGAGCCTGGTTCATGGAGGCAAAATAATAAATAAATCACCAGATATGTTCTATGCCAAGAATAATTATTTTGGAGAAAGTAATAAGAAACCTATTGAATGGTAAAATTGTTCTATGATGTGTCATTTTCTTATCATATCCAGTCATATTTGGTAGGCTTTCTTTTTTTTCTTTTTAATTAAAAGAGAAGAGAGACTAAACACAAGATCAAGTAATTTAACCCCCATTCTTCATCAAACAATATATAAGCAAGATACTGCTCATACGGAGTTTTGAACCAACAATATAAATTTTACTTTACTATTATAATTACCTTAAAATTTCCATTTTATGGCTCACAGGACTTTCAAGAAGATTGAAATCAAATAATGAGAGTAACTAAGTTATGTGTATAATGATTTCCATTTGAAGTATGTAAATATTCTTTTCTGGGTTGCTATGTCAAGTTTTCATCGTTAGGCACGTTAGAAAAACATAGCGTATCACGTAATAACTACCTTTAGTAACAGGAACTAGTTGTGAAGGTTATTATATTTCTGAAATTATCGATTTTTTCTGAAGTAAGGTGTTGAAACCATTGTAAATCAGAATATTTTCAGTGAAAAATATTTTAATGACAGTAAATTTTTGTAACTTTACAATTGTTACAAATTTCATACGTAGTGATCAAAGCAAAGAATGTAGAGCTATTACATTTATGTAAATTGTATGGAAAGGAGTACAAAATTCATGTCATAAGATAAATTGATTATTTTACCATAATTATTTCTTAATATCTTAGATCATACACATATTTATTTTTTTCAAAGAAATCAGAAGAGCTTAGTTGATAGATACTTAGATTTAGGAAGTTTAATGTTAATAACTAAAATATTTTGATCGATGAGGTCAAATTTGTATAATGGTAAATCACCATGATATTTGTTATAATATATTCTTAGAAAGAATTTATCTTCATTAATATTAAATAATTTAGTTTAAAATGCTTTTTATGAATAGTCTAAAAATGTAATCACTTGAAAAAGACATATCCAATATAGAAGTTTTGGTGATACATATATTCTTCATCAAGTTTTTCTTTTTCCTTTCACAAATCGAAGAAAAGTTTTCTCTATCTTAGACTGGTCTTAGATGAGAGTAGCTCATCACTCTATGAAGAACTTTAATCACACATAAAAAAATTAAGTATTTTTATTTTTCAGTGATGGTCCTTGAAGGAAAATTTTCTATAGAAATTTCCTTTAGAAAGTGAAGCTCCCTCTACTGGAAATATCTTGCAAAATACAGTTTCTTTCTGGAGACTATTTTTTGTTCGCTAAGCCTATTCGTGAGGTATTGAGCAAAAAAGGAAACATGTAAAGGAAAAAATAAAGTCAAAAAAGTATTTTTGTTTAAATTCATAAATATATCTTTTTAATTTAAAAATATTATTTCCAGGGAAATTTGGAAGTAAGAACAACAACCAGAAACCATATATGAAGTTTTAATTAAATAACATACTAGTAGAAGCGTGTTTTTCATAGGTTTAAGGTTTTAAATTTTTTTATTGAGATATAAATGCACACAGAAAAATGCGCAAACAACAAAGTTCCAAATAAAGTGGCACAAAGGTAACACACCATGTCAAGAGACCACAGATCAAGAAGTAGAATTGTCAGCAACACACGAGCATTCACCCTGACCCCTCTTACCACATCTTTTCCCAAGCACTACTTTGCCCCAAAATCATTTCTATCCTGACTTATGCGACAATAAAAGTTTTTCCTGCTTTTGAACTTTATATAAATACTTATTTGAGTGTGCTTTATTTTTATGAAACATATGTGATTTATCTGTGTTATAGCATGTAGCAATAGCTCGTTTATTCTCATTTCTGTATGGTATTCCATTATATGAAGACATCACAATCTACCCATTGTTCTACTGAAGAATATTTGGGTATTTTTTTAGGTTTTGGCTAGTGGTGCTATGCACCTCCTTGATCATGCCTTTTTTTGGTGAATACATGTGAATACGTGCATTTTGGGGACTATATGAGTTGGGTCCAAGAGTTTCACTAGGCAGAGGAATTGCTAGAATATAGGGTGGATATGAGTATGGTTAGCTTTAGTAGATACTGCAAGTTTTCTAAGGTAGTTGTACCTAGTTAAACTCCTATCAGTAATATATGAGAGTTCCTATTGCTATTACTAGTACAAAATTTGATCAGTGCAATATTATTATAAAAATTTATAGCACTTTCGTAGACTGTTATTGCAAGCCCACAGATGATATTTTAGTTTCTATCTTGGCATAATTTCTACATTTTAGTAAATGAGTTTTTTTTTTTTTTTAATTAGGATGTTTTTCTCCCCACAGAGATTCTACAAGTCAGTACCACTTTATTTTTTTTTAATTAATTTATTAATTTATTTATTTTTGGCTGCGTTGGGTCTTCGATGCTGCGCGTGGGCTTTCTCTAGTTGCGGTGAGCAGGGGTTACCCTTCATTGCAGTATGCGAGCTTCTCATTGCGGTGGCGTCTCTTGTTGCAGAGCTCGGGCTCTAGGCCTGTGGGCTTCAGTAGTTGTGGCACACAGGCTCAGTACTTGTGGCGCACAGGCTTCGTTGCTCTGCGGCATATGGGATCTTCCTGGACCAGGGCTCGAACCTGTGTCCCCTACATTGGCAGGCAGATTCTTAACCACTGCGCCACGAGGGAAACCCCAGTAAATGAGTTTTATTAAGGCAAAAACAGCAGAACAAAAACATTTACTACTATAGTATAATTAGGAGTATTCATTATCAGAATACATCAGGTATTAGAAATGTAATATTTAAAGGGGACTTATTAAAGAGGCGAATTCTTTTAATAAATACAAGTCAGACACAGACATAAGAAATCTAAATTTCCTAGTAGTGAAGTTTTTAAAATTTTCACATTTTGCTCAGATATTGCTGTGTTTTGAAAAAAATTTCCTATGGCTTTTGGATTCTACTTCTCATACTAATAAAATAAAGAACAAAACACCAGTGTTCAGCTTTCTTTGAAATGTAAATAAGTGATGATTATGAAGAGCTTACAGAACAAATTCCAAAAGCAGGAGAACTGCCAAAAATATTTCATCTAAATTAATTATTTTCACAACATACAATTTTGTTTTTCATCTTTATAGTTTGATACCAACACAGACTTGCTATTTGAATAAATTATGGTATATTGTGTCAAAACACTGAATGTATGAATTTCATACTTTATGATAATCACAAACAAAATGTTTTCTTGATTTACTTCAAAGCCTAAGAAAAACATTTTGGCATAGAATTTCTTGTTTTTTGCTTTTGGTACGTTTTGGAGGATGGGGAAAATTCTTTTTAATGTTGGGTCTATTTTCTTATGTAAGATTTTGAAGAAAAATGTACTTTAGGGAATAAAGTCATTATTATGATGATTTCTTGTATGTAGGTACTGTAGCAGGATACTACATAGTGTTTTTAAATTATGCTACACATAATACATGCTTCTTCCCTTTGTATCTATAAATAATCATACGCTTTCCTAAGTATAGAAGGATCGTGGCCCAGTTCTCTAGTCAATCCCTCAAGCAGTTTGCTCTGCAGATTCAGGAAACAGCTTTTAAATATTTCCTCTTGTATGTAATTTTTCTCTCCCTTGATCACACAACTATGTACTGAGGCAAGTCAATCACCAAATATGTGTTTAATGTGTAATGTTAAGCAATTCAACAAGATTTCGTCATCACATTCTGTGCACACATGTTTGTGCTAGGTACAGTTTGGCTATGGATGATTGGGAAATTATCACCTTTCTCATCATGGTACTTAGAGTCTAGCAGGAAAGAAAATACAAAGGGCCAAGTGACAAAAGAAAAACGGAAACAGCAATGTTCTAGGCAATGTGAAATAGGGAAGTTCCCCAGAGGGTTGGTACTTGTGCTGGATCTTATAAGATGCTTGTTCAATGGGCAGAAATGAGATATAAAGAAAATATTCTATGCAATAGGAATGATACAAGCCTATAATATGCTAAGGGAATGGTGACGGTCAAATTCAGTTGAAAGATTTCCAATTTATGGTTTAACATCATATTCTGCTAGCAACAACTATTGAGATGACTACAATAATAAACCAGCCGAAATGTGGAGTTGCAGCTCCCTTTCGTAATGGAATATGGATGAAATTTAGAAGCAAATAATTTAATTACAACTGGATAGTTTTCATTATAGGAATGGTCTGGTAACTTGGCTCAAAATATCTCTATAAATCCCTTTCTTTCAGAGGTAGAGTTTACCTCAAAATTACAATTAATCATAAGATTGCTAATAAA
This sequence comes from Eubalaena glacialis, assembly GCF_028564815.1. Classification (NCBI taxonomy): domain Eukaryota; kingdom Metazoa; phylum Chordata; class Mammalia; order Artiodactyla; family Balaenidae; genus Eubalaena; species Eubalaena glacialis. The sequence continues at coordinate 117,896,003 of NC_083724.1, forward strand.
CATCAGTAATAGTAAAAAAACTATGTAAACAGACAACAATGACAAGACTACTAGAAGAAAAGAACAATCTGCTTATTTTAGAGTTTGGAGATCATGTTTGAATTTTTCATCAAAATATCTCTTTAAAGAAAGAAAATCAGGTAGAGGATTTGGATTGTTGGAAGAAAAGGGGACAGTGAACTTGGTTTTGAGTTTGAGATGGTAGCAGTAGATCTGGGTATCCTGCTGTCAGCTGAGAACACAGAGACAATGCTTGAACTGTAGACTGAACAGTTAAACTGTTACAAAGGTGATCACACTGTGCGCAAAGAACAAAAAACAGAAAAAATATTTATATGAGATGAAGGTAGAACATTTAGAGCAGGGCACAGAGTCGTACTCAGAGAGAGTCCTGTGCTAAACTGTGGAGGTGCGACTGGTCATAAACAAGTGACAAAGTCATAGATTTATCATAATTTTATACTGTCGATCCCAAGGACTTGCTCTGATCAATAGCGTATATCTATCCCTTTTCTATATAGCCTTTGAATGCTCTAATTTCAACTAATCCATAAACTAGTCCACAATCACGGATGATTAAAAACTTAAGTTTTCTCAGGAGACTTTTAGGGAATTATTTTGGGATTCTTTTGGAGAAGATGCATCTTTAACTTTTCCTTACTATGTGAAGCATATTGGATGAATCCTCCTTGACTTTCCCACCAAACCTGTCTCTTAAACTCCTCACCAAATGATTAGCCTTATACTTGGATTAACTGTATTTATTGAAAATGAACTCCTGTGTATGCAGATGTCCATTTTGAAACATGGGTGGTTTGTCTTTGTCCACTAGAAGAAAGCTGTAGTTTTGTCTTGTTGGAAAAATGCATCAAGAAGAGAGATAAGTGAGTCAGCTTTGAGAACTGGTTCTGGAGTGAAGGCAGGCATTCTAAGACAGGACCAACTGTTTAGTAACAAACAGAAAGTGTGTGAATAGAGTGAGCTCTTCCACCCCAGAAAATGAAGCTATTCTAACAACTGCATGGCAACCACACACATTTTAGGAAACAGGGTTTGAAATCCTCAGGTGTTGTCAGAAGAGGAAGCAATAGCAAAAAATAAAATAAAATAAAAAAAGCAGCTCCGTTACAGTGCATTTCTGAAATTCTTTCAGAATCTCCATACTAGAGATGTTTTTAGGAGGAAGTATTGCCAGTACCTCTCAGACAATTTGATGCACAGAAGCAGTAACCTCAGTGGTACAATTAAGAATAGCATAAAATGGGAAGGTTATTAACATCTTCTGAGATAGTTTATTGCATGGAATAACTTCCAATGCAAATGATGAAGCACTCTCTAGGAGTACATGCAAAATTTGCACACTGACAAAAATAACCAATTAAGATTTATAGACCCTGAGATATTTCTGATACTACTTTACAAACATTGCCAACATGGGATGGTTGGGCTTACATTAGAGGTAACTAGTCCATCTAATATTGTACCTAAATTTGAAAATCTCTCAAAAATATCTATAACAGGTAGTCATCCTGTAAATGTTAAAATTTCCAGCAATAAGGACCTTTTTACCTGAAAAGGAAAATATTTATCAAACAATTTTAATGAATAAAAAACAAAATGTCATTCAGTTTTCTCCTGGACATAGGAAACTTCCTTTGGGCACATGTGCTCCCCCTCCCCAAATATTTGTTTCTGTATTTTTTTCCTTTTTTTTATGCTTGCTTCTTCACTTAAAATGACCATCCTGCTTGTGGAGAGTGTGGTTTTTATTTGAGACACAGTTTGAATTGATAATATTTTCCATGTGGTTGCTCCATGCATGAAGCTTGTATGCTCCAGTTGCAGGGTGCCTGTAGCAGTCTACCTGAATCTCTTTGTAACTTTATAAAAGTCTATGGAGCAATGACTGCATTTCCAGGCAGTGTGCAAAGTGCTGGAGAAGCAGAATCTCAACTTTCTATAATATGCCACCGTAGAGGGGGGACATGTGACATCACTTTCAAATGTGTGTTTTAGATTTTCATGCAAATCTTGCCTCTCCTTCTTGATTGTAACTCCCGTGAGGATAGGATTGTTTCTGATCTTGTTTTACTGCCATAATATTTAATTCAATGTCATGTGTGGAGTAGATGCTCGATAAACAACAGATCAGCACTGAGATGACACCTACCTGCCTGTCATCTCTGTTTATCTATCTATAACTCTAGATTTGAATTTTATTTCAACGTGTGTTATTACTTGGAGTGGAAAGGGAATCTTGTGTTCAAGATATCATAAAGGCTATAAGATCAAATAAATTGCCTCAGAAGATGTTACCGGCTCTGAGAAGTTGTAAAACAGACGTAAATTGGCAGCTCCCAGTGGAAAAGTGATAGATTTGTTTCTCCTTATCACCATGAGAAATTGAAATTTCTATTGTATAATGCATTATTTCTCAACCTATTTTCCCCATCATTGCCTCCTAAGGAGCCCTTTAAAGATATTTTTAGACTTTTTTTTTTCTAATTGCCTGCATGAAATTGTAATATCACAGTACATTGTATATTTGCTCGTGTGTAGTATATAGCCATAGATACATAGAGATAGAGATAGATCTGTGCTTTATATGTAAGAAGAATAAGATTTTTCACCCCCCAAGATAAAACTCGCACCCACCCTCCTTGGGGTGATAACACCCCTCTTGAGAATGCATGGTGTAAAGGTTGCTACTTTTTATGATACTTAGACTCTAGTTGTATAGTTTCATTGTTTGGAGTCATGACCTAGAAGTAAAGCAATCATTTATCTATTGACACCGTTTAAGATAATTTAATCCTGAAAGCATTAGGAAACTTTAGTGACATCTTTTTCTGTAAATACATAAGGTTCCCAGAAGCCACTAGGCTTCCATCAATAAATTTCAAATCACAGCTGCCTCTACCAACATCACTGTTCAATGACTTTCATAATTTCATGAAACTATTAAAAAAAAAAATCTTAGAGATAATATCATTTACAGTTTATTTTTCTATGATTTAGACTCTGTTGACTTTCTTTTGTTTTCAAAGTAAGATAAATGAAAAAGTTCAAATTCCTTTTTAAAGTTAAATTTATAGTTGTTATAGAAAGGATCTCAACAGTTAGTACTGACATAAGGTCTGGATATTCTTCAATTCAGGAGTTCAGGGATATGTACAAAAAGCTGAGAGTAATGTTACCATTAAAATAAAAACTGATTGGGACTTCCCTGGCGGTCCAGTGGTTGAGACTTCACCTTCCAATGCAGGGGGTGCGGGTTCGATCCTTGGTGGCAGAGTTAAGATCCCACATGCCTCACGACCAGAAAACCAAAACATAAAACAGAAGCAATATTGTAACAAATTCAATAAAGACTTAAAAAAAATGGTCCACATAAAACAAAAAAACTGATTGAAAGAAAATAGAGTAACAAGTAAAATGCTACTAATAGAAAAGAAAGTAGGAATGATTATTAATTGGCAGTAAGGTGTCAGCAAATCATCAGAAAATGATGTTTATCTTGCTGTTCGGTTTTGGTTTGCTTTGGTTTGTTTTGCTTTGGTTTGGTTCATATTGGCCATACAATACTTAAGGTGGGGACTTAGGGGAAGATAAATGATGTGAACGTTGATGAAACAACCACTCAAATACCATCCATCAAATGCCTGGGAGGACCATATGCATTCTATCCGTCTGGCTAATTTCTACTCAACTCACTTTACCTTCTTGAAGAATCCTTCTCTGAGCTCCCCCAAGTCTAGGTGAGGATACCTCCTCTGTGCTTCCAGGAATACAGTACCTTTATTATTGCATATGTCCCAGGGCTGTGGTAATGGCCTGAATACTGCCTCTAGTTCAAACTGTGAAGTCCTGGAGGGCAGGGACAGTAACATATTTCTAGTTCTATCACCAGGGCTTAAAAGAGTGTCTTGCACACTGACAGGGCTCACTCATTTCTGAAATGAAACACTTCCCCTCCCCCCCAAAGCAGATTTACAATTTCAAATAAATAATTCTAGGCATAAATAAAAATACTATGCTGTCTTTCTTCTAGCATTTAGGAGGAAAATTAGTGAGAGATTTGGTGCTTTTTTTTTTTTCTTTATTCCCAATTTTATTTGTCTGTGGTAATATATTTACCCACTTGCCTCTTATCTCTCTTTTCTTTCACAGAAAATATTCTTCTACATTTTTCTGTTTCCTCACTACTTACCTATGTCTCACTTGTTCCTATCTGGGATCTATCCCCACCTCTACGAAATGAAGCAGTACTGAGCTTCCATGTCATGATAGCTTCTTCTTTTAAACATTGGAAAAAGGGAATAACACTTAATATAAAAATAGTTGTAGCAAATAACTATTTCATGTATATATAAAATATATATATACATATATAAAATATATATAAAATATATTTTAAAGCAACATATAATTTTTAATTATCTACTTTTTGTAAGATCTCTGCAGTGAAAAAAGACGACATAATTAAATGACCATTCTAAATAATCAAATAAATAATGTATATTCTCAAGGCATAATGTTTGAATTTCTATTATGGCACCTCTCACAGTTCTGGGATCAGAATCACTGACACGTTTCCAATTCCCTAGATAAACTGAGAACCATTGATATCACAGGATATTTGTTTTTGCCTTTAATCTGTGTAACTCACATACATTTAACGTTTTAAGCCCAAGAGACTCTATAAAGGGTGGCTGAATGACAATTTCTTTTTTGCTGGCAATTGTTGAAAATGTAATCAAGAATAACTCCCCAAAATAGTAACAATTATAAATATTGGGAAAAGAAAATATCTTTTTTGGAATGCAAAGGAGTATAAAATTTTTATAAAGAGGCAGGGAATTTAAATGGACCGTGAACAGTTGATGGCATGTGAGTGGGCAGGAAAGAGGGAAGAGTGTTTCAGACAGAAAAAGCATCCTTAGAAAAGGCAACGGGCCAGTCTCCATATGAAATGGAGGGTATGGCAAACTTCATAGTAACATATCTACCATGGGCCCCCCAAGTTTTCCTGTCTAATAAATTCATGCTTTATGTTGTTTTAGAACTAACTTCCTGGGGAAAATCTATATGACTACTGTAGGTGTTAGAAAACATCAGCAAATATTCATTCCAATAATAGTTTTCTCTATTTCTAAACAAAATATTTCATTGTTATCACTTGCTTATGAGGGAAGAGAATACTCACATAAACTACTTTGTATTCACTAGTTCTGTTGATATCACTATACATATATTTTTGTTAATTTGTATCATTTAAATGTGTATCCGAAGTCTGAATACTGAAACTTAATTATTAGTAGATGAAATAAAACAAAAATCCAAGAAAAGGAGAGATTTATGACTTTTCATAGTTTTATAAACAATTACATTCCTGACAAGGGAAAGAAGAATGACACATGATAAAATCGTAATGAAAAACTTAAAAGCAATCTATCTCTATAAATTCCTTTCTTATTATAAAATAATAAAACACTCTAATATGCATTAAATGATATTTTCCACCAGTTCTTAAATTGCTCCTATTTAAGAAGAGAATTACCTTTAGTGTATTAAAACACTAAGGGACCCAACTTTGTATAGTACTGCCTAGTAAGAAGAAATGTGCCTTCCGTGTTTTTCTCTTGCCTCTTGTTTTATTTATTGGGAAGAATAGAGGTAGCAGAGGATTATATGGATAAAACCATTAGAAATCTCCCTTCTGCCTTATGTTGCTTCTTTCTAACAACTTTAAAACCCTTTAAAAGATTATGAAATCCTCCCCCCCCCCACGGCTTAAATTCCTGAAATTGGGCTTATCTCTTTCTTCCTACAAATCTTAAATATGGTACATATCATCAAAGACACAATCTACTGCAGACCTCAGTTGGTGCCTCCTGAGATTATATAGAGAATTAGGTTTTATGTGTAGCCTAAATATCTCCCCCTAAATAATAATATGTAAACTTAAAATTTTGCTCTACTTCAAAAGGCCAAAGTGTATGACATTCTTTGTGTGTCTTTGTACGGTTATATATGTCAACTTACAGCAAAAATTACATCAGAAAAGCTTAATCAGTATGAAAAAAATTCAAATTCCTGGAACATATGAAAATTCAAGCTCAAAAATACAGTAGTAAAAAGAAGATGAGATTTATACCTCTACAGGAAAGAGCTAGTTTATTTTAGATGGTTTGTAAACTGACTTTTCTTGCCTCAGTCTTCTCTGTGCAGGCACTTGTGTGCACATGTGAAAACAAGAAGGAATTTAGAGAAAGAAGACTCAGGGTCAGATCTCAGCTCTGTCTTTGAAGGGCTGGGTGGCTTTTCTATACACTGAGTGAGTGTACTTAACATGCTACTTTAAAAATGTAATGGGTAAAGCTGTATCCATCTATGGAATACTTTTTTTTTTAAACGAACACAGTCAGAAACGCACTAATCTCTCCTTAAGAGAAAATATGTACTTAGCATTACAGCTATAATTTCTCACTTCACCTAATATCAGTAGCCTTTATTCAAAGAAACTATTTTTTTTTCTAAAATCCATTGTAGTGGTAGATGTGAAAGATGTTGAGTGGCAGGAAAATAAACAAAGGATAAACAGACTAGCCCTTTATAGCTGTGTTAGTTCAGATTAGGTTCATTTGTGACTGACAGAAAGTGCACAATAATATTGGTTTAAGAAAGATTTGTTTTTCTTTCAAAAAAAGGAAAAAGAAAAACCATGGAAGCAACCAGACCACATCTGGAATGGGAGTTTACTGATCTTTCTATCTTCTTGTTTTGTCATTCTTAACATAGGATTTCTTCCTTGAGATCCAAGATAGATGCTCTGATTTCAGAAATCATAGCTGCTTTCCAGCTATCAGAAAAGAAGAAGAGGCTTATCTTTAAAGGCATTTCCAAGAAGTTAAAGATTTCTCAGTTTCACTCTTAGCTTCGAGTGTCCATGTGGCCAAGTTCTGGCCGCTAAGTTGCAAATGGAAGTGGCATGTTTGGCTTTTTGGAAGTGCATGCGAAGGGAGGTCCAGAGGCTCCAGCTCATATTTTACATTCACTGTTATGGAACTCAGTCTTTCAAGTGAAGCCAAGGGGAATTATTACAAGTAGGAAACGGGCATGATCAGATTGTGTCTCAGAAATATCACTAAGAAGTAATATGGATAAGATACAAGGACGTAATGTACAGCACACGGAATAGAGCCAATATTTGATAATAGCTACAAATGAAGTACAATCTATAAAAATATTGAATCACTATGTTTTAAAAAATAAAAATTGATAAAAATAAAATAAGCCTCAGGCAAATTTGATATATGGATTACTAGTAATATACATATATATGAGTGAAATACTGTCAAGGAACGTATTTATCAATACGTATACATGCAAGCATATACGTAATAATGTATACATTTATTGGAAGTGCATGTTTGGATATTTTTAAAGTTTTGGAGTGGGCAATTATAGAAGTTTGGAGAGCACTTGTCTGGAGGAGAGATACACAGGAAAGTGATAATACACACGTGTGTGTGTGTGTGTGTGTGAAAGAGAGAGAACTGCTTTAATGAGAACATAGGATTCACTGAGTGCACAAGAGGGCACATAATTGTTAGTGGGGGGGGCAGCGTGGAGGCAGGACAACTTTTCAAAAGATGTGGTCCTTGAATTGAATTGTCAAAGTGAGAAGCAAAGGTGGTCTGGGCAGAATCAATTGCCTGTGCAAAGACGTATGCACAAACCAGCATGAAAAATGTAGGAACCACAACTGGTTCAGTGTGGCTGGAAGCTACAGTATATGTCAGGCACGGGATGAGAGACAAGGCTGGAGAGGATGTAGGTCATATTTTTTATATAATTTTCCAGAATAAAGGGAAGTTTCCATTTTATTTTATTTATTTTATTTTTTTGCCGCACCACGCAGCTTGTGGGATCTTGGTTCTCCAACCAGGGATTGAACCCGGGGCCACAGCAGTGAAGGCACCGAGCCCTAATGACTGGACCACCAGGGAAGTCCCAAGAAGTTTCCATTTTAAAATGTTTCTCAAAATGTTTCAACTATACCACCTTTTACTTTTTGCCAAAATTAATTGTTTTTCAAATATTAGTTTTTAAAATTGGGGTTATATATCTTTCTTTTTTATAATATGAATCATTTCCAAATTATTATACAGAAAAAAGGGAACACTTTGATAATTTTGCAGGTTTAGTTCAAGTTACTACAAACACTGAAGAAAACTTAAGACCTCTGAAAATCTCCAAGACTTTTTCAAATGTTTCTAAACATCAGCTTATTCTAAATAGTAGACATCATGGTTGACTCTTCTAATTTTCAGTGTTTAGCATTATTTTTATTTTTATCCTCCTTTTCTTATTTTTTCAATCCTAATATTTGCAGAAAAATAAACAACTTGGGACCATTACCTTGATTTTTCTCAAGAGAAAGGGGACATTTATTATTTTTCTACAACACATTATGCTGCTTATATTCAAGCAGAATGGTTGAATGTTTGTGATAAGAATAAATATTCCAGTATCCAAATAAAGTATAACTATTATCCAAAAAAAGGAAGCAATATGGAGAACTTAATAGAAAGTATGTTCACAGTGGGGAGGGGAAAAACTGGCCTCAGGGAGAGTAGGAAACGGTCAATGCAATAGGACATCCCAAAAATGGAGAGAAAGGAGCAATATGAGAAATGACCAAAAAAAAAAAAAAAGTCTTGTCCGCTGCTTGGATGTGGAGGATCAAGAGAGAATGGTCTGGGATAAGCCTCATATTTATACCTTCAGTAACTGGGTGAAAAATAGTGCCATGACAAGAACAGGGCATAAAAGAAGAGGCATAGCCATGTAGAAAAGTATCATAAGTTAAGTTCCAGATATGTATGGTGAATGTAATGCCTATGAGATATCCAGTTAATGGAAAACTTCAGCATAGAGGTGAGAACACAAGACCTGGGACTAGATGAGATTGGATGGCTAGAATTCTGCGGCAAGGTTTTCCTACATTTTTTAATACTTGAGCACACATGGATGTTTCATCTCATTGTACAAACAAATAAGCCTGGTGACTCACAGTCATCAAGCCTGGCTCTAGCTGCCCCATCTCACACACTGCAGGCTGAGCTGTGGCTAACACAGCACACCTGTAATCCACTGGGGCTTGCAGATGTCAAAAAGTCCTTCCCTCCCGAGGGCACTGCTGCTCAAAATGTGGTCCTTTAACCAGAAGAATAACCATCACCTGAGAGGTTGTTAGAACTGCAGACTCTGAATCCCACCACGACTCACTGAGTCGGAATCTGCATTTTATCCAGCCCGGCAGATGAGTCATAAAGCACCTTCAGATTTGAAAAGCACTGTCTTAAAAACACCAGCTTCTAAGGGATGAGCAGGAGGAGAGGTACTGGCAAAAAAAAAAAAAAAAAAAAAAGGATGGGGATTATGATAAGAGAAAAATGGGAACTAACACAGAGTGCGTCATACAACCAAAGAGAAAAGTCTTGGAAATAAAAGAATGATCAACAACACAATAATATCAAATGCCATAAAAACCAGAAGAAATGTGGAAGATTATAAGAAGCCTTTTGGTACAAAAATACATGTACAACTATGTTAGAACATTGAATGGCGCGTTAAAAATATAGATTCCCTTTTTTAAAAGAGGCTACTGCATGAGGAAGTAACAGTGGGCACAGATGCGGCAGGCAGTTCTTCATTTGCTTGTTTAGTTTTGTTTTTACAATGGAAGGAGATTTGAGCTTGCTCACATCCTGGAAGAAAGAAGTCAGTAGATTAGGAATTGCTTAGGAAAACACAAGAGAGGTTCAGAAGAGAAAGGGCAAAGTCACTGATGAGATGAAAAGGAAGAGTTTTAAGAGCAGTCGTTGAAGGGTAGCTTTTGAACCAGGAGTCTTAAGTCTTTCTCTGGGACCGGAGGCAGAATGTGGCAGGCGGTAGAGACGGGAATTGTGATTTTGTAATTCAGTTGCGTGCTCAGTTATCTCTTTGAAGTAGGAGACAAGGCCATTAGTCGAGATAAAGATGAACAACGAAGCAGACAGGTTTAGGCTGATTTAACGGTTACAAAACACAGAATAGAGCCGAGTCTACGTTACCTCTGGTACCGGGCAGGCTGTGCTCCAGCTTTCTTGGAAGAGTCGGTCCAGCCCCGTGAGAGCAGAAGCCCCCATCACTCTGCAGAGGAGCAGGAGGAAGCCTAGGACATGATCTTTATTCAGGCCTCGCTCATTTAGCTGGCAAAGTCAGGGGTAGAACCCACATCACCTAGTTCAAATTAACTGCTTACTTTTCCAAAAGAGCACAGTGATTTAGGCTCTTCTACAGTAGAAAAAGAAACAATCACATCATTCTTTAAAAGGTGAAATGTGACTCATTCAGCTAGAATCACAGTAAGTTTTTATTATGAATAGTTTCATCAAAAAATATAAGAATGAGACCCACTTTCAAACTTTTTGCTCTTCTCAGGGTTCTATACATGAACACCACGTGTGGCAGTGTAGGTGTGTACACTCACATCTCTGACCCGTTTCTTTTGCATCTTGAAAATAGGTAGTCTTTTCCTAGGAGGCATTGTCTCCAGAGATTTTGTTACGCTTGATTAAAGGAAAACATATGTTCTTACAGGAAGAGGAAATAACTTCTATAATCCAGAAGCTTTTACAATCCTTTTGTTTCCTGGGAAACTGTAAATGTCTTGCCCAAAATAGTTTAGGCACATAAGTAGAAGGAAGGTGGAAAGGGGAAGAAAGAATGGAGGAGAGGCAGAGGGAGAAGGGTGTATAGGACCTCAGCTGAATATTAGCTTTAAGTATGATGTACAGTCACTGATTGTATCTTACTAAGCTCTTCTCACTCTTAATTTTTAAAAAGAATATAATCCAATAAAAACCTTGATGTATAGTCTAATTTTCCCTAGAGGGAAATTGAACAACACTATACTCACTGCTATATTTACCTTTCCTTACCACTTCCAATTATAAACTCCTTTTTGCTTTATTGTTTGATGCCCTTCTTTTTTCTGTGCCATTCCTCTCTCCTTAAAGGAATGTAACGAACAGGCAAATGTAGGGCTTCCTGCACCACAGGAAGAAAAATGTCTAATAACTCAAATGTGCTTAAGTCAGAACACATTCCATTGAAAGGTGACATTAACATACACATTTGTAGTCACACAAAAGGGAATATCTACCATAATCTGAATCAGTCGGTGCTCTGCTGGTTCAATGTTATTACAGAAAAAAACCTTAGCGTGGCTCCACTTGAATATTCTGTGTACATTTCTTTTCAGGTTCAGAGACTCAGAGACTGGTGCTTTAAAAATGTCATGCTTTTATGCCCTCAATCTTATTGATTTGGGGATTTATAAAAATGCATTTTATTAGTAAGCATTCATGCAAGCACAATTAGATCAAAATAAAGCAGTACTACTTCTGCTGTATTGTTTCCTTTGTAAATATAACTCAGTTAAACATCTCAGGTAAAAGGATGATTTCTGTATCACTCACTTCTGGCTTGTGGGATTACGGTGCTTTTTTCCCCCTTATTTTTACTGTATTTTTATGAAATTTTTGGTACAGTGCACATAGATTAAAATGAAATTTAGAGAATGTGTTTTAAAAAAAGTTTTATGCACATTTTAAAGGTCTAAGTGGTGTTTTGTCAAATAAGATTCAGGAGAGCAACACAATTCTTAATCAACATTCCCCCCATTGGTTTGATGTAATCATTTCCTAATTATCATTAGAAAAATAGTTCTGAAACCACACTCAGTGATTTTTGGACAAGTTAAACTGGTTGAGGTATATTTGGAATATAAGGAACAAAGTGCTCTTGAACTGAGTTTCAGTTTATTCACCCTTTATCAAGTTGAGCTCTAGAAAGACTAGACATTACAGCGAAGTAGTATATTAGTGCTATTTGTTGATTTAATTCCAATGAGGTGAGTGATAGGACATAGCCTCTGCCTCAGCCCTGACGTTTCCAGCTAGCAGAGGAGATCTTGGCATGTCAGTTTCACGTGTCAACAATGGAAACCAGTGATTGATAGAACCAAATGGCCTATAAGAATTCAGCGGAGGAGAGATCATTTCCCCCTCAGACAAGCAAATAAAGGCAATGTGGAGGACATGGCATTTAAGCAAAATAATTCTAAAAATTCTTTAAGACAAACATGTAATTAGGGCACATTCTGGGTTTTGAACGATTGCCATTGGGACTCCTAGAGTGCCTTGAGTCTTTCCTGACTGAAGGAAAAGTAAAGTCTACTCTTCCAAGAAGATTTTACCTTTCTAATTTTGGTTTTGTTGATGGTTCAACGTTTTTATTAAGTTTATTGTCCAAGAGCACACTGTACTCCACAGTCAGATCAAATTCCCTGATCATTTTTCAATTGGAAAAAAAATGTTTAGAGGCGGTGAAGTACTTTACACCTCCTGGGTATGAATGTGTGTGTGTGTGTGTGGTGAGTGGACACAACTTAAATAAGAGGGTTTCAGAAGATCATCTGTAGACATTATGGTCAAGAATCAGGCTAAAGGAGGAAGTCTTTTTTGGATAAGTCAGAGAGAAAAAGAAAGAATATCCATTACTAGAAGGAAGAGAGGGTCAACAATATTTATGAGAAACATTTTATAGTTCATGAGTGGCTTGAAGAAGTCAAGTGCTATTTCACTGATTTGACAAAGAAAAGATGATATTGATAACATATTTTCCATTGAATGTTGCTATTGGGATTCAGAATGTAACTACCACTTTTTGAAAAGCTTATGTATGCAACTGCTATAACAATTGATGTTTAAAACCCCCAAATCTGTATTTATAATTTTGAATTTAATCATTATAGGTACTTAATTAAAATCAATTTCAAAGTATTTATGTGAATTAATTTTACTTATTTATAATTACTTAGGTAATACATGATTGTGTTTTCAATTCAGCATTAGGAAGCCAATGTGTCCTCAGATATCGGATGCTTTCCCCCAAATCAGCTTTATAAAATCAGTTATAAGATGATGTTATGATCCCAAATCCTTTACCCTCTTGAAAAAATTTCTCGAATTGTTTCATACTTTAGGGAGCTGAGGAAAGGATGCTAATTTGAAGCCCCTTGCATCCCAAGAGTACACTAAAAATATTTTGTACTTGCTATTTGTTTCACTCAATGGTATTTCTTTACTTTCTACTTCAGAACACGTAGAATAACCTTATTTTGTTTACTGCTGCACAAATCTAAAGTAGGATCATATCAGAGATTAAAAAAAACACATTGGGCTTCCCGGGTGGTGCAGTGGTTGAGAATCTGCCTGCCAATGCAGGGTACACGGGTTCGAGCCCTGGTCTGGGAAGATCCCACATGCCGCGGAGCAACTAGGCCCGTGAGCCACAACTACTGAGCCTGCGCGTCTGGAGCCTGTGCTCCGCAACAAGAGAGGCCGCGATAGTGAGAAGCCCGCGCACCGCGATGAAGAGTGGGCCCCGCTTGCCGCAACTGGAGAAAGCCCTCGCACAGGAACTAAGACCCAACACAGCCATAAATATAAATAAATAAATAAATAAAATAAAATAAAATAAAAATTTTAAAAACCCACCATTTATTAAAAAAAACACACACATTGATAGCTATGTAGGTAATTTTCTATTTTTATTAATACCAACAATTGTACATCAAATAGTGCTGGGTCGTAAGGAAGATGTCTTAATAATTTAAATATAGACCATAAAATACCCCCTTAAAATGGCTATATATGCTGCCCTTCAGTGTATAAATTGCATTTAGAGGTACCTTTTATCCGTATACTCATCAATTCTTGACATTACTAAACTTAAAATTTGACAATTGTAATGGTTATCTAGTCTCTATTTAAATGAGCATTTCTTGATTACAACTGAGTTTGAGCAAACTATTTTATACTAAATGTGCATTTCTATTTCTTTTTCTATGAATTGCTTATTCATATCCTTTGCCCGTTCTTCCATTGGATTACCGTTTCTCTAAATGATCAGTTGGAGTCCTTTATACAATTCAGATGTTAATGTTTGTTAGCTATCTACTAATTTGCTCGTTCAGTTTGTTATGGTGCTTCTTGTTGTGCATAAGTTTTTAATATTGATGCATTATTTCAAAGATCTGCACATTAGAGCCATACTCACAGCCACAATTTCTTTCTAATTCTCTCTTGAACCCATTCTAATTAGGCTTTCACTTTCACCATTTCCCTAAAACTGCACTTGTCAGGGGCATAGCTGTCATCCACCTGGCAAAATGAAGTGGCTAATTCTCAGTCCTCATCTTAACCAACCAGCCCACAGCCTTTAGCAGTTAATCGCTCCCTCCTCCTTGACGTACTTATTCTAACTGGTTTCCAGGACACGACACTCTACTGGGTTTCCTCCTACTTCACTGGCTGCTCTTCCCAGTCTGCTTTGCTGTTTTCTCCTCCTCCCTCTCTTTTCCTTTCTATCTGTACTTACTCCCTGGTGGCCTCCTCCAGTCTCAAGTCTTTAAATACCATCTATATGTCTATAGTACTTTCCAAATTTGTGCCTTAAGCAATTAAAAAAAAAGGATGTCATTCCTCAGACCCATAGAACTATCTGCATACTCAGCAACTAGAACATCAAATGGACATCTCAAACTGCACGCGCCTGAAACCAGTCTCCAGATTCTTGCTCCACACCTACTCCTCTCACAGTTTTCCCCATTTTGGTTAATCAAATCTATCCTTCCAGTTACTTAGGCCAAAAAGCACGTACTTCTCCTTGAACACTCTCTTTTTTACTCTGATCAGTCAAGAAATCATCTTGTCTCAAGCTTTAAAATACATCCAAAATATGACCAGTTCCCTTCAATGTGGCAAGTCGGTCTGAGCAATCATCACCTGGGCTGTGAGAGTAACCTAGCTGGTCTCTGCCAGCCATCCCAGCCCCGCCCTAGTCTGGATTTAACAGATCAGTCATGGTGACTCTTTACAAATGAAAGGCAAGCCACTCCATGGATCTACTCAATGCCTTAAAAACTTCCATTTCATTCAATCTAAAAGCAAATTCCTTATAAAGGCTCATGCCCACACATGATTTGTTGTTCCATTTAATCCTTTGATCTGATTTCTCACTATTATCCCCCTGCTGACTCGGTTCCAGTCCCTTCTGGTTCTGTGAATACATCAAGCATGCTCCTGGCTTAGACCTTTGCGCTGGTCGCTCTCTCTGCCTGGAATAAATACTCTTTCCTCAGGTACTCAGGTGGCCAACTCCCTGACCTCCTTCCACACCTGGATGAAGCATCCCTTTCTCAGTGAAGCTTACCCTAACTACTCTACTTAAAATAATGCTAACCCTCACATCCTATCACTTCTGATTATCTTTTGCTTTGCTCTGAATTCTCCTTTCTTTCAAAATAGTACATAATTTACTAATTTGTTACAGTTCTTGCTAACTGTATTCCATTTTGCTAGAATGTAAGTTCATGAAGATAAAGGATTTTGGTCTGTTTCATTTGTTGCTGAATTCAAGCCCCCATAACAATGCTTGTCATGTTGTACACTTTCAATATCTAACAAAGAAAAAGAGTAAGTGTGGGTACTAAATAAATCAGCCTTTCCTTTTTGTCTTGCCTTGTTAATGACAAGTTTTAAACACATTCTTGTATATTTTTAATCCTTTACTGCAATCTATTTTCAAAGTATACTTTGCCTATGGATTAAAAAAACAAATGGTATAGAGCTTTAACATTGTCCATAGCCCTTCTCAATCCCGTCTTCCCTGTACTTAGCTGTCCTTCCTAAGAGCAACCATTTTTAAATGTCTCTGTGTTTTTCTTATTCTGAAGATCTTTTCCATACATCTGAATAATATTCTTATATTATTATTGTTTTACATTTTGTTTTCTTTCAATTTTCTAGTTGTCTTCTTTTGTCTTTACTTACATTAAATGCTTCTTCAGACTCATTTTTTTCCCCTCACATTCTTAATCCTACCATTTTGTCTATGTGATATACTGTAAGCTTCACGGCCCCTGACAGCAAAATGGCCTTACTATATTTCTCTCTACTTCTGATCAAAACAATGTTTGTTTTCTGAGCCTTTTTGCATAGATCTCATCTGAGGAAATCCCATTATTACTTTCTAAGTTGTATCAGCTCCTTCCAGGATTCTACTGCTTGGTTTACTTCCTCATTTTGCTACAGTATATTCTCCATGATTTTCCCAAGAAAGCATTTATGCAGGTAGACTATTCCATTACTTGAATTTGGGACTGCTTAATAACTTCTCCTTTGATTCATAGACTGGCTGGTCCACTGGATTGAAAATATGGAATAAAAACTATTTTCACCGAGAACTCTGACGGCTTTTTCTTGTTGTCTTGTAGCGTGCACAAATGCCCATTTGCCTAAAGCCAGTCTGGTCTCATTCTTTTGCGTTTTCCTTTTTCTTTCAAAATCCTTCAGGATCTTCTCTTAAATCTTAATGTTTGGCAATTTTGCAATAATAGCTCTAGACATAATTCTCTATTAGAACTCAGTGGGCTCATTCACTTTGAAAATATGTGTTTTTATCCATTTCTGAAAATTCTCCTCCACTGCTCTCTCTCCATCTATCTTTCTATTCTGTCCTCTCTTCTCATCTTCCAGAACTTGTAAGAATCTCTAATTTGCTGACATCTCCTTCCTGTTGTCTTTTAATTGAAGTTTATACCTCTTTTGTCATTTGATATTACTTTAAAGAACATTGCAAGAAAGAGGAAATAAATACACATGCTTGCTCTTGAACTATTTTAAAATATATCATTTAATTATTTACATATTTATATTTAGAGCTTTAATCATCTGAAATTCGTTTATATTCAGGCTGTGAAATAGATCAAGTTTATATTATTTTTGCCAATAGATTGTTGATTGTCCCAGCACCACTAGTCTGAAGTAGCTGTTCCCTCTGCCTAGGATGCCCTTCCCTCTGCTCCCACTCAGCTCACACTTCAATTCCTTAGAAAGTCTTCACCAACCATCCCATCCAACATGGACTCTCTCGTTTATTTCGTTTCATCATCCTGGCTATTTTCTCCTGAGAACATAGAACAATCTCTAATTATCTTGATTACTTATGTGTTTGTTTACTGTCTGTTTCTTCTACCATATTGTACATTCCTTGCCCACAGAGACTTGATTGGTATTTTTATCTACTGCATCTAGAGTCTTCAAGTAACTGTTTTTTAGCATGTACATATAACTGAATGAACACAGAAATATGTGATTTGTATGTATGTGTGTATCTATATACATGAGTATATAAATCTATATAAATGTGTGTATATTCATGTATATGGATACACATATAAATAATATATGTGCACACGTATATCTATGCATATATATACATACATATATATGTTAGATATTAAATAAAATATAGAAGAACAAACACTCTTCTTTGTCTTATCTTGGCAGTCTGATCATTTTACTCTTCCATAGGAATTTTGAAATTTTTTGTTTGGTTTATTCTTAGATTTTTAAAAACTTGCTTTTGTTGTTGTTTTGGGGATTTAAACATACTTTTAAGGAAATGCTTATGCATACAGCTATTAGTGTAATGATGTATGTGTATAAAGCTACAGATTTAAGTTTACAATTTTAAACCTAATTATTGTAAATGCTTGATTAACATCCTTGAACTTCTCAGATTAAAAAAAATGGTCTAAATGTTTAAATGGAATAAGTACATGAACTATAAACGTCAGAAGTCTTTGCTATAGTTTGCACCTGATCTTTTCAAGGAAGACATCTTTTTCTCTAAGAGAAAATATGAAGTGGCATCCAGACAAAGACTCTATGTGCCCTACTTCCCAAAGAGACAGTGATATTCTAAATCAAATAAAGGGTGGTTTTATTGTTCTCTGGAGCTACACTGAAGTTGAAAGATTTGAATCACTGACTTTGTCAGGTAACATCACTGGGGAAACATATCTTTACTTGGACTACTCTTTTGAAGACCTAACTTCCATGAAAATAACAATAATAAATTATATGATCTATTGAAGTTTACTCAGTTCCAAATCTTCCTGGTTTAAAAAAATACGTTGTTTATCCATCTCATGACATATTTCAAGTACTATTTTTGCTCCTCTATTCCAAAAATATTTATATAATATCTCCTATTTGCCAATCAGTGTTCCAAGATTTGGGGGGTATAATAGTAAATAAGCAAAAATCCCTGCTCTTATTAAGTTATCTTCCAGTAGAGGAAAACATAAAAATAAATAAGTGAATGAATAGTATTTTATCTAATAATATGTTTTATGGAGAAAAGTAAAGCAGAAACAGATAGGGAAGAGAGAAAATGTGAGAAGGGAAGACATTTTCTTTTTTTTAATTAATTTTTATTGGAGTATAGTTGATTTACAATGTTGTGTTAGTTTCTGCTGTATATCAAAGGGAGTCAGTTGTACATATACATATATCCATTCTTTTTTAGATTCTTTTTCCATATAGGTCATTACAGTGTATTGAGTAGAGTTCCCTGTGCTATACAGTCAGTCCTTATTAGTTATCTGTTTTATATATAGCAGTGTGTATATGCAGAAGGGAAGACATTTTCAAGGAGACCTTTTGAGTGAAGACTTGACGGTGACGAGGGAGCCATACAGTGGGATCTAGAGGAGATTGGTTTAGGCAGAAGGGGTGGCAAGTGTGATGGCCCTTAGGTGCCAGCATACTTACTAAAAGTTTTCAAAGAAACCATCCAGTAAAATATCATTGCAAATTTTTGTTTTTCAATATAGATAACCTATGATATTGGATATGTGTCTCTTAGATGTTTTAAAACCATGCTTTAATTCAACAGGTCCAAAATTGAACGCATTATCATAACTCTCAAAGCTGGTCCCCCTTTTCCCGCTGTCCTATATCAGTGAATGATATTTCCATCCATACAGTTGCTCAAGCCAGAAAGCTGGGTCGATATCACTTAACAACTGCTGCATAACACATTATCCTGAAATTTAGTGCGTTAAAACAACAACGAATGTGCATTGCATGGGTCAGAAATTCAGGAACAGCTTAAGTAGATGTTCTAGCTCAGATTCTTTCATCAGGTTACTGTCAAGATGTCAGCCATGGTTGCAGCCACGTGAAGGCTTGACTGGTGAAGAGAATCTGATTTCAAGTTGGCTCAGTCAAATGACTGTCAAGTTCGTGAATCCTATTGGTAGAAGCTCTCATTTTCTTCCATGTAGCTACTTGAGTGGCTGAGGGAAGAGTGAATGACCCAAAAGAGAGCTGGGTGGAAGTAGCAATGCATCTTATGATCAAACTACAGAATTCATGTCATCAAGAAGTTACTTTGCATAGGCAACATTCAAGAGGAGGAAAATTAGGCTCCACCCTTTGAAGGGAGGTGTGTCAAAAAATTTAAATAAGCATTTTTAAAATCATTGCAATCATGCTTGAAACATTTTCCTCATTCCCAACCAGTACCAAACCATCACTAAATTTTGTGGATTTTATCAGTGATATATATATCTCTTAGATTATTCTACTCTCTCCAACACCACTGCGATCAAAATTACGCACACTATCCTCAGCTCTCACTTTGACCGCAGGAATTATTTCCAAATGGGAGCTGTAAAGACAAAAGTCCAAAATGTGATCCATGAGACACTGCACGATTGGGTACCTACAGCCGTCTCCAGCCTCATTGGTTATTACGTTGACACTTTCTGCCTCTATTCCAGACACACTGACATTCCTTTAGTCTCTGTCCTTCCCATGACACCACAGGTTCTAAGATATTTTCTCTTGTATGTCTATTCAGTCTTTTTCTGCCTGAAATTCTGGACTACTATTTCAGCAGCCCCTCCTCCTAGAAGTGTTCACTGAATTTACACAAATTGATAGACTTCTTTTGATTATTTAAAATCTTGCTAGAATACCAGAACTGAAATCTATTAAACTAAAGACAATATAAAACCAGAATTGCTTTAAATACTCATTCAATAGTTGATTTCTGAAAACTAAATGTCCTGAATAAGAAGTTATTTAAGGAAGAGTGGTAAACAAGTTTGTCAGTTAGGGCCCTTATAATTATACATTTGCAATATGACTTTGAACTTCTCTTACTAAGGTGCCTTCAACCATGAATTGAATTCATAAGCGAGGATGGGTCCATCAGATTTTTTCTTTATGGTGCTCAGTATTTCCTGAGTTTGTTGGTATTTTCTACACTTGGATTTCATGAGATACTGTTATACAATTCAGGGCCCTTTTACATTAATGAGCTTGAGTGAATTTCTCTTTAATTCAATTAAAAATATCCCTGACCAAAAGAGTCATGTTATCAAAGGCAAAATCCAAACATTGGCATAAGAATTTGACAGTTTTTGAAACATATGTGTAGAATATGTCATTTGTTTTACTGCAATTTTCTGTGAAAAATGTGTGCCACTTTTAAGTCTCCATTTTTATACTGGTTAAAGAATATCTGGCTTGCCCAACGTGAAACAACTAGTTAATGACAAAACTAGAACAAAATGTAAGCCTCCTGGCTGTCCATCTGGAGCTTCAAGCATTCTACCATGATGATTTTCATTTAATTATCTTGGGCACTGGACACATAATAGGAACTACTGAGTCTATTCTAAGTAATTTTCAATGTTTCTGATATGCTTAATTAGTTTTCTTTCAAATAAACAAGTCATTAAGAAGCTACAAATCAGTGAGTTAATTAGCTGTGTTATGGCCTTTTAGATTTTTCAGTTGAAATAAGCTGATGTCAAAACTGTAAAGAAGTAAACTATTACCCATGAGAATAGACAGTTTCCATAGAAGTTATAGTAGAAGTTATAACAATTAGCATGAGTTTTGAGCACAGCATTTTGAAAGCATTTAGTAAAAATGAATAACTTTATGATAAAAATAAAGTTTGTAGATGAAACGAACAAACTTGTATAAAGATTAGAGTTAAGAAACCTCAGATGACTACACTATCTATCCCTGTCGTCTACTTTTACTGGAGTCCTCCTTCTCCACCTATCCTATCCCTCCACCTCCTATCCCTCACCTATAACCCTATATTAACCCTTCATATACAAACACACAAACAATATGTTATTTATCACTGACAACTAGCAAGCATTGAACAGACATACCTACTAAGTCCTAATTTATGTAAGCACTGAATGTAGACACCACTGCAATCAGGTCTGGTTAAAAAAGCACCCATCACATTCTAATTGACAACTCTCCAGTTCCACCATTAAATTACAATTTTCAGACATATAACTTTGCTTTAATTTTCTCTTTCAGATTTCTATATCCTGATTTTTCCCTGTTTCTAAATATTTGTTCTAGATTCTTCCCTGATTATTCATAAGCATTACTCCTAACTTGGGCAGAAGGACAGAAGGATGAAAATGTTGGGCACTCTCTGGTGTATAATGTTTGACCTCTCCATCACTATGTTTAGTTAATTCATTTCAAAAATACTTATCCAGTTAGTTACTGTGGATGCTCTGGATTACTTCTGGGGCTATTAAAACACATGCAACAGTCATGAGTTTTGCTTAAATAGAAGATCCTATAAAGTCAGAGATAGACATTGATTGATTAATCTTATTAAAAATACAATTACAATTGTAACAAGTGCTGTTAATGAGATACAAATTTGATAAATACTGTAACAGGATTTTGCAAAATGAGATAGAATAGGTAAGGCTTCCTGAGGAAATGATGCTTAAACCAAGATCATAAAGATAAGTAGAATTTAATTAAATGAATAGAAGACCAATGAGTATTCCAGACAAAGGTAATGCCTAGCAGTAGGTTGTACCAGAGGAGCTGAAGAGGATATGGTGAGATGTGGTTGGATTATGGATAAAATTATAAGGTAGGACCAACTGGAAGGATATGATATGTGGAATACAAGAGGAGTCAAGAGTTGTCAAAGATTTTCCACCTGAGAAATGTAAAGATTTTGTTACCATTAACCAAGTTTGAAAAGAACGGAAGAGAAACAAGCTTGTGTGGGCACAGCAGGAGTTTGATGTATGTTTGCTTTTATCAGAGAGCTAGGTTGCTAGCAATCTGTGATTATTTTATTCCAGTTTCAGAAACTGAGACAATTCCAAGCTATGCTTAGCTTCCTGCTAAGACTTCTGTATTTCTGATTCATTCTTACTCGACAGTTGTAATTCTTTGCGATCTCAGACCAACTCATAGGAGTTCATGCCTTTTTGTCCCCTAAAATCCATAAAGCTTTCAAAACTTGTACACAGATTGTTAACCACTCAGCTGGTACTCTGAAGTTTATTGCCATCCTTAAGGGAAACTCACTTCTGTGAGTTTCCTTGTCTTAGATCTTAGCCATGTGATTTTTCACTGTGTTTTTAGCTCTCCGATGCACAGTTTTGTTTTCTTTTTAACCTTGTCTAGTGTTTTCAGTGGAAAGTTTAATTTGATTTAAAATATTGGCTTATAGGGACTTCCCTGGTGGTGTAGTGGTTAAGAATCCACCTGCCAATGCAGGCGACACAGGTTCTAGCCCTGGTCCGGGAAGATGCCACATGCCGTGGAGCAAATAAGCCCGTGCGCCACAACTACTGAGCCTGTGCTCTAGAGCCCTCACGCCACAACTACTGATTCCGCGTGCCACTACTACTGAAGCCCACACGCCTAGAGCCCGTGCTCCGCAACAAGGGAAGCCACCGCAATGAGAAGACCACGCACCACAACGAAGAGTAGCCCCTGCTTGCTGCAACAAGAGAAAGCCCGCACACAGCAACGAAGACCCAACTGAGCCAAAAATTAATTAATTAATTAATTTAAAAAATAGAATAAATAAGATTAAAAAAATAAAAATAAAAATAAAATATTGGGGCTTCCCTGGTGGCGCAGTGGTTGAGAACCTGCCTGCCGGTGCAGGGGACACGGGTTCGAGCCCTGGGCTGGGAGGATCCCACATGCCGCGGAGCAGCTGGGCCCGTGAGCCACAACTGCTGAGCCTGCACGTCTGGAGCCTGTGCTCCGCAACGAGAGGCCGCGACAGTGATAGGCCTGCACACCGCGATGACGAGTGGCCCCCGCTCGCCGCAACTGGAGGAAGCCCTCGCACAGAGACGAAGACCCAACACAGCCAAAAATAAATTAATTAATTAAAAAAAAAAAAAGAAAGAAAAGAAAATATTGGCTTATAAATTTAATATCTGAGTGGCCTGGGCAAAAACCTCTTTACCTTAGTGTCTTCATCTGTAATACATAGGTAATAATATCTAACTAGAAAAGTTGTTATGAAAATAAAATGATATCATATATATACACGAATCCTGTGCCTGAGAGATCAGGAAGCAACTACCATTTTTATTGTTAGGTGAATTTAAAATATCCCAGGCCTCATCAAACTGCAGAGAGAAATGAGATCGCTTTAAAATGATAATTATATTTCACTGGCACATTGCTCACAGTGGCAAGAATCAAGATCCCAGTACCCTTTCAATTTTTAGTTATTTCTCTGAGCCTCCAAGGGTCTAGAATAGTCCTTTTATATTCTTCCACTCTGGCCTCTTTTTAAAATAATTACTGTCAAACAATCAACTTAAAGCCTGCTTCACTGCCTGTGTCATCATGGCAAACAATTCGTCCTCTTCTAAGGCAGGATGCTTTAGCGTGAAATGCTCAAAACATCACATATTCTCAGATGTTTCAGTTTCTCTTTAGTTCTCCCATAAAGAAACTAAAGCCATAAAGAATTGGAAAGAATGCTCATCTCTTCAATTCTGGGTTTTATTTTTCAAACTGGGGGCTTGAAATATCAATTGCTTGTGTCTGCAACTCAGAAAGTTCCAAATAATAGTAACTGTGACAATTTTTTTTTCACTAAATGTTGTAACCCCATAGGACTGGTTTATAAAGCTAGAGAATACATAGTCAACTGTCTTTCCCCTTATACCCCAAACCTTCTCTGCCTCAAGAGTCTGGGCACTGATTTATTCCCCCTAAGTCACTGTGCTTCTGTGCAAATCAACTCATGAAAATAGATGCACAGAGATTTGTGGCCCATGTGCCAAGACTCATCTCAAACCCATATTACGTTTCCTAGCTACAGCTTTCATATTTTCTCCCAATTTTAAGGTGCATTTAGCAGAGTGAAATAAGTATGGACAATTATATTAAATCCATCTTTACAGCACCTCTATTTAGTAGTTATTTCTGCCCTCCAAAAGTGGATATATTTTACTTTCTTGTCTCATTAAAGAGGAAGGGAGGGGATAGAAAGGGAGGGGCAGGGACTTATCTTTTTGATGGATTTTGATATTTGATTTTTTATTTTTTTTATTTTTGGCTGTGTTGGGTCTTCGTTTCTGTGCGAGGGCTTTCTCTAGTTGTGGCAAGTGGGGGCCACTCTTCATTGCGGTGCGCGGGCCTCTCACTGTCGCGGCCTCTCTTGTTGCGGAGCACAGGCTCCAGACGCACAGGCTCAGTAGTTGTGGCTCACGGGCCTAGTTGCTCCGCGGCATGTGGGATCTTCTCAGACCAGGGCTCGAACCCATGTCCCCTGCATTGGCAGGCATATTCTCAACCACTGCGCCACCAGGGAAGCCCTTGATATTTGATTATAATGCTTAAAAAAAATAGGCTTCTGCCAGTCTCTCAGAAATTGAAGTCTCTGAACTTTCAAGTGACAAGTCATTATAAAAATAAGAATATATAAGATTCTTAAGTGAAAAATGTGTTCATTGATGGGAATGTGTATGAGTCCACATAGAGTTTCCAAGAAAGTTAATAGTAAGTTCAGTACTTGGTACAGCGTAGAAAAGACAAGCCAAGTGTGGGAGCCAGGCAAATTCGTGCAGAGATTGTTTTGAGATTTTCATAAATAAAAGACTTCTAAAATATCCAAAGATGCTTCCTTCAAAAGTACTGATCACGAGTCATTTGCTAACAACTTAGTAACTTGCTATAAATATGTTGAAAGACGAGGTTTAGACAAAAAAAAAAAATGGACTTCATAATAAAGTTTCTTATCCAAAATCCATTCTAGGGACTTCCCTGGCAGTCCAGTGGTTAAGACTTCTCCTTCCAATGCAGGGGATGCGGGTTCGATCCCTGGTCCGGGAGCTAAGATCTCACATGCTTCAGGGCCAAAAAACCAAAACATAAAACAGAAGCAACACTGTAACAAATTGAATAAAGACTTTAAAAATGGTCCACATCAAAAAAAAAAAAAAATCTTAAAACAAAACAAAACCCCCCCCCCCAAAATCCATTATAAATGCAACTTAGATTTCTTTTACTGCCTCCCCCTAACCTGAGTTTTTTTTCCTTTTAAGAAATTTTTTTTTTTTATACTGGAGTACAGTTGATTTACAATGCTGTGTTAGTTTCAGGTGTACAGCAAAGTAATTCAGTTATGGGTATACATGTATCTATTCTTTTTCAAATTATTTCCCATTTAGGTTATTACAGAATATTGAGTAGAGTTCCCTGTGCTACACAGTAGGTCCTTGTTGGTTATCTATCTTATATATTGTAGTGTGTGTATGTTCATCCCAAGCTCCTGATTTATCCCTCCCCTCCACCTTTCCCCTTTGGTAACTATAAGTTTGTTTTCTAAGTCTGTGAGTCCATTTTTGTTTTGTAAATAAGTTCATTTGTATCATTTTTTAAAATATTCTGCATGTAAGTGATATCATATGATATTTGTCTTTCTCTGTCTGACTTACTTCACTTAGTGTGATAATCTCCAGGTCCACCAGTGTTACTGCAAATGGCATTATTTCATTATTTTTAATGGCTGAGTAATATTCCATTGTATATACATACCACGTCTTTCTCCATTCATCTGTCGATGGGTTCCTTCCATGTCTTGGCTGTTGTAAACAGTGCTGCAATGAACATTGGGGTGCATGTATCCTTTTGAACCATGTTTTTGTCTGGATATATACTCAGGAGTGGGATTGCTGCATCATATGGTAGCTCCCCCCACCCTGAGTTTTAACAACTTAAGAAAAATGTTTTTGAATATGTAAGTATAGATTATATTGACTATTTAAAAATTAGAGTAAGATCCCAGATTGGTCACACAGAGCCTCATACTATCTATGTATGTATTTATTACTATAAGCTCTCTTAAACGATTACAGTTCTCTGAAGACAGTCTACCATTTTTCCTACGATGCTAGTCTCCATGGTGCTAGATATTACTGTAATAGGAAGAAAGTTCTAGGAGAAATATACCAGAGCAAGAGTTGTAGGTGATTGGAAGTCTCCCCATGTGCACAGCCTCCACCATTTTCAGAAGCAAAGGGGATAGCCTGTGTAGAAATGCTTTTTAGCCAAATACCCAATGTAATTTTGCCAACAATAATTCCTTTTGAGTCAAAACTGTGAATCTTTAGAAATAAAATCAATTGTCCATAAGTCATTGAATGGCTCTCGTGTCACTGAAAGAAATTTAACTAGTAAAGAAATCTGGAATATTTCTCTGCTCAGAATTTTCTCATTTGTTAATAGGTAATTATTCTGCAGAGCTTGGTTGTGAATCCCTGTTATAAAACATGAAGGTTTTGCTCGAAGGGGCAGGAACAAAGGAGCCAGCCTATCATTCTCCTCGCTATAATCTCACTTCCCACCTTCTGTGCTCTGATCCTTCCCAAGGATTCTCTGTAGAACCCAGATGGGCCCAGACAGAGTAATCTACTGAACTGTGAACACTACAGATTCAAATTTGTGTTATACACACTTACCATTCCTAACAGAGTGCTTTGCACCTAACAAATTATATGAGAACTCAAAATTCATTGTTTCAACATTTAACAGATATTTAAACGCATTTTGGCATGAGAAAGTATATCTTTACAATTTTATTGTTATAAGTTGCTTTAATTGTATTGTTAGTAAACCTCTCAGCTTCTACAAGTCTTTAAAAAAGTTTGTGTATTATACTTTTAAAATAATTTATCATCTCTTACATACCTTCACTCCATCTCAGTCCAATGTGTATTTCATGTATTCTTCTCAAAGCTCATTAATCAAATTATATTAGGGATTTTATTAATTTTTAAGTATCACATCAAAAGAATGTCTCTTAATAGAATATTTACTGGTATTTAGTCAATCACAAGTGTTGACTATTCGTTATGGGGAAACCCAGAAGGTAAACTCTGTATCTTTTCTTTTAAGAGCAGATCTTTACATTACTTATGAGAAAAGATTTGTTTTTAGAGTCTTACAAAATAGTGTTATGGGAGTTAGCTGTTACCACAGGAGTGACTACAATTATCCAGAGAGAAAGATGGATGGAGCTGCAAGGAGTGTGGCTCTTTAAAACACAAATACAATAAAAACAAATATAAAAATAAATCTAGGAACACATTGTCAGATCAGTGATAGCAAAATCAGTGGAATACCAACCTCTGTAAATTCCCTCCTCCGTAAAAGCAGTGAGAAAACTGTCAAAAAAAGTGACATTCAACTTGTTCAGAACTCTGGTAATTAATCAGAGATGTGCAGTAATCCACGAATTAGCTTAATCAAGAAAAACATCTGAATCTTGGTTAGAACAGTGGGATTTCTGGTGTTATAACTTGCCCTATTCCCATCCCCCTGTCTCGAGCTCCACGGTAGCATTGTAAGCCAATAGCCTGCAATAACAGTAAAGACAGCAGCCTGGCAGCTACCAGAGGGGACAGAATGGAGTTTGAATTCCTTTAAAATCATATTCTTGGAAAATTGTCATCATTATTTGACCTGCCTGGAGGTTTTCTGGGATACCCCACTAGCAAGACTTTTATTTGAACTAATTTGGAGCTCACCCTTTCCTGGAGATGTTTGTCAATTTTTTAACTTCATGAGTACCTGAGGCAGTAGAGAACAGTGGGTGCAAACAACAGACTAACCATGAATCTTAAAAGAAAAAACAACAGAATGATATGTTCATAGGGGTTTAGAAAAGCTCCATATATTCTTGGGCATCTAGAAGTCCACACATTATGTACAAGGCTGTGAGCATTCAGTATGGTGGGCTGAACTGCATCCTTCCAAAATTTCACATGTTGAAGTTCTAACTCCCAATCCCTCAGAACATGACTTTATTTGTAGATAATTAAGATAATGGAGTCATATTGGTGGACCCTAATCTAATATGACTGGTGTCCTTCTAGGAAGAGATTAGGACACAGACACACAAAGAGGAAGGACCATGTGAAGACACAGAGAGAAGACGGCCACCTACAAGCAAGGATGGAGGCCCTCAGAGGAAACTAGCCCTGCCAACACCTTGATCTTGGATTCCTAGCCTCCAGAATTGTGAGAAAATTAATTTCTGTTGTTTAAACCACCCAGTCAGTGGTACTTTGTTAAGAGAGTCCTGGCAAATGAATACACCCAGGGCTGTATGCATGCTCAGGAAAAACCCAGGGAGACCCTGAATTCTCAACTCTGGTGGCCGTTGGGCCCTGTGCAAATAGGAGGTAAAGGCTAAGGCAGATTTGTCAACTGCCTGACTCAAAGTTGAAGCAAAACCCTATGAACTCAGGACCCCCAGAAAATACTGTGAGATTTATTGGTCCTGGGAATTTTAAAAAATCCCTGTCCAATTATTAGCTGATCTCTAAGCTAAGTGAAAAGATATCGCAGAGTCATATATGATAAATAATATAGACTTTACAAAATTAGTTCAGAAAAGTCCATTACTAGCCAAAGACCGTAAATCAGCTATTTTAAATACATTCAAAGAGCTAAAAGAAATCATGCCCAAAGAACTGGAAAGAAAGTATGACAATAATATCTCACCAAATACAAAATACCAACAGAGAGAGAGAAATTACAGAAAGAACAGCAGAGAAATTTTGGATTTGAACGGTAGAGTAACTAAAACGAAAAATTCACGGGAAGGCTTCTTTTAGTTTCCTCTGACTGCTGTAACAATTTACTACAAACTGGGTGACATAAAACGGCAGAAATTTATTTTCTCAGAGTTCTGGATGCCAGAAGTCTGAAATCAGTTCACTGGGCCCAAAACAAGATGTGAGGAGGACCACGCTCCCACGGAGGTTCTAGGGGAGACTCTGTCCCTTCCTATTCCAGCCTCTGTTGACCGCCGGCATTCCTTGGCTATGGCCACATCACTCTAATCTCTGCTTCTCTGCCACACTGCCTTCCCTCTTCTGCCTGCCATCAAATATACCTCTGCATCTCTCTTCTAAGGATACATGTCACTGCATATAGGGCTGACCTGGATAACCTACGATAATCTCCCCCATTCAGTGCAAAATGTGAGGGAATGCCAATTCAGCGTACATAGTTAACTATAATTTTTTTTAAAAGTAGAGAGACAGAGTATTACTGGTTCAGATCCAGGTAAGTTGGTTTATTTGTTGGTAAAAGAATGTACAAGTTTATTTTCTGACAACTGAAAGGAAGAATTTTGCAAAGGAAATACAGGGAATAGTTTAGAAGCAGTAATATGTAGCTAGGAGAGCTTTGACAATGCCTTCTTCTGCCTGCTCTTCTTGGGCCATGGAAAGTGGACAAATGCTGCTTAAGAGGGCAGGTAAAAGTTACTTAAAACCAGATAGTAGAAGAAAGTTCTGGAGTTATTGAGAGGAGAGTAGGGTTGTTTTCTCTTTCATCATGATGATGATGATGATGACATTAGAATAAACTTTCCAGGGATCAGCATGGCAAGGAGTTCAACTGACCAGTAATAATCAGGGATAAAGGCTTGCAAGGTAATATGGAACCAGAAGAATAGGGAGAGAAGAAGCTTCTGTTTAGAGAGAAAGCAAGAAAGACAGAATGAAAGTTATTGAGAAGATAAGTGATTTAGAATGTCCAGAACTAGATATATCCTCTAGAACAGGGCAAGAGTTAATAGGTGCTGTTAACTGTGATACTATACTTTCAGAAATATTGTTCTCACATTACCATTGATATTGTATTTTACCGTTGTGATTATGAATTACTGAATATATGTGTGTGGTAGACGACTTAATGGTGATGGCTCTAAGGTTTATTTTCCCTTCTTATTAAACATTCTGGCAGGAGGAATTTAATAACTTGATACTGCTGAGAGTGACCACAAAGGTTCAGGGTTTGGCGATGCTCTAAGTTGAGTGACAGAGCTGGGAGGACGTGATGACTGACAATCTCCAGGAAGTAACATCAGGTTGAATATAAATATTTCAAACAGATGTGTGTTCAGAAAGCCTGCTTCACTTTTCTGAGCAAACTCTGTGGATAAAAAGAATCATTTGATATTAGCAAGTAGGCCTAGACCTTCTGGGGACCAACCTAGGTAAATGAGGGGCTGGTCGGGGGTTCAGTCATTTGTGGGCTTCTCGGATGAGCAGCTGCAGAAAAAGGAAAATGTTTGAATGAAAAAAATACAATAACCCTTTAACTTTCCTGGACACAGGTTCTCATCCCATAATAGCCAACTGCACAGACCACATTTAGGGTAATTTCTCAAACTCCATGCACAAATTTTAGGTCTGAACAAAATGTACTGTATATGAATGACACAAAGTGAAAGCAGAATGAATTTAACTGAGTATGTTACTAGTATAGGAAGCACTCACTCTAATTGAAGAAAAGAACATTGTTGTTTAATCTGTAGGACCGAAGTTTTATTACTGTTGAGAACAATTCTCAAAACTTGAAAGGTGATGTTCCTTTCCTCTATAAAAGCAGTAAGAATTGTATTTCACAGCTGAACTTTCATATTTTCTTACGTCTGAACAACTTAGGATAATTTTAGCTAAAAATTGCAATCAGAAATCAAATTTGGATAAATATAAATTTTGAAAGCCTAATAATTTGGAGTGGCTTTGTTTCCAGACTTAAATATTGTCACCACTGAATACATGTGAAAAATTGTAAATTCTGACTGTAAATCTATAAATACCTATCTGTCGCTATGATAATATTCACTATACAGTATATAAACCTTTTGTTTTGTTTTATTGTTTTCAAACTGTATTTTTTTGTTTTATTGTATTTTTGCTTAGCATTTTTATTTTATATTTCTAGGTAACAACTGTTAGGAAGGCTCTTTTTTTGGGTAAAATCTGTATTATTTTTTCTCATTTGCAGTTTGGTTGCAACAAAGGAAACAGATAGTGCAAGGTCTCGAAGTGCCCCAATGTCACCTTCTGACTTTCTGGATAAATTAATGGGAAGGACGTCAGGGTATGATGCAAGAATCAGACCCAATTTTAAAGGTAATTGTTTTGCTTACTACAATATATGACATGTGTTTTATTTTTTATTATTTTTTAACATCTTTATTGGAGTATGATTGCTTTACAATGGTGTGTTAGTTTCTGCTCTATAACAGAGTTAATCAGCTATACATATACATATATCCCCATATCTCCTCCCTCTTGCGTCTCCCTCCCACCCTCCCTATCCCACCCCTCTAGGTGGTCACAAAGCACCGAGCTGATCTCCCTGTGCTATGCGGCTGCTTCCCACTAGCTATCTATTTTACATTTGGTAGTGTATATAAGTTCATGCCACTCTCTCACTTCATCCCAGCTTACCTTTCCCCCTCCCCATGTCCTCAAGTCCATTCTCTACATCTGCATCTTTATTCCTGTCCTGCCCCTAGGTTTGTCAGAACCTTTTTTTTTTTTTTAGATTCCATATATACGTGTTAACATGCGGTATTTGTTTTTCTCTTTCTGACTTACTTCACTCTGTATGACAGATGATTAAACAAGATAAATTTTCAAATTGATTTCCCCCCAAATTCTAAAGCTTATTTCCAGTAATCCTCCAAGCACTATATTGGTCAAAGATATGTCTTGAAAGAAGAAATATATTCTCATGTTAATAGCTCTCAGAATTAGTCTTCTTTGGACCATACGACATTACATTAGTTTGTGTACAACCTCATGATTTGATATTTTTATACATTATGAGATGATGATTGCAATGAGTTTAGGTACCATCTGTCACCATACAAAGTTGTTACAACATTGTTGACTATTCCCTATGCTGTACATTACATCGCCGTTGACTTATTTTACAGCTGGAAGTTCATACCTTTTAATCTCCTTCACCTATTTCGATCATCACCCTACCACCTTCCCCTCTATTCCCTTGTCTATTTTCTTTTTCTTTTAAGAAATGTGCCTACTGAATCAAATGAACTAATTTAAAGTGGGTATTATATATGCTTTCCCTTCCAATTTGTCAAAAACCAGGAATTAATCCTGTGAGACTTTAGGGGCATGACTCAATAATGTGATATTCCACTAGTCTAAGTTTTTTTGAAAAAATAAATGAGTAAAATTAAGTATATATTTAAAAAAAAGAATAGGAACAGAAATTTGCCAAACAGATGTGACAATATATTACAATAACTTAAATGATTTAGTATTCACTTCTTCATGGATTAAAAAAATTTTTTTCTTTTTGCTGTGCCGCACAGCGCACAGCGGGGGCCTTAGTTCCCCGACCAGGGATGGAACCCATGTCCCTGCAGTGGAAGCGCAGAGTCCTGACCACTGGACATGGATTAAAATCTTAATGAAAAAAAAAAAAAAAAAACCTAGAAAATACCTAGATAACTGATCAGACAATAGGAAAATATTTTTAAAATATAAAATTATTGAGAAAAACCTGTATGTTTGACCTTTCAGGAATTTATAAATTTCATAAGAGGAAAACAAAAAATCTTATTAGAGACATTCTCAGACAATTTGCAGAAGATAAATAAGAATATTCAACCTAATTAACAATCAGTGAAGTACAAATTATAATAATAATGTGACAGCATTTTCACCTTTCAAATTATCAACACTTAGTAATAATATTATTGATAATTATTTCAGTCTCAAACACATTATTACAAAATTTATTTCTGGAATACTGATTTTAAATTTGTGATTGTTTTCACAAGTACGTTTACATTAAAACAAAATTTATCTTCCAGACTATAGAGAAGAACAATTATTAAAAAACTATAAAATGACTTTATTAAAATGTAACTTTGTATTTGCTCTTTTATATACTGCTTACTTTGAAAAACTCTAGATGTAGATATTTTTCTTTAAACAAAATTATGATACTTATTTGTACTATTTTGTATCATTTCTCTAAAATAAGTACACCTTTTAAAAATCCTATTTGTTTGAGAGAAAACACTGCAGTACCAGGCATAAGCCACACAAACTACAGGAAGGTTGTGTTGCATATTGCTAGGCGGGTGCTATTTTGTATGTTTATCTGTTTGTTGTTTTATGATAATAGTAAAAATCATGTACCTGAATTGGGTAAAAATTAAATTGTCCAAAAATATTAGAGATGAATAACCACAACAGACCGTCAGCACAATTCTACTTCTTTGAGGCAAACACTCCAATAGGAAAATTGGTTACTTCCAGTGAGCATCTGTTTAATCTCTTTGATGACTTTCCAGGCCTTTTACAAAGAAGGCACTATGAAAGTTCTTTGCACTAACTAGACTGCTAATTGGATGCCTCCATTCTTGCATTCTACCTCTTCTGTTTTTCTTTTCTGCCCAATAATTTCTCCTTTTTTTCCTGCAGGAATAATTATGTTTATTCATCTTGTTCACTCTCTTTAAGCCATTAGTTTTCTTGCATATGATGGAAATGCTTTGTAGTTGAGGAAGGGCTGAGTTGATTTGCCTGGGTGCTGATACATGTTTTGTCTGCTGTGTATGGAGAGAGATAGTTTTCTGCTGTTTCTCTCTCTGGGAAAGGAAATCTGACAGAGATGGTAGTGCCCTGGGCACAGCTTTGCTTTAGGTGAGTGTTGAGTGGCGAGGCTTTGGTCTGGGGTTCTCCAAATGCCAGAATAGCGATGACTTTCGTTTTGAGGTACTGGCAGGAACCCTGTTTTCCCCAGTCTTTTTTTTTTTTTTTTTTTTTGCAGAGAGTTAGAAGTTGAATAAATTCTGGGAATCTAATGTATAGCCTTGAGATTATAGTTAACAGTACTGTATTATAGACTTAAAAGTTCTCACCACAAAAAAGAAACAGTAATTATGTGACGATGGAGGTGTTAGCTAATGCTAAAGTCATCATCTTATTGCAGTATGCAAGTGTATCAAATCAACACGTTGTACATCTTGAACTTAACACAATGTTGTATGTCTTTTATATCTCAATAAAGCCGGAAAAAGAAAACATTTAAAAAGTCAGCATTGCTTACAGAATCATATTATTTCCAATCACCTTAAAAAGCTATGTTTGCAAAAGGAAAAAAAAAAAAAAGTTATGTGCATCCTTCAAACCCATGGAAACTCCAGGCCATCCCGGCTCTAGGGGACTATGAATGGGGGAGCAGGGAGCTTCCTGAGACAGGCGTCCATGGCCTCCCCTGCTGCCCCATCTAACTCCCCACCTCCTTTCCTGTGGATGATGACCCTGAACTTTGTGCCTCTTAGCACTTAGCTTCCTTCTCCATGCAGTTCTAATCATCATTTATTTTAGACTTTTCTCTGTTTTGTCTGTCAGCCATTTTCTCCTGCCTTCTATATTTTATGTGATTAAACCAATTCTGACTTTCCTCTCATTCTCTTTGGTGTGATATATCTAGTCTCAGTTTTATTCAATAATATAAATTTTATGCATTTGGAGAGAAGAAAACTATGCTCGATCCTCCATCTTGAAATAGAAGTTTCCAGGAATCATTTGAAACTGGAAACCAGTTTAACAGAAAAAAAGCAATGGAATAGAAAATAAAAGTACATCCAGAGACAATAAAATATTATTTCACTAGACTATCTACCAGCTTTTTCTAGATTTTGTTTCTTTCCTTTGACTCTATTGTTTAGGCCCTCAGTTGGTCTTTGATAACCTTAAAACTAATTTGGATTCAGGCAGAACGTACTCTGTCAGCAGTCACCTGTTTGTGTATTCCTCCTATATATTTATTGCATTTTCGTTAGGTTTTTTCATTCTGTCTCCAATGACCATTCTCTTTATCTAGAAATAACATTGTTTGCCTTCACTATGTCTCTGTGGTTTCTGTCTTTTCATCTGTAATATTTCTCTATATTAATCCTTTTCTCCCACATCACAAATCCAATTTTCATACAGTCTCTTCTGCTATAACTCATTCTATCCCCAGAATGGAATGTGTACCTATTACTCATTTCTGCTCATATTTTTTTTCAGGGAAAGTGTTAGAATCTTCTTTATCCATTTTAATTATTCCTATCCATCCAGACACTACACTTCTTGAATAAAATTCACAGTTATTTTTTGAAAAAACTGTATTTTCTATTTTCATTTTTATGTAATACAAGGTCATTTTAACAAGAAAAATCTCTTCAAAAATAAGCCTTTCTCGAAATTGAGTTATTTGTAGTGAGGTGGATGGACCTAGAGTCTGTCATACACAGTGAAGTAAGTCAGAAAGAGAAAAACAAATACCATATGCTAACACATATATATGGAATCTAAAAAAAAAGTCATGAAGAACCTAGGGGGAAGATGGGAATAAAGATGCAGACCTACTAGTGAATGGACTTGAGGATACGGGGAGGGGGAAGGGTAAGCTGGGACAAAGTGAGAGAGTGGCATGGACATATATACAGTACCAAACGTAAAATAGATAGTTAGTGGGAAGCAGCCGCATAGCACAGGGAGATCAGCTCGGTGCTTTGTGACCACCTAGAGGGGTAGGAGAGGGAGGGTGGGTGGGAGGGAGGGAGACGCAAAAGGGAAGAGATATGGGGACATATGTATATGTATAACTGATTCACTTTGTTATAAAGCAGAAACTAACACACCATTGTAAAGCAATTATACTCCAATAAAGATGTTAAAAAAAAATAAAATAAAGTTGAAAACTTCAAAAACAAAATAAGGCTTTCTAAAACTGTAGATGAACACCTGAAATGTTCACAGATTTAAATTCTACACCCTATATTTTTAGATTTTGTTTGAATATTTTTTTTCTTTTTTTTTTAAACGTGTTTACTGGAGTATAATTGCCTTACAATGTTGTGTTAGTTTCTGCTGTATAACAAAGTGAATCAGCTATATGCGTACATATAACCCCATATCCCCTCCTTCTTGTGTCTCCCTCCCACCCTCCCTATCCCATCCCTATAGGTGGTCACAAAGCACCGAGCTGATCTCCCTGTGCTATGTGGCTGCTTCCCACTAGCTATCTATTTTACATTTGGTAGTGTGTATATGTCAATGCTACTCTCTCACTTCATCCTAGCTTACCCTTCCCCCTCCCCGTGTCCTTAAGTCCATTCTCTATGTCTGCATCTTTATTCCTGTCCTGCCCCTAGGTTCATTAGAACCTTTTTTTTTTTTTTTTTACATTCCATATATGTGTGTTAGCATTACAGCATTTGTTTTTCTCTTTCTGACTTACTTCACTCTGTATGACAGACTCTAAGTCCATCCACTTCACTACAAATAACTCAGTTTCGCTTCTTTTTATGGATGAATAATATTCCATTTTATATATGTGCCACATCTCCTTTATCCATTCCTATGTCGATGGACACTTAGGTTGCTTCCATGTCCTGGCTATTGAAAATAGTTCTGCAATGAACATTGTATGTGACTCTTTTTGAATTATGGTTTTCTCAGGGTATATGCCCAGTAGCGGGATTGCTGGGTCATATGGTAGTTCTATTTTTAGTTTTTTAAGGAACCTCCATACTGTTCTCCATAGTGGCTGTATCAATTTACATTCCCACCAACAGTGCAAGAGGGTTCCCTTTTCTTCAGACCAGTGTGAGGTGATACCTCATTGTAGTTTTGATTTGCATTCCTCTAATGATTAGTGATGTTGACCATCCTTTCATGTGTTTCTTGGCCATCTGTATATCTTCTTTGGAGAAATGTCTATTTAGCTCTTCTGCCCTTTTTTGGATTGGGTTGTTTGTTTTTTTGATATTGAGCTGCCTGAGCTGCATGTAAATTGTGGAGATTAATCCTTTGTCAGTTGCTTCACTTGCAAATATATTCTCCCAATCTGAGGGTTGTCTTTTCATCTTGTTTATGGTTTCCTTTGCTGTGCAAGAGCTTTTAAGTTTACTTAGGTCCCATTTGTTTATTTTTGTTTTTATTTCCATTTCTCTAGGAGGTGGGTCAAAAAAGATCTTGCTGTGATTTATGTCATAGAGTGTTCTGCCTATATTTTCCTCTGAGAGTTTTATAGTGCCTGGCCTTATATTTAGGTCTTTAATCCATTTTGAGTTTATTTTTGTGTGTGGTGTTAGGAAGTGTTCTAATTTCATTGTTTTACATATAGCTGTCCAGTTTTTCCCACCAATTATTGAAGAGACTGTCTTTTCTCCATTGTATACTCTTGCCTCCTTTATCAAAGATAAGGTGACCATATGTGTGGGGGTTTATCTCTGGGCTTTCTATCCTGTTCCATTGATCTATATTTCTGTTTCTGTGCCAGTACCATACTGTCTTGATTACTGAAGCTTTGTAGTATAGTCTGAAGTCCAGGAGCCTAATTCCTCCAGCTCCGTTTTTCTTTCTCAAGATTGCTTTGGGTATTCGGGCTCTTTTGTGTTTCCAACAAATTGTGAAATTTTTTGTTCCAGTTCTGTGAAAAATGCCATTGGTAGTTTGATAGGGATTGTACTGAATCTGTAGATTGCTTTAGGTAGTATAGTCATTTTCACAATGTTCATTCTTCCAATCCAAGAACATGGTATATCTTTCCATCTGTTTCTATCATCTTTAATTTCTTTCATCAGTGTCTTATAGTTTTCTGCATACAGGTTTTTTGTCTCCTTAGGTAGGTTTATTCCTGGGTATTTTATACTTTTTCTTGCAATGGTAAATGAGAGTGTTTCCTTAATTTCTCTTTCAGATTTTTCATCATTAGTGTATAGGAATGCAAGAATTTTCTGTGCATTAATTTTGTATCCTGCTACTCTACCAAATTCATTGATGAGCTCTAGTAGTTTTCTGGTAACATCTTTAGGATTCTCTATGTACAGTATCATGTCATGTGCAAACAGTGACAGTTTTACTTCTTTTCTGATTTGGATTCCTTTTATTTCTTTTTCTTCTCTGATTGCTGTGGCTAAAACTTCCAAAACTATGTTGAATAATAGTGGTGAGAGTGGGCAACCTTGTCTTGTTCCTGATCTCAGAGGAGATGGTTTCAGTTTTTCACCATTGAGAATGAGGTTGGCTGTAGGTTTGTCATATGTGACCTTTATTATGTTGAGGTAGGTTCCCTCTGTGCCTACTTTCTGGAGAGTTTTTATAATGGATGTTGAATTGTGTCAAAAGCTTTTTCTGCATCTATTGAGATGATCATATGGTTTTTCTCCTTCAATTGGTTAATATGGTGTATCACATGATTGATTTGTGTATATTGAAGAATCCTTGCATTACTGGGATAAACCCACTTGATCATGGTGTATGATCCTTTTAATGTGCTGTTGGATTCCGTTTTCTAGTATTTTGTTGAATAGTTTTGCATCTCTGTTCATCAGTGATATTGGCCTTGTTTTCTTTCTTTGTGACGTCTTTGTCTGGTTTTGGTATCAGGGTGATGGTGGCCTTGTAGAGTGAGTTTGGGAGTGTTCCTCCCTCTGTTATATTTTGGAAGAGTTTGAGAAAGATAAGTGTTAGCTCTTCTCTAAGTGTTTGATAGAATTCACCAGTGAAGCCCTCTGGTGCTGGGCTTTTGTTTGTTGGAAGATTTTTAATCACAGTTTCAATTTCAGTGCTTGTGATTGGTCTGTTTATATTTTCTGTTTCATCCTGGTTCAGTCTTAGAAGGTTGTGCTTTTCTATGAATTTGTCCATTTCTTCCAGGTTGTCCATTTTATTGGCATATAGTTGCTTGTGGTATTCTCTCATGATCCTTTGTATTTCTGCAGTGTCAGTTGTTACTTCTCCTTTTTCATTTCTAATTCTGTTGATTTGAGTCTTCTCCCTTTTTTTCTTGATGAGTCTGGCTAAGGGTTTATCAATTTTGTTTATCTTCTTAAGAACCAGCTTTTAGTTTTATTGATCTTTGCTATTGTTTCCTTCATTATTCATTTATTTCTGATCTGATCTTTATGATTTCTTTCCTTCTGCTAACTTTGGGGTTTTTTTGTTCTTCTTTCTCTAATTGCTTTAGGTGTAAAGTTAGGTTGTTTATTTGAGATGTTTCTTGTTTCTTGAGGTAGGATTGTATTGCTATAATCTTCCCTCTTAGAACTGCTTTTGCTGCATCCTATAGGTTTTGGGTCGTCGTGTTTTCATTGTCATTTGTTTCTAGGTATTTTTTGATTTCCTCTTTGATTTCTTCAGTGATCTCTTGGTTATTTAAGAGTGTATTGTTTAGCCTCCATGTGTTTGTGTTTTTTACGGTTTTTTCCCTGTAATTGTTATCTAGTCTCATAGCGTTGTGGTCAGAAAAGATATTTGATACGATTTCAATTTTCTTAAATTTACTGAGGCTTGATTTGTGACCCAAGATATAGTCTATCCTGGAGAATATTTCATGAGCACTTGAGAAGAAATTGTATTCTGTTGTTTTTGGATGGAATGTCCTATAAACATCAATTAAGTCCATCTTGTTTAATGTATCATTTAAAGCTTGTGTTTCCGTATTTATTTTCATTTTGGATGATCTGTCCATTGGTGAAAGTGGGGTTTTAAAGTCCCCTATTACGATTGTGTTACTGTCGATTTCCCCTTTTATGGCTGTTAGCGTTTGCTTTATGTATTGAAGTGCTCCTATGTTGGGTGCATAAATATTTACAATTGTTATATCTTCCTCTTGGATTGATCCCTTGATCGTTCTGAAGTGACTGTCTTTGTCTCTTGTAATAGTCTTTATTTTAAAGTCTGTTTTGTCTGATATGAGAATTGCTACTCCAGCTTTCTTTTGATTTCCATTTGCATGGAATATCTTTTTCCATCCCCTCACTTTCAGTCTGTATGTGTCCCTAGGTCTGAAGTGGGTCTCTTGTAGACAGCATATATATGGGTCTTGTGTTTGTATCCATTCAGCCAGTCTACGTCTTTTGGTTGGAGCATAATCCATTTCCATTTAAGGTAATTATCAATATGTGTGTTCCTATTACCATTTTCTTAATTGTTTTGGGTTTGTTATTGTAGGTCTTTTCCTTCTCTTGTTTCCTGTCTAGAGAAGTTCCTTTAGCATTTGTTGTAAAGCTGGTTTGGTGATGCTGAATTCTCTTAACTTTTGCTTGTCTGTAAAGGTTTTAATTTCTCTGTGGAATATGAATGAGATCCTTGCTGGGCAGGATAATCTTGGTTGTAGGCTTTTTCCTCTTATCACTTTAAATCTGTCCTGCCACTCCCTTCTGGCTTGCAGAGTTTCTGCTGAAAAATCAGCTGTTAACCTCATGGGGAATCCCTTGTATGTGACTTGTTGCTTTTCCCTTGCTGCTTTTAATATTTATTCTTTCTATTTAATTTTTGATAGTTTGATTAATATGTGTCTTGGCATGTTTCTTCTTGGATTTATCCTGTATGGGAGTCTCTGTGCTTCCTGGACTTGATTGACTATTTCCTTTCCCATATTAGGGAAGTTTTCAACTATAATCTCTTCAAATATTTTCTCAGTCCCTTTCTTTTTCTCCTCTTCTTTTGGGACCCCTATAATTCGAATATTGGTGCATTTAATGTTGTCCCAGAGTTCTCTGAGACTGTCCTCAATTCTTTTCATTCTTTTTTTTTTATTCTGCTCCCTGGCAGTTATTTCCACTATTTTATCTTCCAGCTCACTTATCCGTTCTTCTGCCTCAGTTTTTCTGCTACTGATTACTTCTAGAGTATTTTTAACTTCAGTTATTGTTTTGTTCATCACTGTTTGTTTGCACTTTAGTTCTTCTAGATCCTTGTTAAATGTTTCTTGTATTTTCTCTATTCTGTTTCTGAGATTTTGGATTATCTTTATTATCATTACTCTGAATTCTTTTTCAGGTAGGTTGCCTACTTTGTTTTCATTTATTTGGTCTTGTAGGTTTTTGCCTTGCTCCTTCATCTGTAACATTTTTTTGTCATTTCATTTTTTTTTTTTTTTGATGGGTGGTGCTGTATTCCTGTCTTACTGGTTGTTCGGCCTGAGGCATCCAGCACTGGAGTTTGCAGGCAGTTGGATAAAGGTGGGTCTTGGTGCTGAGATTAGGCCCTCCGGGAGGCCTCACTCTGATTAATATTCCCTGGTGTCTGAGGTTCTCTGTTAGTCCAGTGGTTTGGACTCAGAGCTCCCACAACAGGAGCTTGGGCCTGACCTCCAGCCTGGCAACCAAGATCCCACAAGCTGCATGGTGTGGTACACCCACAAAAGAAAAAGAAAGAAAGAAAGAAAGAAAAAAAGGAGCAGTACAATATCAGGAATAAAAAACAAAATAAAATTAGAAAGATAAAAAATATATTAGGAAAAACAGAAATATAATTGAAACAACTGCAACAAGGTAAAATAAAACCACAAGAGAAAAAAAAAAGGGGGTTCGGGGGGAACAAGCCAAAAGGAGAGAACAATAAAGTATAAAGAATAAAATAAAATTAGAAAAA
The DNA here is from genome assembly GCF_028564815.1 of Eubalaena glacialis. Taxonomy (NCBI): domain Eukaryota; kingdom Metazoa; phylum Chordata; class Mammalia; order Artiodactyla; family Balaenidae; genus Eubalaena; species Eubalaena glacialis. The sequence continues at coordinate 117,937,524 of NC_083724.1, forward strand.
TAAAAGATTTATTAGGATAAATAAAAATATAAATGAATCAGTAAGAATGAATTAACAAGGTAAAACAGAGCCCCAGTGTAAAAGAGGAAAAAAGAAAAAAAATAAAAAAGCCTTGCCTATGGGTGCGGAGTTTAGGTAGGGGGTGGAACTTAGGCAGTGGTGGGGGTTTAGCGTGGGGTGGGACCTAGGCGGGTTGGGGGGTGACGTTTGAGCATGGGGTGGGGCTTCTGCTTAGGACCTGTGCGGCAGGAGAGAGGCAGCACGTTAGAAGGAGGGCCTCTGGAGTGTGGAGTTCTGGAGTTTGGAGGTGGGGCCCTGAGTGAGGGTGTGTGGGTGGGGTTTAGGCCCAGCGTGTTGGAGGGGGTCTCACAGGGGGTCTCCGAGTGTAGAGGTGGGGCCCTGGGTGAGGGTGTAGGGGCGGGGCTTGGGTTCTGTGCGGCAGGAGGGAGGCTCCGAGGGCAGAGGATTAGGCTTGGGCACCCAAAACGCTCCAGATGCCTAAGTGGACAGGGAAAGCACTGGCCCCCATTCCCTTCTGTTCCTTCATGCCCCTCTCTCCCATCTTCCATCTGTTCCTTCAGGCCCCTCTCTCCCATAGGGTCTCCCCCATCCCCATGGGACCCCTAACTAAGGGTGGATCCTGCTTGGTGTAGGAACTCCTCCCCTTCCCCAGCCGCCCTTCAGGGGTGCTGGTCCCATAGGTCCGGCCTTTACTTTTGCTCCCCCTTCCCTCCCTCCCACTCCCTCAGGACCCACGCAGCTGGAGGGGGCCTAGGTGGGCAGAGGATCATGCCTGGCATCTCAGCAGGTTCCTGGAGGCCCAAGTGGGCAGGGGAAACCTGGCCATGCTCCCTTTTGATCCTCTGCCATCCCAATCATCCCCCAATTTCCCCCTTCGGGCGTGGGATCCCTTCCCCTCCCCCAGCCGCCCCTCAGGGCACCAGTCCCGTCCCGCCTCCACTTCTCCCTCCTCACTCCCCCCACACCCCACATCCTACCCGGTCGCTCGGGGTTCCTCCCGTCCCCTTAGGTGTCCGTGGTCCCCCGCCGGTGCCTGGTAGGTGCCCTGGTTGTGCAGAGCCGCAAATTCCGCGTCCTCCTAGTCCACCATCTTGACGCCGCCCCTGATTATTGTTTAATATATTCTCTCTATAGTACTTATTTCTCTTTTTTTATTTTAAAACATTCTCAAACTAACAGAAGTTTTGCAAGTATAGCACAAACTATTTTTTTCCCCAAACCACTTGAAAGTAAGTTGTTGACCTGATGCCCCAATACTTGGGTGTATCATGCCAATAAGAACATTCTCTTAGATAACCACAGTCTAATCATTGAAACAAACAAATTAACATGGATATATTGCTACCATCTAATTTGCAGGCTCCCATTCAAATTTTATCAATTATCTAAATAATGGCTTCATAGCAAAAGAATCCGGTTTAGAATCATATCTTGTGTTTTACGGGTCATTTCTCATTGTCTCCTTCAGTCCGAACAGAGCCTCATTCTTCCTATGACTGTCATGATTTTGGCATTTAAAAAGATATTATTATTGCTTTATTTAACAGAATGTTCCTCAATTTGCTTTAGTCTCATGTTTCCTCATGATTCAATTTAGGTAATGCATCTTGATAGGAATATCACAGAAGTGATGCTGTGTTCTAATTGCATCTTATTAGATTGTGGACGATGTTAATTTTTACCATGACTGATGATGTTCACTTTGATTAACTGGCTAAGTTGGTGTCTGCCAGAATGTATCTATATACATACACATATGAGCATAAGTATACATACACATACATGCATAAGTATACATACATATACACACATATGTATATACACACACACACATATATATATTCATTTACATCTATGTATTTAATTCTCTATCTACTGAAAACCATGAGTTCTCCCTGGTATCTCTACTACCATAGGTTTATTCTAGTTTCTGAGTCTCCATATTTTAACTCCCTCATTTGACAGTAAGGCTCCCATTATCCTTAATATAATTACATATTTGATCAATACGTAATGAATCTCCCTTGGCTGCCGCCACTCCCTCTCCTGCACAGATTCCTCAGGGTCCTGTTCAGACTCTCACTCTCCATGCAAGGCTGCCCCACTCAGGCTCCAACACACCATGCTGTGAAATCCTTCCCCGCTGATGTCCTTCTCACCCTGCTCTAGTTGTCCACACTCCCCACAGCCATCCCCAGCGCGGAAGCCTATCTTGTACTGCCCGAGAGAATGGCTTTCGGCTACCTTTTCAAGAAGGGAAGGGAAGGGAGGGGGAAGAATAAATTGGATCCTATTTTTATGCCATAATTTTCAAACCTTTTTTCAAGTTTCTAAAAAAATAATCTATAATGTGGATTTACAGTAATCAAATATGCTTTTGTCAATTAAAAAATAAAAATAATATCTTTCCTCATGACCTGACTACATAAATATATATATTTATCTAAAATAAAAACAAATCACTCAATAGATTTTTTTGAAATTTAATGTTTTGATTGCATTCTTATGTCTTTCAAAAGGGTGTGGCTTTAATGCAACATTACATTAAAATTTTTTTAGAGTCATTTTCATGAACACTTGGGTTATTTTTTGTCTCTTTGTTTATTTGCTCTAGATTTGCCTGGTGAACAATTTTTCCCCAACATGAATAACAATAATGTAACTGCCAAGGCTTTGCATTGTACTTTGCCATTTTGCCTTTGTCCATCTCTGAGCTTAAAAGCCATGTTCTGTTTCTTTAAGAGGCATCTAAAAGAAGACATGCTGCTGAAAACATCTGCGACTACTGTCATTTGCTTTTCAGGCCAACGATGGCTAAGGCAGTGAACAATTTTAAAGCACAATTTGCCATATGGATGCTATAGCAGTTATTTGCTCTGTTGCTAAACATAGCAGTATATTAGATGGATATAACAGTTTTTTGCTTTGGCACAGAGAAGTACCAGATTGACCAATGACTGTGAAACAGGTGCTCTCTGTAATGGCAATAGAAGATTTACAATCCTCTCTGAGCTTCATTCCCTACAAAATTTTTGAATATATAATATATATTAATAGTGAGGGTAGAAAGACTACTCCAAGACTGCTGCCCTGATGTGACATGGATCAGAAGCTTGAAGTGTAGAATATACTGCCTTATAAACTGTATCCACTTCATTCCTTGTATTCTGTCTCCACTGTCACTGTCCTTGGTCAGGGCCATTGTATTTCCCATCTAAACCGTTACAATAAATTCCTGTTTTCTCTGTGTCTAAGCTTTTGCTATCCATTCAACCATTCACCATGTTGTGTTGGTTTACTACACTCTCATGAACAAGAATCTGAAAAGACTCCTTCATGTTCATGAAGTAAATTCCAAATACCTTGGGATTACATTGAAGAAATTCTATGATCTAGCCCAAGACTATCTTTAAAAACAGTAGACTTTATTTCCAAATTGCTTCATACCTTAATATATTTTAAATTTTTTTAAAATAAAATAAATTCTATATATGTATATGTATTTTATAAATATATATATGTATATCATGTGAGTATATATCTTATATGTATATCTTTCAAGTGAGTGCTCTGTTTTTCAAATTTGAAATTAAAATTTGGTGCCTGAATCCATTCACCTTTCTTTATGCTGAAGAAGAGAATACATACAAATAAGTAGTAAAATGGAAACTAAATAGCACTTTCGTATGTCCTAATAACCAGGCGAGGAACACATCTGATAACTGATGGATTAGACAATATAGCTTAGGGCAGGCTGACTTTCTGCCCTTCGGAAGAGTTTTCTGCACCTGATGGGAGGCATTGGAGAAGCAAGGGCTGGAGTCTGGTTCATATAGTGTGAGGCATCGTGTTCCCAGCTGCTAGGGAAAGCTTAAAGTAGCCCCCTCTCCTGGGACCATTGCTCTTCTACGGAAACATGTTATTTTAGGGAGAAAACAAATGCATCAGAGGAGTCCTCCTCCTAGCACAGTACTTCATACTGCTCCCTTTCAGAACCTTTCTGGAATCATTAGGATGTGCTGTACAGCACCTGCTCCCAAGGGACCCTGAAATGCATCAGAACAGACATTACTAACTTCAGGTCACTGAAGCCTATGCTGAATTTTCACCTTCATCCTATTTTTCACCAGTATTATCTGTAATTCTATACATAATGATTAAATTTAGAAGATGAGACTAAAAAACAAAAACTCTGCCCCTTGCTGAATTTAAATAAGAAATTCATCCCCCCACTTTTATTTATTCCAATTTCAGCCAAAGAGATCACAGTCAGATGGAGCTGGCAGTTCTGTAGCAGCAGCTTCTTACAGGGCCGTGTTTCCCCAACATGGATGTACCTCTAGCTTCATTTTACTGGAGGATGAATTAACCCAATACTAAAACGTTTGTGTTTTCCCTTCTCCAATGGATTTGAGTCAATAAAGCATGACAGAATTTATCTCAAGGGAAAAGATATTCCCCAGATTCATGTTGCTGTTAACAGCAAAAGAAAATAGCAGAATTTTAGAGTTCTCAAGAAGAAAGAGAATAGCCTAGAGAATATCAAAGATTGGCTTTTAGTTTTTCAAGATTCCAGTCAGGCTGTTTATATATTTTAGAATTCACCTCCTTAGACGTACATTAAGTAAAAAAAAAAAAAAAAAAAAAAATATATATATATATATGTATATATATATACACGCACACACATATATATGTATCTTCTAACAGTTAATTGTGACTTCATACTTCTCTTATGGTGGGATAAAATAATCGTGGAGTACAATACCTGTGCTTTCTCTTCTCTTACGTGGTGACAAGACATTTCTATCATCCTACACATTTTAAAAAAATTGTTAATATTTAGAAATAACATTTTGAAAAAAAAGTTTTTTAACGTTAAAAAAGAAACCCTTTCTACCTCCAGGATTCAGAACTTTTATGAGGTTTTCTTAAATGTCCATCCTTTATATTTCAAACAATGTAGCCTCTATATCTGTTTGAATGTTATGTTCTAGGCATCTCGACACAATAGAATTTGGGCTCTTTCTAAGTACATAACATCCACCATGTTTTGTTAGCAGGTTGACCAAAGTTATAATAGTCAACTCTCTTATTAAAATGAATAGCTTTGCATTTTTAATGTTCTAAGTCCTGACTCCCGTCTCTCATTTTCTCCATCTCTAATAAAACCCCAATTCACTTTAGTCCTATGGTATAATGGCCACAGCTGTTTCCTACTCTGGAATTTCTTATGTTGCACATCTGAATTATGTAGGGAGCTTTTAAAAATACCAGTGCCTTGGTTGCATGTCATACCAACTAAATTAGAAGGTAAGAATCATGTATCAATCTTTTTTAAAGATCACCAGACGATTTCAATGTACATAGAATTCATAGGCCTATGGATAGACTGTATTTTTAAATAATTTTTTTGTTTTTTTTTGCTGTACCTCATTCTGGCAAGATAAATGCTATGAGAAAATGAGTAGAAAAACAAAGATGAAACTTGTGCACCAGTAATTAAGTAAATGTAAGTTAAAACCTTGAGTGATAAGCTATTTTAACTAATGAAGCCATTTTTTTAAAGAATGAAAATATTGGTACAAAGAGAACATCCCTTATATCTTGACAAAGGATCAAGAATCAGAATGGCTTTGGACCTTTAAACAGCAATACTAGAAAATAGAAGCTAAGGAAGAAATGTCTTTAAAATTCAGAGGAAAAAACAATTTCCAGCCTAAAATTTGGTACCAAATCTAGGTGTTAATTAAGTGTGAGGGCATAAAAAAGAACATTTGTAAACAAGCAAGTTCTGAAAAGCTTCACATCCTTATGCACCATTTCTCAAAAAATTACTAAAGGACATGTTCCACTAAAATGAAGAAATGGGCCAAGAAAGAAGAAGGAATGGGGACCACGAAAAGAGGTCCCACAAAGGAGAAGGATGAGCATCTCCAGTAGGAGGGTTATGGGAAAGCATAAGATGACTGCTGTGCTCCAGGACAACAGATCTAGAATGGAGTAAGCCTGATGGAAGAGAAAGTTAATAGAGTATCTGATGAGTCTGATACGGAAACACAAGTTAGACATTTCAGAACTTGTGCATAAGTTAATGATACATATGGAGGAAACTATGTGAAATATATAAAACAATCATCGACCTCAGGAACATGTTCTGCAGGAAAGAGTGATCATAGTATATTATATGGTTAGTTAGAGGTAACATTTACCTTGTCATAATAAAGTAAAAAGTGAATAGTGATCTAACAACAGTGACAGTGTAGCCGTATTTGGGTGATGGGAGGACAGAAAAAAGGTGTAAGGTAGCAGGGGTGCGAATAAGGTGTGAAAGAAAGCGAAATCCTTACCTTCTGCTGTGGCCGTCAGAACATATGTCTAAAATGAAAACATCTAAAGGAGTAAAATAAACTTATTGTTCAGAGAAATCGAGGTAAACACCCAAAGAGTTGTTTAAATGAGTTGAAGTGATCATCTCCAGGGAGGGATTAAATGGGGGTATAGGGGAAGGGGCTGCTGTCTTTTTTTGTACCAAACCTTGTAAAATTAAGTGACTCAATTATGTTCATGTAAAAACAAACAAAATACATTAGGCTTAGATATCAGCTTTTGTGTGTGATTTTATCTGACTAGCTTAGGCAGAGATTAACTGAGTTATTTTAACCCCTACCACACAATATTTCAGTGTTTTTTACTTGTATAGCTATCAAGTCTAATGACAAAGCTTGTAGCCAGATAATGGAATGCTTTGAATCCTTTTTTTTTTAAACTACAAATTAGAGGCATGGAGCTACTTGAAAATATTTTAGATCAGTATCTAAACAGCCTTTCTGTTTTAATCTCTTTTTCAGGCTCTCCAGTTAATGTCACATGCAACATATTCATAAACAGCTTTGGTTCGATCGCCGAGACAACCATGGTAGGTAGGCATGTTGACTTCGTAATGAATTTCACACTGGGGTAATTTGTAATCATGTTCATGGCAATTTTTCTGCTGGTATTATGTAATTGAAAGCCAAAATTCATATAGTGAGATTTTAAAAGATAAAATTAATAGTATAATTAAATTACAATCAACTGCAGGCAATGTTTCATTTAGAGATGGTAAGTGCAAACAAGATTGATTTTTCCCATTTCAGTAACTAAATATTAGATCTCAAATTAAAACTAAAACTTTACCTTATGAATTATTTATTTATTGTCAATGTTCTTTAATAAGCAGACATAAGCATAGGAGTAAATAATGTCACATTTAATTATTTTGTTTACTTATAAGTGTGTTTATAACGTTATTTTAAGTATTCTGATTACCTTTCCAAATGAATATAATATTTGATCAGATATCATAAATATTTTGCAAATTGTGGTATATGCTTTAATTTAATAAACTCACTGAACTGAGACTTCATCACTGTGTAATTGAGAACATTTTACATAATCAAGTTATTAAAGCTAAAATATTATCATTTCCAAACCAAATGTATTCTGTTTTGAATTTTATAACTTTCTCTAAAGATCATGTTGTGTCTTTTCTTTGCCTTATAGTTTTCATTGTACATTTTAGCTAAAATAAAATAGACAGATGAACCACTGAATATCTGTAACATTGCCTAGCCAGAACTTTTAATTAATTAATTAATTACTTTTATTTTTTATTATTTTTAGGAACTTTTTTTAAAAATTGAAACTATTATTGTTGTTCTTAAATTACCTAGAATTATACTCCATTCCTAAATTTAGCAAGTATAATGTGCATTAATTTTCAAAGTTGATTTTAGCTAAAATAGGATATGAAAAGCTTAAAGATTTATTAGCTTCTAAAGCCATTATTAAGTAAGAGAATTATTCTTATTTTACATATATCAGAATGACTTGATAACTAATTTTCTAAGGAAAAATCTAATATGTAAATTATTATGTGGGACGCTGTGTAGATTTGTGTGTGTGTGTGTGTGTGTGTGTGTACAGAGGATCTTTCTCAACAGGAAGAGACTTTATTCAGGCATCACTTTTTTAAAATGCTGTTTTCCTCATGTATGCAATATTTAGTCATTTAGCAGCATCTCTGTGGTTCTATTCAAACTCAATATACTGTAATTACAATAAAAGCCTCAGTGGAGAAGAACTGAACTCATTTTGGGGGCATTATATAGAATTATCTTCACTGCAGTATATAAATTAACACTAATGTGTGTACCTGTGTGTAAACACAGAGAAAATGACGTGATTTGCTAGCGTAAGCACAGTGTGGTTCTGGTGCAATTTTGACCCTGAAGTCACTATAATCCTGTTTCAGAAGTTGACATATTCTGGATTCTGGTTGAATATCTGGTCCTGATTCTTTTTTTTTTAGGACCCTCATATGACTTTTATTTATTTATTCTGGTCCTGATTTATTCCCTGTATTTATACAGACCCAATTCAAATCATATTTATAGACAAAGGAATCTCTACTGGATTTTTTTCTACCTAGACCTCCCAAATTATATTTCTAGCCCTGACAACGTCCTCATTTTAACTGCTACTATACAACACTGTATCATCCTGAAAACCTGGACATATGCTTATACTTCCTCTTTTGCAAGATCACTTCTGTGAAACAGTTTCAACAGCAATAGTTGGAAAGGTTTCTAGCCTGACTTGTCTTTGTGGGGTGGAGGAAGGGATTTGGAAAAAAGAGAAGACATGGTGGGATTTCCTCATTAAAACCTCAAAGATTGTCATGTTCCTGAAGATCGCTGCTTTTTATGACATAGTTCATCAGACTACCACTAAGTGGTTATAACACACACTCCATAGGTTGATGACTACACCTGCTAAATTTCTTACCTTTAATAATTTTAGACAGACTTCCTTTGCGGAATAATATTATGCCAAAAGCTTGCAGAATATTGCAAATACACCCTCCCAGCGACCCTCACTCAGTTGTTTTTATTTTTATTTTTATTTTTATTTTTTTTTAATTAATTTTATTTATTTATTTTTGGTTGTGTTGGGTCTTCGTTTCTGTGCGAGGGCTTTCTCTAGTTGCGGCAAGCGGGGGCCACTCTTCATCGCGGTGCGCGGGCCTCTCACTATCGCGGCCTCTCTTATTGCGGAGCACAGGCTCCAGACGCGCAGGCTCAGTAGTTGTGGCTCACGGGCCCAGTTGCTCCGTGGCATGTGGGATCTTCCCAGACCAGGGCTCGAACCCGTGTCCCCTGCATTGGCAGGCGGATTCTCAACCACTGCACCACCAGGGAAGCCCCTCACTCAGTTTTATTTCCCTTCTCCAGCATAGAAATCCTTTCCATTCCTTCATCTTCCATCATAATGTATCCTTTTGAAATCATTTTTAGCATCTATCACTTTCTTCTTCAGAGTCACAAGCAGCATCAATGAACATTAATCAAACACCCCAGAGGTAAAGTATTACAAAATTAACTAAGTCCACCTTGATATCTTTCTTTTTAACCTTCCAAACTCATAAACATGTGACATTATTTCTGTTCACATAATCAGATTCAATATTTGTAAAAAATTGTACTGGTATCAGATAGAATAGCTGCAATATGGTGTCCATCTACATAGGCATAGAGAAAATTAGAACATTATTTTTTTTTATCTTAAGAATCAAAATATTTTGCTACCACTTGATTACTCTGATGTATTTTATTCATAGTTTCCACCATCACAGCTCTGCAACTAAACTTTATCCCATTGTTTCACTTGCCATAGTATTAAGTTAATTTACTTTTACAAAATCTTTCATTTATTTTTTTAACATTCACATTTTTTATACGAATATACTTTACTTTTGTTCTTACAATACAAATAACTGAATTCAACTGAAACAATGTATTAAATTGAGAGGATGGAATTTCAAATTACTTGTAATCATTAATGGATATCTTTGCATCTGAGAATTCATATCTAAAATAAAAGTGAATAATTCTCCCAATCTTTATATCTTTGCTTAACAGAGATCTTAACCATGCTCAGTGTCTTCATTGACCAACTATATTATGCTCCTTCTACTGGTCTAGTTTCTAACCTATTGTATCTCTCCCCATTTTAAAATAAACTTTAGTCCCATTTGAGGTAATTATTTGATTCTTGAGAAAATATCTCTAGTAGATATTCTACTTTAGCCATTTTTTGAAAATTAAGTTAATTTGAATCTTTAACATATTTTGCATCTTCTTCTTGCACCAACTTTGTTTCTCTTAATATTTATGTGCATTTTTTCCCCAATAGCTTAAGCTCAAATTTCTTTTTAACTGTTAAACTCATCCTTTCCCAGTGTTTGTCTAATTAACTTAATGTAGTGCCAACCATTCTCACTTGAGTACAATTTTATTATTCTTGACATATAGTCATCAAAAATTTTCTATGTATGTTGTGGAAATGCTAAACTTCCCTATTTCCCTCACATTTGAATCATATGTCATTATATATAATGGGGTTCTCTAAGGATTTGTTCAGCCTCCATTACCCCAAGTTCACATTCTTCTTCAGCAGATAATGATTCAACAACTGTTGGAAACCACAGTTCTTAAAAAGATTAAATTAAAAATAAAAACTGGTTTACCATCATCAGTCACTCTTCCATTTTGCAACATGGCCCTGGTGAGAGAGGTGCGTCTATCCTGTCTTTTAAAATGGTGGTGACAAAAGGAACATAATTTTTTTTTATTGTTACAATGAGGTGAAGCTTAATATCTCCACATTAAGTGACTCTTAGTAATCATACTCCTGAAAACCTGTGGTGAGTTGTGGATAAGGATTATATTCTGGGGTGACAGCATTTGTAAGTTGGACTTTTTAAAAAAAATTCATATATACCTATGTAGCAGTTAGGGTGTGTATATGGAGCAGTATTTCAAAGTGGATATACTGTCATAACATCCTATCTTCAGCAAACAGATGGCTCTCCATCTTGTCACACATATGCTGGAGAGAGAATTGCTCTGCTGTGTGCCTTAAGTCAATATTTACTCAATGAACCATGACTTTTCACCAGAGCCCATAGAATAAATTATTTTTACAAAATAAAAACAAAAAAGGTAGGGAGAGACCTTCAAGATGGTGGATGAGTAAGACATGGAGATCACCTTCCTCCCCACAAATACATCAGAAATACACCTACATGTGGAACAACTCCTACAGAACACCTACTGAACGCTGGCAGAAGACCTCAGACTTCCCAAAAGGCAAGAAACTCCTCACGTACCTGGGTAGGGCAAAAGAAAAAAGAAAAACCAGAGACAAAAGAATAGAAACAGGACCTGCATCACTGGGAGAGAGCTGTGAAGGAGGAAAAGTTTCCACACACTAGGAAACCCCTTCACTGGTGGAGATGGGGGGTGACGGGGGGGAAGCTTCGGAGCCACGGAGGAGAGCGCAGCAACAGGGGTGCAGAGGGCAAAGCGGAGAGATTCCCACACAGAGGATCAGTGCCGACCAGCACTCACCAGCCCGAGAGGCTTGTCTGCTCACCCGCCGGGGCGGGCGGGGGCTGGGAGCTGAGGCTCTGGCTTCGGAGGTCAGATCCCAGGGAGAGGACTGGGGTTGGCTGCATGAACACAGCCTTAAGGGGGCTAGTGCGCCATAGCTAGCCAGGAGGGAGTCTGGGAAAAAGTCTGGACCTGCCTAAGAGGCAAGAGACCATTGTTTCGGGGTGCGCGAGGAGAGGGGATTCAGAGCACTGCCTAAACGAGCTCCAGAGACGGGTCTGAGCCACGGCCATCAGTGCAGACCCCAGAGACGGGCATGAAACGCTAAGGCTGCTGCTGCAGCCACCAAGAAGCCTGTGTGCAAGCACAGGTCACTATCCACACCTCCCCTCCCGGAGCCTGTGCAGCCCGCCACTGCCAGGGTCCCGTGATCCAGGGACAACTTCCCTGGGAGAACACACGGTGCGCCTCAGGCTGGTGCAACATCACGCCGGCCTCTGCCGCTACAGACTTGCCCCGCATTCCATGCCCCTCCCTCCCCCCGGCCTGAGTGAGCCAGAGCCCCCGAATCAACTGCTACTTTAACGCCATCCTGTCTGGGGAGGGGGGCAACAGATGCCCTCAGGCGACCTACACACAGAGGCAGGGCCAAATCCAAAGCTGAACCCCAGGAGCTGTGCGAACAAAGAAGAGAAAGGGAAATCTCTCCCAGCAGCCTCAGGAGCAGTGGATTAAATCCCCGCAATCAACTTGATGAACCCTGCATCTCTGGAATACATGAATAGACAATGAATCATCCCAAAATTGAGGCAGTGGACTTTGGGAGCAACTGTAGACTTGGGGTTTGCTTTCTGCATCTAATTTATATTTGGTTTTATGTTTATCTTAGTTTCATATTTAGAGTTTATTATCATTGGTAGATTTGTTTATTGATTTGGTTGCTCTCTTCCTTTTTTTTTTAATATATAGATATATATATTTTTCCTTTTTCTCTTTTTCTGAGTGTGTATGTGTATGCTTCTTTGTGTGATTTTGTTTGTATAGCTTTGCTTTTACCATTTGTCCTAGGGTTCTGTCTGTCCGTTTTTTTTTTGTTTTTTGTTTTTAGTATAGTTTTTAGCACTGGTTATCATTGGTGGATTTGTTTTTTGGTTTGGTTGCTTTCTTCTTTCTTTTTTATTACTTTTTAAACTTTTAATATTTTTTAATTTTTAATTTTAATAACTTTCTTTTCCCCTTTCTTTCTTTCATTTTCTTTCCTTCTTTCTCTTTCTTTCTATCTTTCTTTCTTTCTTTCTTTCTTTCTTTCTTTCTTTCTTTCTTTCTTTCTTTCTTTCTTTCTTTCTTTCTTTCTCTCTCTCTCTCTCTCTCTCTCTCTTTCTTTCTTTCTTTCTTTCTTTCTTTCTTTCTTTCTTTCTTTCTTTCTTTCTTTCTTTCTCTCTTCCTCCCTCCCTCCCTCCCTGCCTCTCACTCTTTCTTTCTTTCTTCCTTTCTTCCTTTCTCCCTTCCTTTCTCCCTTCCTTCCTTCCTTCCTTCCTTCCTTTCTTTCTTTCTTTCCTTTCTTTCCTTTCTTTTTCTCCCTTTTCTTCTGAGCCATGTGGGAGACAGTGTCTTGGTGCTCCGGCCAGGTGTCAGGCCTGTGCCTCTGAGGTGGGAGAGCCAAGTTCAGGACATTGGTCCACCAGAGACCTCTGGCTCCACGTAATATCAAACGGTGAAAGTTCTCCCAGAGATCTCCATCTCAACGCCAAGATCCAGCTCCACTCAATGACCAGCAAACTACAGTGCTGAACACCCTATGCCAAACAACTAGCAAGACAGGAACACAACCCCACCCATTAGCAGAGAGGCTGCCTAAAATCATAATAAGGTCACAGACACCCCAAAACACACTACCAGACGTGGTCCTGCTCACCAGAAAGACAAGATCCAGCCTCATCCACCAGAACACAGGCACCAGTCCCCTCCACCTGGAAGCCTACACAACCCACTTAACCAACCTTAGCCACTGGGGGCAGACACCAAAAACAACGGAAACTACGAAACTGCAGCCTGTGAAAGGAGATCCCAAACACAGTAAGTTAAGCAAAATGAGAAGACAGAGAAACACACAGCAGATAAAGGAGCAAGGTAAAAACCCACCAGACCAAACAAATGAAGAGGAAATAGGCAGTCTACCTGAAAAAGAATTCAGAGTAATGATAGCAAAGATGATCCAAAATCATGGAAATAGAATGGAGAAAATACAAGAAACGATTAACAAGGACCTAGAAGAACTAAAGAGCAAACAAACAATGATGAACAACATAATAAATGAAATTAAAAATTCTCTAGAAGGAATCAATAGCAGAATAACTGAGGCAGAAGAACGGATAAGTGACCTGGAAGATAAAATAGTGGAAATAACTACTGCAGATCAGAATAAAGAAAAAAGAATGAAAAGAATTGAGGACAGTCTCAGAGACCTCTGGGACAACATTAAACATACCAACATTGGAATTATAGGGTTCCCAGGAGCAGAAGAGAAAAAGAAAGGGACTGAGAAAATATTTGAAGAGATTATAGTTGTAAACTTCCCTAATGTGGGAAAGGAAATAGTCAATCAAGTCCAGGAAGCACAGAGAGTCCCATACAGGATAAATCCAAGAAGAAACATGCCAAGACACATATTAATCAAACTATCAAAAATTAAATACAAAGAAAAAATATTAAAAGCAGCAAGGGAAAAGCAACAAATAACATACAAGGAAATCCCCATGAGGTTAACAGCTGATCTTTCAGCAGAAACTCTGCAAGCCAGAAGGGAGTGGCAGGACACATTTAAAGTGATAAAAGGAAAAAGCCTACAACCAAGAGTATTCTGCCCAGCAAGTATCTCATTCATATTCGACGGAGAAATTAAAACCTTTACATACAAGCGAAAGTTAAGAGAATTCAACACCACCAACCCAGCTTTGCAACAAATGCTAAAGGAACTACTCTAGGCAGGAAACAAGAGAAGGAAAAGACCTACAATAACAAACCCAAAACCATTAAGAAAATAGTAATAGGAACCTACATATCGATAACTACCTTAAATGTAAATGGATTAAATGCTCCCACCAAAAGATAGACTGGCTGAATGGATACAAAAACAAGACCCATATATATGCTGTCTACAAGAGACCCACTTCAGACTTAGGGACATATACAGACTGAAAGTGAGGGGATAGAAAAAGATATTCCATGCAAACGGAAATCAAAAGAAAGCTGGAGTAACAATTCTCATATCAGACAAAATAGACTTTAAAATAACACTATTACAAGAGACAAAGTCAGACAAAATAGACTTTAAAATAAACACTATTACAAGAGACAAAGAAAGACACTACATAATGATCAAAGGGATCAATCCAAGAAGATGATATAACAATTGTAAATATTTATGCACCCAACATAGGAGCACCTCAATACATAAGGCAAATGTGGACAGCCATAAAAGGGGAAATCGACAGTAACACAATCATAGTAGAGGACTTTAACACCCCACTTTCACCAATGGACAGATCATCCAAAATGAAAATAAATAAGGAAACACAAGCTTTAAACAATACATTAAAAAGATGGAATTAATTGATATTTATAGGACATTCCATCCAAAAACAACAGAAAACACTTTCTTCTCAAGTGCTCATGGAACATTCTCCAGGATACATCATATCTTGGGTCACAAATCAAGCCTTGATAAATTTAAGAAAATTGAATTTGTATCAAGTATCTTTTCTGACCACAATGCTATGAGACTAGATATCAATTACAGGAAAAAATCTGTAAAAAATACAAACACATGGAGGCTAAACAATACACTACTTAATAACCAAGAGATCACTGAAGAAATCAAAGAGGAAATAAAAAAATACCTAGAAACAAGTGACAGTGAAAACACACGACCCAAAACCTATGGGATACAGCAAAAGCAGTTCTAAGAGGGAAGATTATAGCAATACAATCCTACCTCAAGAAACAAGAAACATCTCAAATAAACAACCTAACCTTACACCTAAAGCAAAAGAAGAACAAAAAAACCCCAAAGTTAGCAGAAGGAAAGAAATCATAAAGATCAGATCAGAAATAAATGAAAAACAAATGAAGGAACAATAGCAGAGATCAATAAAACTAAAAGCTGATTCTTTGAGAAGATAAACAAAATTGATAAACCATTAACGAGACTCATAAAGGAAAAAAGGGAGAAGACTCAAATCAATAGAATTAGAAATGAAAAAGAAGTAACAACTGACACTGCAGAAATACAAAGGATCATGAGAGATTGCTACAAGCAATTCTATGACAATGAAATGGACAACCTGGAAGAAATGGACAATTTCTTAGAAAAGCACAACATTCCTAGACTGAACCAGGAAGAAATAGAAAATATAAACAGACCAATCACAAGCACTGAAATTGAAACTGTGATTAAAAATCTTCCAACAAACAAAAGCCCAGGACCAGATGGCTTCACAGGCAAACTCTGTCAAACATTTAGAGAAGAGCTAACACCTATCCTTCTCAAACTCTTCCAAAATATAGCAGAGGGAGGAACATTCCCAAACTCATTCTACGAGGCCACCATCACCCTGATACCAAAACCAGACAAAGATGTCACAAAAAAAGAAAACTACAGGCCAATATCACTGATGAACAGAGATGCAAAAATCCTCAACAAAATACTAGCAAACAGAATCCAGCAGCACATTAATAAGATCATACACCATGATCAAGTGGGGTTTATCCCAGGAATGCAAGGATTCTTCAATATACACAAATTAATCAATGTGATACACCGTATTAACCAGTTGAAGGAGAAAAACCATATGATCATCTCAATGGATGCAGAAGAAGCTTTTGACAAAATTCAACACCCATTTGTGATAAAAGCCCTCCAGAAAGTAGGCATAGAGGGAACTTACCTCAACATAATAGAGGCCATATATGACAAACCCACAGCCAACCTCATTCTCAATGGTGAAAAACTGAAACCATTTCCTCTAAGATCAGGAACAAGACAAGGTTGCCCACGCTCACCACTATTATTCAACATAGTTTTGGAAGTTTTAGCCACAGCAATCAGAGAAGAAAAAGAAATAAAAGGAATCCAAATAGAAAAGAAGAAGGAAAACTGGCACTGTTTGCAGATGACATGATACTATACATTGAGAATCCTAAAGATGCTACCAGAAAACTACTAGAGCTAATCAATGAATTTGGTAAAGTAACAGGATACAAAATTAATGCACAGAAATCTCTTGCATTCCTACACACTAATGATGAAAAATCTGAAAGAGAAATTAAGGAAACACTCCCATTTATCATTGCAACAAAAAGAATAAAATACCTAGGAATAAACTTACCTATGGAGACAAAAGCTCTGTATGCAGAAAACTATAAGACACTGATGAAAGAAATTAAAGATGATACCGACAGATGGAGGGATATACCATGTTCTTGGATTGGAAGAATCAACATTGTGAAAATGATTATACTACTCAAAGCAATCTACAGATTCAATGCAATCCCTATCAAAGTACCAACGGCATTTTTCACAGAACTAGAACGAAAAATTTCACAATTTGTATGGAAACACAAAAGACCCTGAATACCCAAAGCAATCTTGAGAAAGAAAAACGGAGCTGGAGGAATCAGGCTCCCTGACTTCAGACTATACTACAAAGCTACAGTAATCAAGACAGTATGGTACTGGCACAAGAGCAGAAAGATCAATGGAACAGGATAGAAAGCCCAGAGATAAACCCACGCACATATGGTCACCTTATTTTTGATAAAGGAGGCAAGAATATACAATGGAGAAAAGACAGCCTCTTCAGTAAGTGGTGCTGGGAAAACTGGACAGCTACATGTAAAGAATGAAATTAGAACACTCCCTAACAGCATACACAAAAATAAACTCAAAATGGATTAAAACCTAAATGTAAGGCCAGACACTATCAAACTCTTAAAGGAAAACATAGGCAGAACACTCTATGACATCAATCACAGCAAGATCCGTTTTGGCCCACCTCCTAAAGAAATGGAAATAAAAACAAAAATAAACAAATGGGACCTAGTGAAACTTAAAAGCTTTTGCACAGCAAAGGAAAGCATAAACAAGATGAAAGGACAACTCTCAGAATGGGAGAAAATATTTGCAAACGAAACAACTGACAAAGGATTAATCTCCAAAATTTACAAGCAGCTCATGTAGCTCAATATCAAAAAAGCAAACAACCCAATCCAAAACTGGGCAGAAGACCTAAATAGACATTTCTCCAAAGAAGAAATACAGATTGCCAACAAACACATGAAAGGATGCTCAACATCACTAATCATTAGAGAAATGCAAATCAAAACTACAATGAGGTGTCACCTCACACTGGTCTGAAGAAAAGGGAACCCTCTTGCACTGTTTGTGGGAATGTCAATTGATACAGCCACTATGGAGAACAGTATGGAGGTTCCTTAAAAAACTAAAAATAGAACTACCATATGACCCAGCAATCCCACTACTGGGCATATACCCTGAGAAAACCATAATTCAAAAAGAGTCATGTACCACAATGTTCATTGCAGCTCTATTTACAATAGCCAGGATATGGAAGCAACCTAAGTGTCCGTAGACGGATAAATGGATAAAGAAGATGTGGCACATATATACAATGGAATATTGCTCAGCCATAAAAAGAAACAAAATTGAGTTATTTGTAGTGAGGTGGATGGACCTAGAGACTATCATACAGAGTGAAGTAAGTCAGAAAGAGAAAAACAAATACCGTATGTTAGCACATACATATGGAATCTAAAAAAAAAAAAAAAGGTTCTGAAGAACCTAGGGGCAGGACAGGAATAAAGACACAGACGTAGAGAATGGACTTGAGGACATGGGGAGGGGGAAGGGTAAGCTGGGACAAAGTGAGAGAGTGGCATTGACATACATACACTACCAAATGTAAAACAGATAGCTAGTGGGAAGCAGCCACATAGCACAGGGAGATCAGCTTGGTGCTTTGTGACCACCTAGAGGGGTGGGATAAGGGAGGGTGGGAGGGTGACGCAAGAGGGAGGAGATACGGGGATATATGTATATGTATAGCTGATTCACTTTGTTAACAAAGCAGAAACTAACACACCATTGTAAAACAATTATACTCCAATAAAGATGTTTAAAAAAAAACAAACGGTTAGGTGTTTTGGTATAATGCTTTTTCAGATGCCTGTATACAAAAATGTATGGTGGGGCTGGATGAGAGTGTCTGAACGTGTGCTGTGATCTCACAGAATGGTCAAACCGTACAGTTCTTGCATTTTCCACAGAAATTAAAGGTTCACATTTAGTTGCAACAGTTATCATGCACAGGTAAATGTTTCTTTGAATCACTGGGTCGTTAGATTCTCCAGAGAAATCTAAGCTAATATAGCATAAAAAATTGATAGTGTTCCTTCACATATTCTTAACGGAGTCTTTAAACTCCTACACATTCTTTTTTTGTAAGTGTAGTTTTTAATCAAATAAAGCTTTTTTTATCAAATAAAGTTATGCACTTTTTGCATAGGTAATAAGTAACATTCATGCACCTGTCGCCATGTTAAGAAATTAAACATTACAAATAAATTGAAGTTGACCATGAACTCTTGCCCAAAGCACATTTCTCTACTTTCCAAAGGAAGCTTTGTTCCTGAATTTGATAGTAAGACGTAAAATTTCATTCTGCCTGAATGAAATATAAACAGAATTGCCACACTGTAGTATTTACATATAACATGATTTTTTGGTTCAAATGTATATTTTTGAGGTAATCCATGCTTATAGGCTTATACTATTATATTCATTTTCATTTGAGTAAATATTCCATAATGTATTTATTAATTCTACATTTGTTGGACATTTCGATTATTTCTAATGTCTTTGCTACCACAAAAACCTCTGCATTGAAAATTGTCGCACATTATCTTCCAATATACATATGCAAGATATTCTATAGGGTATATACCCAGGAGTGGAATTATTTGGCACAAGGTTATATTCTCAGGAGTAAAATTACTTGGTTCAGATATTACTAAGTTGCTTTCCAAAGTGGCCAGTCTGTCTTTAAACACCTACTAGCAATTTTATGAGATTTCCAGTTTTACATCTCCCACAGCTAGTATTTACCCACTTGGGTTTTAATTGCTTCTTATCATGTACTTCCTTGATTAATAGTGAAGTTATGCATTTTTCTTGAATGATTTTTAGCCACTCTGGTGTCCTTTGTGCGAAACGCCTCTGTGTGTTGCTTCCCCATTTATATTTGTTTGCTTTTATTATACACACACAAAATAACCCTCCCCCCACACACACATACATGTATTATTCTGAAGGTGAATACTTTGTAAGTTGCATGCATTTTAAATACCCATTCTGGTCTTTTCAATGTGTTTATGGTGTCTTGGAATGTATAAATAACTTTAATTTTCATTTACAAAATCTAACATTGTTTTACTTTCTGGTTTGTGCTTCTTTGTCTTAGCAAATCCTTCTTTCACCTAAGTTCATAAAGACATTTTCTTATATTTTCTCCTAAAATTTTTTTGCTTTTCCTATCTAGGTTTTAGTTAACCTGGAATTTTGTGTAGTTCTGTATGTTTGTATGATGTGCAGGAGGCATTAATTTTTATTTGTTTCACACTTGAATAATTATTTTCAGTAATTTGTAACTATACCTCTGACATATATATTCCTAAATTGAATGAGTCTGTTTCAAAGTTCTCAGTTCTGTGCCAGTGATCAATTTGTCTATGCCTGTACCAATGACACATTTTTAAATTTAATATAGGTTTAAATTGGACTTGATATTTAATACTTCCCAAACACACACTTTATTTTCTTTCAAAGTATTCTCAACTATTCTTCAAAGTTTGCTTCTTCATATAAATTTTAGAATCTTGTCAATTCCACAAAATAAACTTGAATATGCAGAGTGTTGAAAGAATTATCATCTTAAAATATTATGTATTCCCATCCATGAATACAATATATCTTGCCCTTTACTTAAGTATTATTTAATATCTTTCAGCAAAGGCATAAAACTTTTCAAAAATTTCTTACGTATCTGTTAAATTTGACAATTTCCATCTTATTTTTAAAATATATTTAAAAAATTACAACATTTTAGTGATATTTTCTAACTCTTCATTGATGACATATAAGAACATGATTGTTTTCACATTGCCCTAATATACATACTCTCACTTCAGGCCTAATACTTTATAGCTCTTTCCTGCAATCATATTGTCTAGGAATATTAGCATGTTAATTCCTTCCTTTCAGTCTTTATAAGCTTTGTATCTTTTTCTTGTCTTGCTGTTTTAGCAAAAACAGTGCTGAATGAAATTTATTTTGTTCCTGACTTTAAAGGAAGTATTTCTAAAATAAACATGGTATTTGCTTGAGTTTGGTGTAGATATCCTTTATCAGATTTTAAAGTTCCCACTCACCACACTGTCTGCAGAACATGGAAATCATTAAATACAAAAAAAACCAGAAACAGGTATTAAGTCTTCTAATCCATGAACATATTGTAATGATTTGTCTTCCACAGGTCCTTTCACCTACATTTTTTAGAAGTTGTCATATATTTTGTTAAATTTATTTCTAAGTATTGATGTATGGTTATGAATGTTATATTTTTAAATTTTTAAAATAATTTTTATTCTACAATAGTTTTATTTATTTATTTATTTATTTTATAAATTATTTATTTTTGGCTGCGTTGGGTCTTTGTTGCTGGGCGCGGGCTTTCTCTAGTTGCAGTGAGCGGGGGCTACTCTTCGTTGTGGTGCTTGGGCCTCTCACTGCAGTGGTTTTTCTTGTTGTGGTGCATGGGCTCCAGGCACGCGGGCTTCAGTAGTTGTGGCTCACGGGCTTAGTTGCTCCGCGGCATGTGGGATCTTCCCGGACCAGGGCTCGAACCCGTGTCCCCCGCATTGGCAGGCAGATTCTTAACCACTGCGCCAGGAGGGAAGTCCCACTACAATAGTTTTAGATCCACAAAAAGCTTGCAAAGGTAGTACAGAGTGTTCCCTTATAATCTCCTGCCCAATTTCCCCTATTATTAACATCTCACATTAGTATGATGTGTTTGTCACAACTAATGAACAAATATTTGATACAGTATTATGAACTAAAGTCTCTACATTTTTAAGATTTCCTTAGTAATTACTAATGTCTTTTTTCTGTCTCAGAATCTGTCTAGGCTCATACATTGTATTTATATGTCATGTCTCCCTTACACTTTCCTTGTTTGTGATGCCTTAACAATTTTGAGTACTGATCAGGTATTTTGTAGAATGTCTCTCCGTTGAAGATTTTTATTTGACTAGACTGGGATCATGAGATTTTTGAAGGAGGACCAGAGAGGTAAAGTGCCATTCTCATCACTTCATATTAAAGCCATGCATTCTCAGTTAGGGTAGTGTGTTAACCTTGATCACATGGTTGAGGTGAGTGTTTGCCAGATTACTCCCTTGTGAATTTACCCCTTTTTCTCATCTTCTCCATACGGTATTCTTCGGAAAGAAGTCACTGTGACTATTCCCACACTTAAGGGTAGGGGAGAGTTGTGCTCCGCCTCCTTTAGGGGGTCATATCTATGCATTATTTGGGATTCTTTGATAAAGGACATTTATTTATTCCTTTCCATTTATTTATTTGTTCAATAATTTATTTATATCAGTATGTATTTTGGGTTGTAATTCAATGCTACGCTATATATTTTGTTGTACAAATTGTTCTAGTTTTGGCCATTGGGTTGGCTCATCTTGTTGGCTCCTGTGTCCCTTTGACATATCTGCATCCTTTTGGTTTTTGTGTGCTTCCTTGGATTCTGCCAGTATAGGATATTCCAGGCTCATCTTGTATATTTCCTGCCCTAGAATCAGCAATTTCTCCAAGGATCCTCAGTTCCTTTTATTAGAGAATGGTACTGGAAACCCAGATCTTGGTACTAGGTGAGCTCATTGATGCTGAAGTGTCATTGCTTCTAGGCCCTTTCAGCAGACAGAGCTCAGAAATGTGTGTGTGTGTGTGTGTGTGTGTAAATGTTATAATTAAAAATTTTTTCCAATTGTTTCTATGAATCTTTAGACAGACAATATATTTTGGAATATTGTCATATATTCTAAGAACTTGGTAACAAGTAGCTCTAGTAGTTTGCCAGTTTCTTTGAATTTTCTGTGAATATGTTCATGCAAACTGTTAAGACGGTTGTACATCTTCCTTTCCAATCTTTATGCTTTATATCTCTCTTCCTTTCCCTGTCCTTCTCCTTTTCCTCCTCGTCCTCTCTTCATTTCCCTTCCTATCTTACTGCACTAGTTCACAACGCCTGTACAACGCTGGAACAAATGGATGGAGAATGGCTACCTTTGTCTTTTTTTCTGATATTGGTTAAGAAGCATGCAATATTTCACAATTAAGAAGAGTATTACCTTTAGGTTTCTCCTAAATGATCTTTATCAGATTGAGGAAGTTTTCTTCCATTAATTGGATGCTGAGGGTTTTTGTTGTTGTTGTTGTTTAATTAATTTTTACTGGAGTATAGTTGCTTTACAATGTTGTGTTAGCTATTTTTTAATCATGAAGAGGCATTGAATTTTACTCAGTACTATCTCAGCATTCATTGAAATGATTGACTTCTCTCCTTCATTCTGTTCATGTTATGGACCATATACAAATAAATTAAATATGGGTTGATTTTCAAATAGTAAATCATCTTGCATTCCTTGGATAAACCCCATTTGATCACAATTGATTACCCTTTTTATATATTGCTGGATTTAATTTTTTAACATTTGGTTTAAGATTTTTGCTGCCATATCCACTCTGAATATTGAACTATATTTTTCTTTTTCTACAATGTTAAGAGCAGAGTGCGGTAAAAATATTATGATATTTCAAACAATTAGGAAGTGTTCCTTCTTCCTCTACTCTCTAAAATAGTTTGTGCAAAACCAGTGTTATTTCTTCCATAAGTATTTGGTAAAACTCACCAATTATGCTTTCTGGGTTGGTCATTTTACTTGTTGAAAGGCTTCAAATGATAGATCTCATTCTTGAACAAATATAGGACTATTCAGTTTTTCTATTGTGTACATTTTGCAGAAGTTTTGTTTTTCAAGGAATTTGTCCATTTCCTTAAAATTTTCAAATTATTGACATAAACATTTACAATACCTCATCCTTTCATCTGAGGGATATTTGTAATGACTGCGTTTTCATTCCTCCTGTTGGTAATTTAGTTTTAGCTCCTTTTTTTTCTTCATTAGCTTACATATGGATTTTTATTCTGCAAGGGATTTTCACTGCTTTCTGAGTCTATGATTAATATTAATCTTCTTCTAAGAATAATACTACTCAACTTTTGTTTCTCCATTTGTTTTTCTGTGAAACCTACTACACTGGATATTCTATACCTCATTCCCTCCATCAGAGTTTCTATCTTTTATATTTCTCCACTGCATATTCCCTGTCTTTAAGAATTGTCATTAATAAGTAAATTATAGGGAATTCATATGAGTCTCAAATAACCTGTGATTTCATGTGAATCCATTTTAGATTCCTTCAGTGCAAATAACAACTTACATAAAGGCAATTCATTCACACATTATGATGATGATTTTTTTCATGCTACTTTATTTGGCTCTGTTAGGAAGGCATTTAACTCTTGTACTGCTCTATCAAATAGACTTCATTGACATCCTATTATTTTAACCAAATTTACTTTTACATTCTATTTATCTTTTCCTTTTTAATATTTTGTTTAAATCTATGGGCATTTATTTAAAATTTTTTGATAATAGGCTCCATGGAGCAGCAGTCCACTCTGATAAATTCATCATTATGTCATTAATAACTAGGATAATCTTAGCACAAAGTAGCTCTTAAATATGTATTGTTGAATACACACACACACACACACACACACACACACACATATGTATGTATATTCTTTGTTGGCCTATATATATATTGGCTAACCAAAAGTATTGTTTCTGAAAAGAGAACTTTGCTATTGTGTACTTGACACAAGTGGATAAACTTATTTTTACTGCTTTGCAGCATGATCTGTTTTTGCCATCTGAGTCTTTGTCAGCATCTTAAATTGGTGCTACAGTTGCTAAAATAGGAGCTAAGTAACTATTGTACACAAGTTAATGTTGGCTCATATTGTGCAAATGAACTTGGCTTTTTAATTCAAATCTCCCCATGGGATTTTAAAATCTGTCCTCAAAAAGTGTTTTTTTCAGCTGTATTTATGGAGAGATAAATTTATTACGAATGCTAAAATTTTGTGTGGTTCGTTCTCTATGATAAGAAATTAGAGCTATAATATAGTGCTTATGGTAATTGAAGAATAATGTTTAAAACTCAGAAATATTAAGGTGCAATTATTTCAGGTATCAGTTAGGTTTCACAGTAATGTTTTCTTCATGACATTTGGAAAGAAATGTGTGTAATTTGAAGTCCATTTTTTCTGTCCTTTTGTAACCTTTTCCCCACATGAGTCATGGGTCCTTTGTATCTATTGCCAAACAATTCACTTCTTGTAAAAGAACTTACTTTATGAGTGCCATAATGGTATTCAGTGACTAGCTCTGTCTAATTCATATTTCTAAATTTAATAATGTTAATATAACATATAATTAGATAGATGCTATTTCACTTACTTTCAGAATAACCCAAAAGCATCTTGCTATCTTTTCCACATTATATCTGTTAACATCTTATCCTCTCTGTCTTATTTTTCTTACTTTGAGTAATAGGCAAAGCCTCATCAAATATAACAGCAACATTGGTCTGAAAGATTTTTAATTTCAAGCATGAGTAACCAGTGACTGGCAGCATGAATGTGTTCTGAATTCTCATTTATAAGCATGAATCAGAAACAGGGCATATTTATGGAAGAGGTTGCAGAAAGATAGGTATGCATGAAGGTTACACATCCTGGTGACCCCATCAGAAATAGGAATAAATCTCTGCCTGGTGTAGTCATCCTCAACACCATCCTTATAATCACTGTGTCTCAAAAAGAGACAGTCGGCAGATCTTGTTCACCCAGATAAATTTTCTTATAAAGGGTATAACAAAGAGTACAATTGTCTAGTTGTGCTACAGTGTTGTTAAAACAAACACAACGTTTGAAAGCACATTTCCAGTTCTATGGGGGGAAAGTGCCAAAAAGAAACTGATGACAAGAAAACAGAAAGAAAACTCTATGCGGGGGCGGGGGAGGGGGTAGTTGTCGCGCACATATTTTGCAACTTCTCTCCTTTATTTGAACATATATCTTTGTAGTTTCCTTTTACTCTGGCTGAGTAGATTGAAAAATTGTATTTTGTTTAGGCATGTGAAATGTTTGAGGTGGGGAAAAAATGAAGAAGATTCTAGGGGTAAATGTAGTATCAAAGGTGTATGCACTTAATTTAACTCTGCTCTCTCTGCCTTACTGTAAAGCTAATTTGTAATGGAAAGTGACTATTATTTGCATGGGGTCCTCTCTAGAGGAAGACATTTTTTGGAATTCACTGTTACCAGATCAATTAAGCACTTTTGTTGGCCACCTAACAAGACGTAGAAATGATCTGAGAGTCCATAAACGGTTCAGAACAATGGTGTTCCTCTTCATGGCCTTTATCATCATGAACCTTTTTCTAAGAGAATTTGGTTTTCTGAAAGAATACACTCCAAAATGTCATCTCAACCTCTAAATACAAAATGGGCAGCGAGATGGGGAATTGTGTTCTCTAAGATGATTGGCACTAGTCATAATTTGTTACTTAGTCATGGATTTCGCATGTAAATTAATGTTAAGTACTTGGCAATCAATTTAAATTGTAAATAGCTCTTCAGCTGTGATGCTGAATCTCCGACAGATGAGTGAGTTAAGGTTAACATTGACATTCTCTAGACCAGTTAGACGACACATTTCTGTTGCTGGAATGAAACTAACAGCCTAATCTAAAAAAAACAACAAGCCAACTAACTATGCTTCAGGTGGGCTTCAAACAGTCCAGATTGACAGGGACCTGGGGCCGTGCCGCAAGTGTCCTATCAAATACACCAGATCAGACAACAGAGTCAGGTAGCTCATGTTGCTGGGCAGTCAATTAGAAAATGGAAAATTCCTGCTCAACAGTGATGTGTATAGATCCCCCAAATGAGTTTAGTACTTCAAGATTTGGTTTTTAAAATATAAGGGAAATCATCTGCTCTCAATCTTGTCAAGGAGGCTTGATAATGGACTACTTGTCCTACGGGAGAAGAAGCATAGATTGATTAGCACATATGTATGACTATAATCTGCACCAACTTTTAGAAAATCTCCTTAGTAGTTTCTTGGAATATTGCCAACACTCCAGAGACTAGCTAAAGCATAAAACAAATAATCCTGCCACAAAGGTATATTAAGAGGTTTAATTCACAAAAATGAACTTATAACATATATCAACATTAAGAAGATAAAGTGCAAATATTCACAATCTGTCCTGGGCTGCCATCATCTGCAAAACCCATTCAGTTTTTCTGTAGATGATAATAAAGTCTTGTTTTTCATCTTAGGGTAGGGGAGACATTTGGGAGTGCTTGCTTCTTCCTTAAGTCTCCCAGCCCAACTGGGACTCTTCTTTTCTTGGAATTAGTGAAGAATTCCCCCTACTTTATCCTACTGAGCTCTTATCTCCCTGTCTCTCCACTGGACTTGCCTCCATTCTCTTTAATGGTGTTGGGCAGTGGTGTTGTTTCACTTCCAGACTTCCAGGAAGTCGGGCACATGACTCTCCCCCAGAGGTAATAAGGGAGCAGCCAGATCCCTCTCCAAGCTGATGAGATGAAATTTAACCCCTTTCCTTGGTGGAAGTTATTTTGTCTGCTTTAGGTTGTTCTTTCACTGGGTTTCTCTTTCCTAGAGCCATTTCTTATCCGCATCTGGTCTTCCCATGGTTTCTGCTCATCCCATCTTTCAATAGTCATTGGCCATTCTAACATACTCTGTATTATATGCTTGTTATATACACATCCCAGGAAGCAGCTACTAAAAAGCCTAAAAATTCAGATTCTGAATGTATTTTACTCTTTATCATATTTTAACGAGCTATAAAGATAATTACTGTTCCTCACCCATGCACTATAATTAAATGTGATTAATCAAAACTTGACAGCAGACACAAAAAGAAATGAATATGCTCTGTATCACTTTTTCTCTTTATTTTTTTCTAAGGCAGTGTTTCTCAACCTTTTTTCCCCACTATGCCTCCTTAAGGAGGCTTTTTAGACATCTTTTCCCCTAATTGTCCTCCCCAGGAAATTTTAATAATTCAGATATACTGTATATCTGTTTATATACTTTCTGTATATATCTGGATTATACATAAAAAGAGTAAGTTTTTTTCACCCACTAAGAACCAATTTCTGTTCCCTTGGGAACAATATTGTCTTTGTTGAGAATGTGTTCTCTAAAGTATGTATTCACGGGGGTGCCCATGAGTGCACTGCCCAAGGCTAATATTTCTCTCCTAGTTGCTTGGTGGATATGGAACAGCAGAAGAAAATGGGGCAGAAACACCGGGGATTCTGAGGGGGGATGGATACATTTTTATGCCGCTAGCTGTTTGCAAAACTGTTAATACATATGGACTGGAGGCCAAACTGTAGTCTCCCTTTTATTAATGTATGAATTTCTTCTTCTTTCAAGATTATTTTTCAAACATGATGTGTGTGCCTGCACACACACACCCCTATACAGCTTGTAGATACGTTCAGATTTGTTTCAGATTTACTTTCTATGTCTGACACAAGGGCCCAATTTATTTCCTTTTCTGCTTCTGTGATGATTTTGTGTTTTGACTTCACTTATATAAACATCACTGCATCATATCTTTCACTATTTGATAAAATTGTTCTCAAAATATTTCCCATGGAGTGCATCCCTCATGCCTGCTCCAGTGGCGACAGATCTTTGTGAAACACACATAGTACATATGACATATAATGTTACTATCATGGCTTAGCCAGAAGAAGGTTCTAGAAAAGCGTGATTTACTCAAAAATAAATTGATTAATAGATAGATAAATAGATAAGCTTCTCTTTTTCCTTGTTAAGGTGCTATAAGAGTAATTTTTACTAGGAAGACACTGTACCTTAGTAGATCTCTGAGGGGAAAGTTGTTTTTTTTTAATTAATTTTTTATTGGAGTCTAGTTGATTTACAACGTTGTGTTAGTTTCTGCTGTACAGCAAAGTGAATCAGTTACACATACACACATATCCACTCTTTTTTAGATTCTTTCCCCATAGAGGCCATTACAGAGTGTTGAGTAGCGTTCCCTGTGCTTATACAGCAGGTTCTTATTAGTTATCTGTTTTATATATAGTCGTGTGTATATGTCAATCCCAGTCTCTCACTTTATCCCTCCCCCACCTGCCCCCCAGGTAACCATAAATTTGTTTTTTACATCTGTGACTCTATTTCTGTTTTGTAAATAGATGTGGTACATATATACAATGGAATATTACTCAGCCATAAAAAAAGAATGAAATAATGCCATTTGCAGCAACATGGATGGACCTAGGGATTGACATACTGAGGGAAGTAAGTCAGGCAGAGAAAGACAAATATGATATCACTTACACGTGGAATCTAAGAAAATGGTACAAATGAAGTTATTTATAAAACAGAAATAGAGTCACAGAGGGGAAAGTGCTTCGTGAGTCACTTTTAAGAATGGCCTGAAAACTTCCTTAAGAACTTGAAGATCAACCCACTTATTAGTAAAGCCTCAGCAGAGAGATGCCCAGGGCCCAGTCATGGGCCTCTGTCCTCCTCTCCCTTCCACCCCCATTAACCAGAATGGGGCTTAGGGGTCATCTTTTCAACAGCTTGATGCTGGTCCCAGGTGCCATGTTTCACATTCCACATATTTTCATTCGCAGCACTTGGAGTAACTGTTACTCTCAGCCTCACCTGTGACCCTCCTCCCACGTCTTGTCTCCCTGCTTAATGTGCCCACTGTTCCCTCTACAAGCCCTGTTTCCCGATTAACAGCTTTCTTCTTCCTGCTCCTACCTGCTCCTCTCCTGCTGCCTCCGCACCACACACAAACACACCCTTGCCCATGAAGAGTAGCTGCATTTTCTTGATATTACTGAAGGAGGATTTTCTCCATTACGTCCATCACCTGTGAAGAGCAGGCCATTCAGCCGCCATTGCTCACGAACTTCAGGTCAGGGAGTATCTCAGTGTCCTCCTTACTTCTTTATTCCACTTTCCGACCCCTCCTCTTCAATTTGGCTTTGAAGCTAGTATCTTCGACCATCCACACTCCTTCCCTGCGTAGGCTTGTCACACACCAGGGCTGTGGTCACTCTACTCATGCATTTAAGACTTTGGCAGCTGGTCCTCCGTCTCCGGGTCGGCCTTAGTTCTAGGTAGGTGGAGCATCCAACCTCTCCATGCCCCCGAGCTCACCTTCAATAAACATCTTCTTAACTTCTATCACCCATCGCTATGGATACCCAGCACTTGGTCAAAACATGAAATTTCCTCCAAAGTTGGAACAAATTCAAACATCTCAAGCTTTGATGTTAATTTCAGATCTCTTTGTCTTCTGTCTTTTGGCACGGAATTGCATAAAAACAAAACACACTCTAGTTATTTTATGTGGAAATGGATACAGTGCAAAGATGAAGAGAGTTATAGAAGTGTTGGAAGTGTTGGTAGGTTGATTACCACTCAAAACTCGCAGTCTCATGGTTACTTGATGAATAGGGCAAAACATCATACTCAAATGTGGTATATGTTGCTGCCATAATTCAAAAAGACCCAGTCAGTATTGTTTCTCTTTCTTAGTGGGAAGGAAACAGCTTGTCCTTCATTTTTAAAGAGTTATCCAGTCATGCTCTAATCCCTCTATGCCCTAAAACATTGCTGAAGTCTCCTGGGGCTTATCTCCTATGCTCTGGCTCTTCTAAAGGCATCTGCTATTTTCTACTTACCTATTCTAGCAGCATGATATCTTCAATATAGCCAAACAGTGGGATGTCTTGTGAAGCTGGATGATCAATGTTCTCATAGACAATTATGGCACTAGGCTGCAGAATTGGATCCATTTCTTCTTTGCAAAGCAGCAGAGATATCTATACCAGATGAAAGCTAATGATTGTGATGTTCTCTGCTTTAGGATATAGAAAAATGTATTTAATACATCAGTCATAAACCAGGTGCCGGTGACAGTACTATTGGTTTGCTGCAATAAAGAGATTACACATGGAACAACAGCTGTAATTGAAGAATAGCTGAATGAAGTTAAAATAGTCCATTGTCATTTTTCAAGATTCAAGTGTCTGCTGCATAGGCCAAAAGGAAAGTTATATGGAGATGTGAAGGGAATCACTACCCCACCATCATGCAAGTCTTTGAAGGAGTCACTCATTTCATTGGCTCCCCCAGGAATTCAATGCTACTCTTCATTTGCTGTATTGAGAAGAAAAGGGCTTCAGAGAATTCCATGTGAGTCTTCTCATCTTAATAATTCTTACTTCACTGGTCAAAGAGATTATGTGAGGATTCTGCAGTTGGTGGGGTTTTATGTATATAAACTCTCCAGCCATTCATTTAGGAAATGAGAACATAGAACAGAATGGATTCACAGAATCATTGAAACCAAAGTGAGATAAGTTCTCGTCAAAATTTAATTACTATCTAACTCTCCCATAACCTGCCACTCTGACTAGTTGACAATAGTAGTATTTCGTATGTCCAGGAACTGGGATTAACTAAGATCTGTGGTCCAACATTTTCAGAAGGATTGATCTTTGTACTTCCTGTTTCTCAGCATGCAGTCATAATACATTGCTTCTGAGTCCTGTAGGAAGAAACACAGCATGCATTTGTGATGTACTGAAGGGTCCTTCTCCAAAGGAGCTTGACTCTGTGAACTCACGTCTTCTAATTAAATGAAGTTTGTGTCTCTCTTGGTAACCTGAGTAAATTCTCTATTTGTCAACCCTAGAGTTCTTTCGATTATTCAGAACAAGTAGGATCTTCCTTAATGAGTTACCCATATATTTCAAGCTTATTGACCCCATGATCAACCACCTACCATCAAAGATCACTGTGGTTCACATGTTCTGAATAGGCACTCCAACTCTGCTCCAGTTATGGGAACTATGTCTATTTTGCCTCTGGGATTAAGTAAGTTATGCTAAGTGATATTTGTCACCCTGGCAACTATCTCACCACTAAAATCTAGGAGCACATTTCAGTGGCAGTATCTTACGATGGCAGTTGCTTTCAAAGGACAACCATCTCAGTGCTTTTTAAAAAGATGCTTTTCTGTCGCTCTCCGGTGTATTTTTCAAAGCCTTGGTAAATAAGCCCTCTCAGGGTACTGAGCTGGGAGGAGTGAATAAACTGGTCACACATTTTAAATCCATTTCTATGTCTCTTATTTCCTAAGTCTTTGGATATCTTCTGTGATTGACTAACAAATGTATAGTATACCAACCTCATTCTGCACAGGTCCCTGCTGGTTCCAGCTTTTAGTTAACCAAATCAGCAAGCAACTGCAACAACTCCTAGCTCCCGGAGCTAACACGTTAAATCCGGAATCTCAGTAAATGCCCCCAGATCAATAAATTTAACCAATTCTAAAATTTCATTTCACACTCCATGGTCTAGTACTCTCAGAATCCATTCCACATATAAACATTTATGCACATATAAATTAGGAACATCTAGCAATACCTTGGGGTGTAAAACTTCTCCTCCTGGGATTGACTGTAACTGGCTCACTGGCTGCTTTCTGAGATCTAATCCTAGTTATAAGTCTGGGGGCAACGATGGTTGGTTGAGGTAGAGTACAGTGAGAATGGGCATACCCCTCATCACACTGGCCAGAAGAAGAAGCTTTTGCAAACACAGGAGCAGTGGAGTTTTGCTGCTCAGGATACTTGGAAGTTTCCAAATCTTCCTAATGTTTACCATTCGAATGCTTGAAGCTTCACCCCTTCCCGGTCAAGGCCCTAACATTCACATATGTCACCCTGCAAAGAAGTGAATCGAAAGTGCTTTCTGGTTTAGTAATCCACAGGTTCATCCTTTGCATCTAGTTTTCAGCCATACAATCTTCACCCAGGAAGCTACAGAAGATAAGACACTCTGTGAAGAAAATCATGAGAAATCCCTGGCTCTCCAGCCATGCCTTCACCTAAGGATTTAAATTCCTGAACTGAATATTTTTTTCTTTAAACTTCCAGTACAATTAGAAGCAAGCAGCCCACTTCTCTTTCCTTGAATCCTATGGCCTTGCGTTTTTCATACACTTCACTTTGGATGGTCCTGGTTAGAAATTTCAGTTCATTCTCCCACTGGTTTCCATGCACTATTAGTTTCCTCTCCTTTCTGTGGTTGAAATAAGCATGGTCTTCAAAGACAAACAGGCCAATTGAAGAGTCCATGGTTTCCATTCTTGCAACTTACTTCTGGTGACAAATACTGATCCAGTTGGTGTTCAGTGGCTGTAACAGGAACTACTTCACAGAAAGGGATTTACTTCTGGGAATCAGGAGTATAAAATTCCTGGAAAGTGGAAGAAGAATTATACTACAGATTTTGCTTGTCAGCAAAGCTGCTGTCAAGATGATGAATCAGAAGGAAGGTGAATTCGGAGGTTCCAGGATCACACTGTCTGCTAAAATATAGGATTCAGGAAACCATCACAGCAACCAAGCCACC
Source organism: Eubalaena glacialis (assembly GCF_028564815.1). Taxonomy (NCBI): domain Eukaryota; kingdom Metazoa; phylum Chordata; class Mammalia; order Artiodactyla; family Balaenidae; genus Eubalaena; species Eubalaena glacialis. The sequence goes on from NC_083724.1 coordinate 117,970,777, forward strand.
ACGAACTACTAGATATGCACTGTTGACCCAATTCAACAAGAATGAAACTAGTGACAAAAAATGGGGACTCCACTGATACTGCTGCAGAAAAAGTCAACGCTATCACAACCCCAGAACTCAGAATGAGGATGTTGTGGTCAAGCCAAGAAGTGCACCTGAATGGTGAGACATAAGTGACATCAAGATCGCTAATTTTATGTTTTAATTTTTTAAAAATTTGTTTATTTGTTTTTTTGGCTGTGCCATGTGGCTTCTTGCAGGATCATAGTTTCCCCAACCAGGGACTGAACCTGCGACCTCGCAGTGAAAGCGCTGAGTCCTAACCTCTGGGCTGCCAGGGAATTCCCAAGATTGCTAATTTTAAATGAAATAAGCCAGACATAGAAAAACAAATACTGTATGAAATACTGTGTGATCACACTTTTATGTAGAATCTTAAAAAAAAAAAAAGCTGAATTCATAAAAGCAGAGAGTGAAATGGTGGCTACCAGGAGTAGGCAGTGGTGGAAATGCGGAGATATTCATCGAAGGGTCTGAATTGCAGTTGTATAGGATGAATAAGTCTAGAGGTCTCTTGTGCAGCACGATGACTATAGTTAATAATACCATATTGAACACTTGAAAGATGCTAAGAGAGTAGATTTTAGGTGTTCTCGTCACAAAAAAAAGTTAACATCTCCATGTAACTTCTGTGAAGAGATATGTTAATTAGCTTGACTGAAGTAATCATTTCTTTACGTATATGTATATACATGCTGCACATAATGTTGTACACCTTAAATACATACAATTTTTGTTAATATCTGTCTGTCTGTCTAAAGATCCCTTGCTTTAATGTTCTATCTTTCTGGTGTCTGCAGCACAGGAAGATGCATTAGAAGAAGGGTCAAATGGAGGTTGAGTGTGGGTCTTCCACGCAGACCACAACTGTAGTCAAACTTCCAAACCTGTCCTCCCGTTCTGAACAGAGGACCTTACCTCTGTCTTCACAGAAAAAGTAGAAACCAGCACACAAAACCCCTTTATCTACCTGCCACCAAACCTAAGAGCTAGCCTGTATCCACACCAATGTTCCTGATAATATATTGAGGCATATTTCCCTCCTTTCACATAAGACTGATTCCCAATTTTTTCTGGATCAAATCCTGAAGTCATTTGTATTCCAGGACCACTTTCAATGTCTTATCAATGCATTATGATCTTGCCTTCTTTGTGTCCTCCCTTAAACATTTCAATTTGCTAATTGTCTTCTTAAAGTTAAACCTTTCCCTGGATGACGTATCCACTTCTAGCTGTTCCCATATTTCTCTGCTTCCTTTGACAGCTGAATTACTTCAGGTGGTTGTACAAGATCCCATTCTCCAATTCCTTATCTAGTACTCTTTCCTCAATCTGGCTTCTCACCAATCACTTCACTAAAACTCCAATTTCCAGTGTATTCGATAACCACAATAAATTGCTTAATCCTTAACTTTGTTGACCTCTTTGCAAACTGGCCACTGTTGATCATGCTGTTCTTCCTGAAAACTCTCTTGCCTTGGTTTCCTGCTTTTCTAACTCTGACCACTACTTCCCAAGTAAATGTATCACCTTTTCTTCCTTCTGTTTTCCGAATGCTGGTCATTCTCAGGGTTCAATCACAGGCCCTTTCCTTGCTATATTCATCCTCTCTATGTGAGTTACTCCTCTCCCTTGGTTTTAATTGCCATCCACACATGTAGTGGTAATTTTTATCTCAGTAGCTGTAGCCTGTCTCTACATGAAAGGGATGGGAAAGCAAAGAACAAACATAAATAACTTTGGAACAGAGTATTTGAACTAGCCTGTACATATGCTGTAATAGCAAAGATTAAATGAATTGTACACAGATACTGCACTTTAGTTAATAAGTTTTTCTCAAATATCTGAACTGTGTATCTTCTGCAATTGCACAAAACCCTGAAGATCACCGTGTCCAAATCTGCTTTGTCTCCTGAGTTGGCTATCTCATTGCGTTGGCCAGAAAACTGAGGATCCATTTCTTACTCTCTCGTACCCCAATATCTAATGAATCACAAAGTCCCAGCAACCCACTTCCCAAATATTTCTTCAAATCTGTTGCTTTTCCACCACTCTAGAGATCATCTGTCATCACTGCCATGACAGTCACAGCCACAGCATCTAGCTCGGCGCCTGCTGTACTGCCGGTCCAGCCTCTACCCTGAAGCGACAGGGATCGTTCAAAATTCAAATAAGATCCTGTCATTTTCCTGCTCCTTCAGTGGTTCCCAATTATTTGCTCTTAGAGAAAAATTCAAATTCCTTTGACTTACTGTAGCCTATATAACCTGTCCCACCCCATCTCTCTCTCCATCCCAACTCCTAACCCACTCTGCATTCTGGATAAACCATGGAACTTTCACCTTTTCCAGGTGCCATGTTTTATCTTGCCTCTCTTCCTTTGCATTTCTGGTCCTTCCTCAGCTATTCTTCCCTCTACTGCTACCCCTACCACCTCACTGGCTAATTTTCTCATATTTACCTCTTAGGTCACATGGCCATTCCTCAGTTCAGAAGGCAGGGATGTATAATTCCGCTTCAGAGAAAGAGCCAGAAAGAGAAAAGCAAGAATATTGGGTGACTAATAATAGAACATATCACAATAGGATCTATAGCATGTGTAGTTTGGTTATGAGTATGTAAAATAGAAATTCTGAATGTAATTGAGATAGACCTAGCTTCTTCAATCTTAAGGCTCCATTCTTCCTGTGAGTTCACTTGTCATTCTAAGGTGCTGTCACTTTTGAAACACACCATTGTTTGAATAAGAGTTTTTCAACTTAAAATTAAGGAAATACTGACTTAAGTGTAAACATCTATTGTATGAAACATACAAATTTCAGAAATAACAAAAAGTCTTTAAAATGCCCTCGGGATCTCTGGGAATAATTTTGTATAGCTCTGACTTATAGAACTATGGTAAGGTTTTACCTCAGCAAAAACAGAGAAATGATTGAAATCAGCCAGGATTTGGGGTGGGCAGACCCCAAATATAATGCAAACAGTAACAAATAGACTTCACTGTAGCTTCACTGTGAATAAACATGGCAGACACCACCTTAACTAAATAATCCAGCTTCATATCACCAATAATGAGGTATGTCAACATCGTCTGCCTCTGATGGGATGCACTTAGAAGAAAACAGTATCCTTTCAGCGATATTCTTGTTACAAATGAACAAAACCAATCTCACTGTGAGACAACATCACAAAAATTCAAATTGAGGGACATTCTATAAAATCACTGGCCAGTATTTTTCAAAAGCGTCAAGGATATGAAAGACAAAAAAGGCTGAGGGACTGTCACAGATTGGAGCTAGTGAACAGCTAAATGCAATGTGAGATCTTGCATCGGATCCTAGGCCAAGGAAAAAAAGACATTAGAGGGAAAACTTGTGAAATTTAAAATAGGTTTGTAGGTAAGTTGATAGTATCATATCAATGTTAATTTTCTGGTTCCAAACACTATACTATTGTCATATAAGATATTAACATTAGGAGAAGCTGGGTCAGGAGGATACAGGAACTCTCTACTATTTGTGTAAGTAAGTCAGCAAGTCTAAAATTAGAATGGAGGAAATACCTTATTTCTGTATTTCCCAAAGAAATGCTTTTGTTCCACAACATATATGGAGGTTTGTGTAATCACACAGGTGGTTCTTTCTTGCTGCTGTGAAATGAGAAGGGCAAGGTAAAACAAAAGAGCCACAGCATGGGCCTTCAATCATCTGCCATCTCTCTTCTATGGCATCATCCCTTCCCATCAGCTCCACTCCTTAGGATAAAGATTGGGTTTCATAAGGACCAGGGTATCTTAAGAAGAGGAATGATGTATTCACAGAAATTCTCTTCTAGTACTTTATGTCCTTCTGGGAAAGGTGATGAAATGGCTGTAAGAGCTGTCATTTGTCTGCTGTGATCATGGCAACTTTACAACTTGCAAATGACATATTGCTAGTCTGAATTTCTACCTTTTTTTTCTCTTCTCTTGAAACAGAGAGGAAAAAGCAAACATTTCAAACAAAAGAGGTAGATATTTTACCTTCTTAAATTTCTGCATCAGTTGAAGCAGTATCTTGCCCCCCTAAAAGTCCAGTGGCTATTGGATTCGAAATGCAATATAGTTCTGTAATCCTCTTTCTTTTCTGGGACTTCTATTTCTTATTACTTATTAAGACTAAATTGTTTGCCCTTGACAATTTTTAGTACTACAGTTATTGTGGAATATGTTATAAAACTTAATTCATTCTGACCAACTCAATATTCGAAGCAAGATTTACTGCTCTTACTCTTCAAATCAGATTTCTCAAAATATTTCATATCTATTAAAAACACTGAACAATACATTCTCTTAGCCCCAAATGACTTAGATATGCCCCTGGTCAATATGAATGCAAATATGACTCAATTTTGGCTTGTCAGTCCTAACAAAAAATATTTCTTAAAATTTTAAAATATTTTCTTCATATTTTCTCTTTTAAAAACACAATCACTGAGCTGTATTATGTTTTGTCCTACTTGTTTTTTTTTAAATTTTAGTCTTACAAAAACATGTTATGAAATTTCTAGATCATGCCAATTATGATGTGTGTTGAAAAAAGAAAAATTTTATTTATTTGGATCAAAGCTGAACAAAACTCAGAGATGAGCAAATAATCTCTTACCTCATGCAGTGTTAGATCTCTTCTACCTAGGTTCTGCATCATAAAAAGATATCATTCTTGTAGTTTTAAAGTAATACTTTATTAAATTCAAAATACAGAATGCCCTTGTTATATGGCCCTCCCTAGGTTTTTTTTCCAGATATCCTTTCATTATGACGTATTTGTGACTTTTAGGATATAAATGGGAACAAGAAATCTCTGTTTTAAAAATACTTCATGTGATTCTTCTACTCGTGAGAAAGTTGTCTAAGTCAGAAAAAAGAAAAGTAGTCAATCTACTGTGCTTAAGAGCAAGTCTGATTAATTTATAAATTTTCTTTAATAATATTTAAAAAGTATTTTACTACTATGACTTAAAGCAGTGATATCTCTGTGAGGTATGCATGTTGGAGAGAAATACAGGCCAGCTTTTCCTTTCACCTGTTGTGGTCTTTTCATTATAATGATTTTCCATCCATTGCCCTGATGCCTTACGGTAGATGATTTGCAAAGATCACTGCCATAACTTTCCGTACCTCTTTGCATACTTCTTTGAAATGTGAATTTCCTGCTCCTTTCATCAAAAGGGAGAATGAATCTTATTTTTCTTCTCTTTGAACCTAGATTGGTTTTGTCACTTGCTTTAATCAAAAAGAATGTGGCAAAAGTGACACTGCAGTTTTGCTGACCCTGAACCTCAAGAGGCATTGCAGCTTCTGTCTTCTCCCTCCTAGAACCCGGAGACCACTGTGTAAAGACTTTTCTAGCCCAATAAACAATAAGAAACCATGTGATGCAGAACCAAGGTGCTTAAGTCAACAGTCAGCAACTGTTAGACATGTGATTGAGGCATCTTAGACCAACCAGCCCCAGTTGCAGCCAGATGACTATAGAATTGCAACAGAAGAATCCCCAGAGGATCTTAGTCCATTTTGCAGATCCCCAGAATTGTGAACAAATAAAATTATTTTATGCCACTAAGATTCAGGTGGTTTTCTACACAGCAAAAGAGAATTGATTCAATATTTGAACTCTAAATACAGTTATTTGCACTGCTTTTACATTTAGAATAGAGGCTAGATGTACCTATAAATTACAATGGATCTTACAGGTATTTGGGCATCTGGCTTTGTAAGAGTCATTATAATATAATGGGCTTGCTACTATGCTTCAGGTTAGGGTAACCATATAAACTATGCTCCAAATAGGGAAAATTTGAGAATAAAAAGAGGAACTAAAATAATGAAATTTTACTTCTGAAAATTCTTATTTATTGACTGACAAACTCATTTTATTATATTGTGAATCTACAAAATATGTCTCTTTAAGCCTATTTCCATTAATGAAATAAAAATTTTTATAAAACTAATGTATACCTATATATGTGTGTATTCAAGCAAAACACACACACACGCACAAAATTAAGACCATTACACACATACTAGAAAAGCAAAAATTAAATTAAAAAAAGATTTTTGAGAATACCAAATACTAGTAAGGATGCAGAACAGCTGTATCTCTCATACATTGCTTGTGGGAATGCAAATTGTACAGCCAATCTGGAAAACAGCTTGTCATTTTCTTCTAGGTGTAAACATACATTGAGCATATGACCCAGTAATCCCACTCCTAGGTGGGATATAAGAGAAATGAAAACTTGAGTTCACATAAAACCTTGTACCCAAAGGTGTACAGCAGAGTTGTCTATAATCAAAAAATACTGAAAATATACCAAAAGTCTATCAGCGGGTGAATAAACACTGTGGTACATCCATGCAATGGAATGTTACTCAGCAATTGGAAGGCATAAACTGATACGCATAATAACTTAAGCTAAATTAAAGAGAAGACTCAAAAGATTAAATATTGTATGCTTCCATTGATGAGACATTCTAGAAAAGGCAAAACTACAGTGATGAGGACTAGATCACTGGTTTTTAAGGGATAGGTGTGGAGATGGTTTAACCTTAAAGGGCGGCACAAAGGAGTATTTGTGGATGAGGAGTCGGTTCTGTGTCTTGATTATGGTACTGGTGACACCCTTCTATGCCTTTGTTAGCACTGTATATGTAAACTTTCACTGAATTAAAAAGAAAAGTAACATAATGTAAAAGCAAACAATATAATGGCTTAAAAGCAGCCATGTCATGACATCTCACAATTATGTGGATCAGGAATTTGGACAGGGATTAATTAGTAAGGTGATTTTTCACTTCACTGTCATTGACACAGCCATTCAGTGTTCCTCTGCCAGAAGGTCACTTTGTCTGAAGTGTACAAAATGGCCTTACTACCATGCCTGGTGTTTTAGTGGGGTGGCTGGAAATCTGGACTCAGCTAAGATTTTTGACCAGAGCACCTCCAGGTGTCCTCCCGCGTGGCTTGGTAACCAGCTTGCCCCAGAATGTTTCAGGAGACATGGGGAAAGCTGCAAGACTTCTTGGCCATCTTTCATTAGACACAATCTCTGACAAATTATTCACATCCTTCCAACATACAAAGTACACGCACCCCTTCCTAAAGACCCCAGCTTCCTTGTTCCATTATGGCATTGTCTTAAAGTCTAGGATCTTACTGTAGAAATCAGGTCCAAGGGCAAAACAGGCTCTCAAAGGGTAGCTCTTGATTATGCTTACTCTTGATCAATGGATCTGTGGATTTAAGATGCAAGTTATCTATCCCACACACAGTCAGCATGCAAAGGTGATGCAAGAATAAGAAAACTGCAATAGACACCCCCATTCAAAAGTGGGAGCATCAGGAATACACGGTAGTCACCAGTTCTAACAACCCTAAAGTCTAGGCAAGCATATCTCTCCAGCTACACGATCAGGGCCCAGTCATGCTCCCTGCAAATGATTCTTCGTGGATCTGACTTTGCCATTAGGGCTTTCGCTTCTGCCTTCTAAGTCATCTTTACTTTTCTGTAAAAAATGGACCATGTTTGCTGCTGAGTAGCCTTTCATTCTATTTCCTGCCCATAGAAATTTGAGGACCTAACAAGCTGTTGCATTTTGAGCTGTCCTTGTGCACTTTAATAGAAGCTGATGGTGGTTCTATCATTGAATTCTCTTGCCATTTTTGTGGCTTCCTGTGCCTCTCTACCTTTGACTGGGAGTCAGAAATCTGTGAATAATGCTCTTAAGATTCTTAGAAACATTTTAGTTTGGTTGAGAGAATTTTAAAATATATATTTATTTATTTATTTGGCTGGACCAGGTCTTAGTTGCAGCATACAGGATCTTTAGTTGTGGCATGCAGGCTCTTCGTTGCAACATGTGGGAACTAGTTCCCTGATCAGGGATTGAGCCCCAGCCCCCTGCATCGGGAGCGTGGACTCTTAACTGCTGGACCACCAGGGAAGTCCCTGGTTGAGAGAATTTATGAGGCAACTTCTCAATCTTCTGAAGTATAAACTACAGTTTCATACCTACACCCTTAGAAGATGTTCCCCTGAGCCCATAAAAAGTGAAGTGACATTTTTGAGATTTTACCCAGAAATCTCCTTAGCCAAATGCAACAGTTCATGAGTTGCATTTTCTGTTTCCCCACATTACTGAGGTGACAGCATTACCAAACATTCTGCCACTACAAAACAGAGCTGGGTTGTTTTTTCATCCTGTAGTAACAATTTCTTCCTCATCCTTTCACATATGTCTCCAAAGCCCTTCAAGCTTCTGCCTGCTACCTGGTCTCAAAGTCAATTGCACGTGTTTTCAGGTTTTTCTCACTGCAGCACCCATTTCTAGTTACCCAACTCCATTTCAAGTAATGCTGCATAACAAACTGTCCCCAAACTTAGTGGCTTATAAAAACCAACATTTTATTACATTTCATAAGTTTGTAGGTCAGAGTTTGGGGCAGATCTTCTGGGCCTTTTTCACATGGTTGCAACAGAAGTCACTCAGTGGGATGAAGCTGGTGGATGGACATGGTACAGAGACAAAATAATCAGCCACCCTAACAGAGACCTTGTCTTCAAGGTGGTATCATTTGCAGGAAGGAGTATATTGAGAATCATGCACTGAGTCTGCAAGGCCTGAATGAAAATTAGGGAGATCTCAGTTTTTGTTCTTACCCTGTAAAATGACATTGGTGAAGACAATTTACTCGATGCATTCTCATCAGTTAAAATAATTTTCCTGTTATGAAAGTATTCAAGTATCAATAACAATCTAATTTACAGCAAAAATAATATATCAATAGATTCAGAAATAAGCCAGGAAAAATTAGACATGGAAATAAAATAATCATATTTAGGAATTTCCTTTTTTTCTTTTTTAGTAGTGGGAAATGTTTTTAAAAATTTTTTATTGGAGTATAGTTGCTTTACAATGTTGCGTTAGTTCCTACCATATGGCAGAGTGAATCTAGAAGTTTTAGCATCAGAATTGTGCTAAACCCACTCCAGAATTTGCATTTAATAAAGAATGTGTGTCCTTGAGCTTACAAATTCAAGTAGAAGAGCATACCCACAAGTTGCCAAATATTTTATCGAAGTGGAAACACATGGAAACTTGGCAACTTATATTTTGCCTATGATGGTCCTCTACACCTGAATACTTTGAAATATGTAAGCATCATCCTAAATATCTGTTAATATAAAATATTAAAATGTGTAGTGTTTTCTACCCAAGAAACAAAATGCCTAATGGCCAATCTTGGCCAATCTCCAAATCAACAAACAGCTAGTCGAGAGTTATCTGGATTGCTCAGAAGGAAAACATCATTCTAAATATCATTTAATTTCATCTTGAACATTTAATATTTAGCTCACTAAAACTTTTCCAAAGTGAAACATTTTTCTTTTAATATTCAACCTCTACCATTTCATAGTAAATAATATACAGTATAAGCCCTCATGAATCAAAAGATTTCCAAAGGTCATAAGGAGTGTTTTCAGAAAAACCACTGAAAATTTAAATATCAATTAAAATATAAAAGTGTTATATTTTAAGCCTCAGTGTTAACAATTTAAAAATACTGAAGACATTTATTGGAATAATTTGTTTACATGACCAATTTTTCTACTGAGGACAAATGTAAAAGCACACAAAATAAAAATCCTTTGCCAATAATATGCATTCCTTTGTTTTTATTTATTAAACTATGTCTTTTCCCAAATCCAAGCTGTGTTAAAAGTTCATTAAAATTATGAAGGGAAGTGTGAACATTGTTGCAAAGTAATAGATTAAATTTAAAAATTATGTTAGTGTATAACTAAAAAATCTGTATTTAAACTGGGAATACCTTAAGGTAAAGAAAGGATTTGCATAATTTATTTACTTTACTAACGTTTGATGTTATATAGGTTCAGAATAAATCTTCCTTTGTTAGTCTGTTCTGTAACATTAGTCCCAAATTACAGATGGTAGTAAATTAAGACCTGATTGGTAGGAAGCGACTAGCTATGCTCTGTTAGTGTCAGACTCTGCTATCATACTCAGTATTAATGATATGATATCAGTATCATTGAAAAATACTTGTAACGCAAGGTGAGGCTGTTAGTCATTTACAAGATTAAATATATTCCTGAAAACTTATACGCAAGGCAGATATTAATCAGTATTTTTTTCAATTACAAATTTTATTTAAGGCATCTAGTTTCAAGCCTGAAAGTAATCATTCAGTTAATAATACTTATTGTTTTCATCTTTTATGTTGTTGTGGATTTTGATTATATATATGTATATATATGGCATATATATGGCATTCACTTCTAAAAACACATCTTTAAAATTACATCACCTTGCATGTATAATTATCTCAATGAGACCCTTCAAGTTTCTGTAAATTAAACAGATGGTGTCTATGTATTTTTAAATACACTTTAAAAACACCCATATAATAAACCTTGGGAATATTATGCTAAGTGAAAGAAGTCAGACACAAAAGGCCATATATTGTATAATTCCATTAATATGAAATATTCAAAGTAGACCTATCTGTAGAGACAGAAAACAGATTAGCAGTCGCCAGGGGCTGGAGAGAAGGGGGAATGAGAAGTGACCACTTAATGGACACAGAGTTTCCTTGTAAGTGATGAAAATGATCTGGAACTAGAAAGTGTGATGGTTGCACTATATTGTGAATGTACTAAAAGTCACTGATGGTAAATGTTATATGTATTTGACCACAATTTAAATTAAAGAAAAAGACACATAAAATATAACACAGTTCACTTCAGACATTCAAGGAAACACTAGTTGGAAAATCTTCAAAAAATTATTATTATGTGGTGCTATTATCCATCTTTTAAACTGTGAAGTGTCTCTCAGCTATCCTCAGAAAAGTTTTCTTCCTACTAGTGGGTCCTTAGAATTTCTTGATTGATTTGAGGAGCTCTTATAGTGTTGATTGACCATAGGATGTTCTGAAGACCAAATAATAGTTCATTTTCCAAGAGACTTCGGGCTTTTTGTGATCCAAATCATACATTCCAGTAGTGGAACAATTACTTACTAGAAGTCCAAAAAATAAATAATAAGCAGATCACTGCCCACATGTCATTCAATATACAAATTGAAAATAAGTGCTATGTGTAAAGGGTTAGGTTCATTTTAACGTGCCAGTTATGTGATTAGCATTAAGTAGAAATAAACAAGTGAGCACATTCTACGTTGGGTATACATTTTGATACAAACTTGGGGTCATGAATGGAAGTGGTAGTGACAGAATTTCCATGTCTATGCTGCTTCAACCACGAGAAACATATAAACTTCCTCTTCCTACTTGGTATAATATAAAACGGAGTGAACAGACGTTTATGAAATGATTTGGGCAGAAAGATGAGGCAGGAAATGGTGCCATTTTTTTTTCCCCTACCTATAGGTTTGTTGGCAAAACTAGCAGTGAGGGAGAGAAAGCATTCCACCTGACTGGCTAGCGCAGTTTGTGGGAAGCCTGAGCCCTGGGCAAACAACTTGCAGACACAGGGGAATCGAGTAGGAAGGCAAGTGAGCACCGGAGGCAGAAGGGCATCGCTGGATCAGTGGAGCCTGTGGAGCTAGGAGCACATTAAGGCAGAGGATCATCTGTTACCTTACAACCAAAGAGCAGCATAAATTACTGGTTTTCATTGAAAGGAAGCAGCTACTGGAAGTAGTGGCTTTGTGTAGTCTTTATCTCTAAAGCCAGGCACGCCCAAACTGGATGAACTATATTAGTTGGAATAAATCTCCATCAGCTTCGGAAGAATGGTCCCATGGACTAAGCTTCCCTCACCAGAATTTCTACCCTTGGAGTGTAAGCACAGGCAGTGTTCTAAATGAATGTAGCCTTTTATTGTTTTTGCCAGTGGTTTAATTTTCAACCTTGCTATCGTCGGCATGTTTGTGTCCCCCACAAATTCATACGTTGAAACCCCAAGGTGATGGTATTAGTAGGTAGGACCTTTGGGTGGAGCCCTTATGAGTGGGATCAATGCCCTTATAAAGAGATCCCCCAGAGCCCCTAGCCCTTTCCGCCATGTGGGGACACAGTGAGAAGTCTGCAACCAGAAAGAGGGCCTTCACCCTGATGCTGGCACCCTAAGCTCAGACTTCCAACCTCCAGAACTATGAGAAATAAATTTTTGTTGTTTATAAGCCATCGGGTCTATGGTGTTTTGTTATAGCTGCCTGCACAAACTAAGACAAATCTTACATCTAAACAGAGGTTACTGAATGAATAACATAGAGTGTTAGTTCACTGACTCCACACACATGTTCTGATCAATCCTGATAAATCATATGAATTTATATAGCTATTTCCTTTAAATACCATTCTTTTTTTTTTTTTGCTGCGTGAGGGCTTTCTCTAGTTGTGGCGAGCAGGGGCTACTCTTCGTTGTGGTGCGCGGGCTTCTCATTGCAGTGGCTTCTCTTGTTGTGGAGCATGGGATCTAGGCACGCGGGCTTCAGTAGTTGTGGCTCGCGGGCTCTAGAGCGCAGGCTTAGTAGTTGTGGCGCACGGGCTTAGTTGTTCCGCGGCTTGTGGGATCTTCCCGGACCAGGGCTCGAACCTGTGTCCCCTGATTGGCAGGGTGATTCTTAACCACTGCGTCACCAGGGAAGACCTAAATACCATTCTTATAAGAAAAAACCTCTCAACTTCTGAAAAACAAGGATTGATTTTATGTTTCATTTTCCATTTATCTTTGAAAGTCGACTCAATTCTTGGGAATTCTTTATGTTTCCAGCTTTGGTGCATAATTAAGTTTCCTTAAAAATTATAATTTTAAAATAATTCTGCCCTTTTCCAGAGAATAATTAAACATACGGATAATGAAGACGTCAAGGGGAGATTTGAAATAATCTTTCTGAACCTCTAAATTGTTCTTTTAAAACTGCTTTCTTCCCTGTTGGTGTAGTGAGAATGGAAAGGCACTTTCCCAATGGGCCGTTATTTCAGAATCAGTGGCCCCAGACGACCACCCTCCTTGTGGTGGGGTTTGTAGAGCAGATGTTAGGAGCAACAAGAGCTGACATTATGAGTTATTACTCTGCCGTTGACTATTGTGTTCTTCACTTTGTGAAGCACAGCAACCTATGTTGTGCAGTACTTCGGAGTGAGAAAATCTTATAACACTAAACCAACGAAACATTTGTTAGGAAGTTTGCACTTTATCCTTGTTTCTTTGAGCAAGGAGAGTTATTTTCTAATCATTTTGAAATTAGTCAGGATCTCTGAGTAGGACTCCTACAAACAGGAAGCATTCTGAGTTATTTTTTTCCATTTGTCTGTAAATCCAGTGATTTTTGCCTTAAATGTTCTACCCTCTTGAATGACTAGCAAAAAAAAAAAAAAATCTATTGTTCTAGAAACTTCTTCAAAAAATGAGAATGAGAAAGTATGCAAATCAATTTTAAAAGGTATATGTATCCATTTCCTATTGCTGCTGTAACAAATTGCCACACAGTTAGTGGCTTAAAACCGCAAAAGATGTTCTTACAATTCTGGAGGTCAGAACTCCAAAATGAGTTTTACTGGGCTAAAATCAAGATGTCTGCAGGGCTGTGTTCCTTCTGGAGGCTCTGGGAGTGAATTCATCCCCCTGTCTCTACAGCTTCTGGAGGCTGCCTGCATTCTTTGGCTCATGGCTCTCTTCCCCAATCTTAAACCAATCCAATCCCACATTGTATCACTGACACTGACTCTTTGCCTCTTTTTCACTCACAAGGATCCTCATGATTACATTGGGCCCACCCAGATAACCCCATCTCTAGGTTCTTAATCACATCTGCAAAATCTCTTTTGCCAAATAAGGTTAACACATTCACAGGTCCCGAGGATTGAAATTTGAACATCTTTGGGTCATGACTCTACCCACTACAACATCATGTAAGATGGGCATAACAAGATGCTAATAAAAACATGTGTTATAAATCATAAAATATATTGCACAAAGTATATAAATGGCAAAACACTACAGTGTGTAGGGTATTTCCCATGGATGAATCGGGTAGTTCCAATGAGCATTTCCAGTGATTAATTTCATATTCAGATATAATATTTTGGTATGTAATTACATAAATAATATATGTAAGTGACAAGGTATAATTTAATAACACAAACACTGTTGAAACCACCACCTAATTTCAAAACTAAAATATTACCAATATTAAACATACCTGTATAATCCATCAAAGCCCATTCTCCTGATATCTCCTTAGGTAACCACTGTCAACTATTTTGTGTTTATAATTCCTTTGCCCTCAAAATTTTATTAGAGAGAGGGAAAGTGACATAGATAGACAGATAAATGAGAAAGAGAGAGAGAGAGAGTGAGAGAGGGATTGCTTGGTTTTGAATTTTATGAAAATGATGCTATAACATATGTTTGACGCTTTTCTTTTTTTACTAAATTTAACATTTCTAAGATTTATCCTCATTGCAAATAGTAGTGTTAATTCATTTTCACAGCTATATGGTATCTGATTTTGTTGACATAATTTATTATACATTTTCCCGTCAATGAATGTTTGGATTGGTTCCAGTTTTTGTTTTGTTTTTCACTATCACTAATGGTGCTGCTATAAGTATTTTGTATATGTCACCTGGTGCACATGTGGAAGGGTTTCTTTAAGATTTATACTTAGAACTAAAATTTTTCTATCTTGAGTATTCACATATCAAATTTATAATACAATGTCGATTTTTCCCACTTTTTCTATTTTCAGCTGCAGTATATAAGCTATCATTTTGCTCCATATCCTTGCCAAATTCCATATCATCAAACTTCTTATTTTTAATAACCCTGTGGGTATAAAATTGTACCTCAATATCTTAATTAGCACATCTTTGTTTACCAGTGAGTTTGAACATTTTTTCACATATTTGTTCGACATTTGTGATCTCTGCCCAGTGAACATGTCTTCTTCTTTTGACTCTATTCTACTCAGTTTTTTGTCTTTTTCTCATCCATTGGTATGAGATTTTTTATAGTCTGGCAATAGCCAATTGTCAGTTATACCTGTGTGGCAAATATCTTTTTCCACTGTGGTTTGTTTTTCCATTTTCCTTACGTGGCCTGTTGATGAATAGAATTTCTTAATTTTGACATCATAGAATTTATTAAAGAATCTACCCTACCTCAAGGCCATAGAATACTCTGCTATATCTTCTATTTTTAAAAATTTTACTATTATACTTGAACTTTTACCCAAACTTGCTTTCTTGAGTGGTGTCACATTGGGAAAGAATGTGAACTTTTTGTCATATACAGAAACATTTATTAAGCACCCAACGCTAATCTGCAAACTACTTCCTTTATATATCAAATAAGGCTTGTTTTCAGACTCTTCATTTTGTCCCATTGGTCAGTTTATCTTTGCACCAATATCATAATGTCTTACAGCATTTTAGCCATTTTAAGTATCTATTACAGGAAGTCACTCTACTTTTGTTCTTCTTTTATAAGCATGCCTTGGCTATTCCTGAATCTTATAATTTGTATGATTAATATAAATATATATTAAAGATTTGCTTGTCAATTTCCTCAAAAAATTTGTTGGACTTTGGCAAAAATTGCACTAAATCTAACAACTAATTTGGAAACAATTGCTCCCTTCATAATATTTAATCTTTTTTGTATAATCATGGCATCTCTCTCTCCATTTAAGTACTTATGCTGTCAAGAAATCATAAAATGTTCTGCATAAAAGTCTTTAACATATTTTGGATGTATTTCTACGTACGATTTTAGTCTTAGTATATGATATTGTCTTTCCAATTTTTCAGTTCATTTAAACCCCATAAATTATGCATTCATAGCAACATTTTTATGTAGAGGAAGACTAGTTGAATTTATATCCACTTTAATCAGTGTCTCATCATTTCTGTTTGCATTTCGGAACAGGATTCTGTGGGTGGTTTTTTTTTTTTCTGTCTTTCTGAAGTAAATTGATTAGAAGTCCACTTTATAAATGTTCAAGATTAAGCTGTGTATTTTTCTTTAATGAATTTCTTTCATCTTCAGTTTTGAAAGATTATATTACTTAGTACACTATTCAAAGTTCACTGTAATTTTCCCTTAGTATTTTGAGTAAATTAACCCATTATATTGTGAATTTCATTATTGATGTTGAGAAGTCTGCTGCCAGTCTAAGTATTTTCCAGGATAGGTGATAAGTACTTACTGTACACATGCCATGCAATTAATCTAGCTAAAGTCTGTAATTAAATGATTTTTAGAATATTCACACAGTTGCGCAACCATCATCACAAATATTTTTAGACATTTATCACTCCCTAACATCCATGTCACTCCCTGCTTCCCCTCAACTAGGAATCTACTTTATGTCTCCATAGGTTTGTCTGACGTGGACATTTTCTATAAATGGAATCATATAATACATGGTCTTTTGTAACTGGCCTCTTTAGCGTAATATTTCATTCATGTTGTAGCATGTGACAGTACTCCATTCCTTTTTGATGAATGAATAAATGAAATGTGATATTCCACACAATGAAATATTACTTGGCAGTAGAAAGGTGATTTTTTTAAAAGGTATTTTCTTTTCCTTTGCTATTCTGCAGTTTTCATATAATGTCTTCATATAAACTTATTTTTACATACCTTTATTGCTATATTTTGAGTTCTGTGAATCCGAGCATTAGTTTCTTATGTTTGTTCTGAAAATCCTTGTCATTTTCTCTGACTATTGGCTTTCTCTGATTCATCCTTCTGGGATCCTAATTAGATGCAGATTACTTTAGGTTTTTCCATTTTATCCTTAAAGACTCAACTTTTAAAAAATTTTTCTTTCTCCATTTCTCCCACTATTTTAATCTGGGATATTTCTTTAGCTGTACATTCTGTTCAATTCTCATTTCAACTGATTCTTACATGCTTTTACCTATTCATTAAACCTTTAATTTCAACAATTATGTTTTCATTTCATTTATTATTCTATTTGATTATTTAAAAAATATCTCTGGTATTATAGCTTCCTATTATCAACTTTATCTTTTATTTCTTTAAATACCTTTTACATGTGTATTTCCTATTCTTGATCTGGTATTTCCATTGAAGTCCATGTCTGCTCATGTCTGTTTTCTTTTGTCTTTAGTTAAAATATTGTCATTGTTATGAGCTCATATTTGTTTGAACCTAATCTATGATAATCTTGAGGGTCTGATTAATTAATCCTCAGTCACAAGTTCTGTTTTCCTACCTTGTGGTGGCCCAAGGCTCAGTCTCCCAGTTCAGGCATTTGTGTTTGTTTATCATTCCTTTGGTTTTAGCTCACTCTTATTTTTGTTACTCTTTTTGTCTTTGAAGAATCCTCTTCTTTTCTTGTAAGACAGCAATACTTTTAAGAAGTATATATATTGTGTACCTTCATCCAGAAAATAATTTGCAGTCATAGGGCCCCATATATATATATAAGTCTTTAAGACTTATTTTTTCACACTCTTTATTTTATTTTTTAGAAAAATAAGACTAACACCAGGTGAAAATCATCAAAGCTCTTATTTTCATAGTGTCTTCCTTCCACATTCCCTGCTTTTATTCATGATGTGTTCCATCTCCTTTTCTTGTCTGGACTGTTTGCCTCTAGGTGGTAGACACAATACATAATTCAACTTTATAACCCTTAGAATATTACCTGCTCCACAGAAGGTGCTCAATAAATGTCCAATGAAGTAAATAATAAATTATAATAATTAAGATTCAGCCAAATTCCTATATTAATCATACAAAAATCTAGTGGTTACTGGATTTTCTGTCCAGTATTTTATAGGACACGTTTTATTATGGCCCCAATGTTTGCCCAGCTAAATTTTATTTCATTTTGAAAACGAAGCCCAATTAGATTTTCCTCAGGAAGTCTTCCC
This sequence comes from Eubalaena glacialis, assembly GCF_028564815.1. NCBI lineage: Eukaryota > Metazoa > Chordata > Mammalia > Artiodactyla > Balaenidae > Eubalaena > Eubalaena glacialis. The sequence goes on from NC_083724.1 coordinate 117,988,779, forward strand.
CAACCTCTCCACCTTGGTCCCTATTAGCTAGCCCTTCTTTGTGTTCCACTAGCTTGCTGTACATGCCTCCAACATAGCAATTATAATGTGAAAAAAATTATCTGTTTACAGGCTATCTTCTACAATATAGTGAGCAATTGGAGAGCAGAGATTATCTTTCACTATTGTATTATCAACACTAAACTAAATTCCAGGTTGGCAATATAGGATAAAATAAGCATTTGCTGCATAATGCTAAATAACTTTGAGAATAATATTGATCTTTTAATATTTTTAATTTGAATAAATTCTGTTGAGTTTTTAGCTAAAATAAATATAATCTATCTCAACTTTTCAATATACACGTGCTCCAATATATGTATATACCATTAGGTATTCACATCTTACTTTTTACAGACAGTAACTGAATAATGATATACTGGGGAAAAATTTATATCAAGTTAAAAATCACATGACTCTCAAATAAATTTCCAATAATTTAATAAGGTTAGGTACCACTTCCTAACAATAGCTTCAACAGTATCATCAACAACTTTAAAAATAGGGGTAGAAACTGAATTCTTTAACCTGGGAAAGAGCATCTTTTTCAAAAGATTAATTAGTATACTGAATGTTGAATTCATAAAACCATTCTCATTAAATCAAATTATAAATAAGAAAGGCAGTGATAATTGCCACTACAAACCCCATTTTAGATGAAAATTTTTACAATCAACTGGAAAGCATTCAAGTGGTCCAGAAAAAATACTGTACTTGGTGGTTATTGTTGTGCTATTTTGTGATGATTATTTTTACAGTGCCATTTTCAAAGAGTCTTGTTTTAGACATATTACCTTCTGATTATATGCCTGGCACATTCTTTTTTAGAAATACTTTATACTCCTAATTCTTGCTCAGATTTATTGAGACATAAAGCAAAAAAATATATTTGGTTATTGAAAATAAATGAACACATTTCAGTTTTTCACAAATTGTGTAATTCCATATGCACTAGACCCTATTCAATCATATGAAAAAGTATTTGTGTAAGAAAAGTGCATCATATAGCCATTGGAATGATGATTAAGAGGATTACCAGGAAATGCATAAAATACATTAAGTGAAATGAAAGATGCAAAAGAGCAGGTATGATAAATTTCAACTGTGTGAAAATGTGTAGGAAGAAAAGAAAACAAAGGTATTAAGATATCAACAGTGGCAGCATTGTAGATATATATTTTCTTTGATCTGTAACAATACAATGTAAAAACACCTGCCCACAGCAACAAAATAATAGTTTGGCAGCAGGTTTTAAAGAGGCAGAGGGTGCAGGAGTGCTGTGCGAAGGTGTGTGAGCGAAGGGGAGGAGGAGAGAGGGAGGGAAAGAGAGGGAGACAGAGACACAGAAACAGAAAGGAATAGAGAAGGAAGGAGAGGAAAGGGCAGAAAAGTGCAGTAATGAGGGAGTGAGAAGGCAGGGAGAAAAGGAAGGGGCAAGGGGTTGGGGGTAGGCTTAGCTACTGGATTAGAAATTGCCTGAAAGCACTAAGGAATTTAAAAATTAACTGAATTATGGACCAAAGAAAAGAGAAGTACTTAACTTTCTTTGTTAACTTTAGGTGATTATTTCTTTCTACTTTTTTTCTAATTGGTCATTTCAGTTCATTTCTAGCAATCCTATGCTTCCCTGTAAGGCAAAAGATGAAAATAATATTCTATATGTCATTTTAGCTGATACATAGGGTTGTGCTCTCTGTTAAATTTGGTTTCCCACCAGGGTTCCCACTACGGACAAATGACAATGTGGCAACAATTTGATTTAATCTGGGAACACTTAGTTTTAGTGCTTGCAATTTCCCATCAGTGAGCATGTTGATCAGTAAATCCCCAAATTCCTTACCAAAAGACCCCACCATAAACCACATAAACCAGAATCTGTGTTAGTTTATAAAATGTTTGGTTTGCATACAAGGCAATCATGAGTGGCAGTGTATTACACAATCAGTATATCGTTAAAACGCTGAAATCAGAACTTGTGGTCTGGATTATAGCTCTGCCATTGATTAGCTCTGTAATCCCATTGAAGTTACTTAATGTGTCTTTGTTCCTTTCTCCACATCTGTGAAGCTAAGCACACCTAATAATCACACCTACCTCACAGATTTGCTATGAGAATAGTAGAAGTAACCCATGAAGCACCTAGTATAACATCTGGCACAAAGTGAAATGTGAACAGCTGTATTTGCTATGATGGAAAAGGGCCTTATTTACTCAAACAAACAAATTTAATATGTATATATATGTATGTTTATATATAAAGAGGGAGGAGGGGCAATTGATTGAAGACAAAATATAAAAATGCAGAAATGTTGAAATACAGAAGTCAACAATAAGCTTATCATAATAGCTCTGCAAATTTTCAAAGATATTATTCACCAGATTTCAGCATTACAATTATCTGTCCCATATTCTTCTATGGCAAATTCAACTATCCCAGATTCAAATCAAAATGCCCCTAGTACTTCAAAACTAATTTAGAAACAGAAAGTGCAAGCAAATTTCTATCTAATATGGCTTCTAATTTTGAGGGTCTAACCTTTAATGAGTGTGGTTCTAAGTACTTTATGTGGATCAATCCAATGTTCACAAGAACTCTATCAGAGGATGTGCTGTTATAATCATCCCTGTTTCAGAGTTGAGCAAACAAGGTGCAGGGAGATTAGAAAGCTATTCACTGTGAGAGCTGACATTTGATCCCAAGAAGACTTACTTCTGAGCCTGGTATGTTATAATATTACAATCATTATAATATTCGCCTAATAGAATTATTATTTATTTGTACCTCATAACGTAAGAATCTCAAATACTAGGTCAGAATATGTAGTGTGGTTCTATTATTTACGCTGTGACATACAGATGGAATTTAAACCACATTTTAATGGATACTTATTTTCAAATCCAAACATGAGATATAATTTTACTTGGTCAACAAAATATTTTCCTACACAATTAATTTAAAGTGATTAGAATAGCATGATACACTCTATTCTAATAATAATAATAAAATTTGACTTCCAAAATGTCAAAATTAGTCTTTCTATATTATGAAATAATGATTACATTTTCTATCACTGTTGTACAAGGTTAATAATACACTGATATAACATTTAAAATAACTCATTGTGTAACATGCAAAATGATGAAAAAATAAAAAACTTCTGAAGGGTTTGCAAAAATGTATATTACTACAAAAGAAGCTTCTAGGGGAAAAGAATCATTAATGTCTCTGTTCTAAAATATTATGATTCCATACACGTAAATGTCAATTCAGCTGCCTTATAAGATTTATGAATGAATTCAATACATGGGTAGATTTTAGAAATGTGAGCTACAAATATTGATTTCATTCTCATGATGTATTATCTCATATTTATTATTGTCTTCTTTTTTTACTCACATATAAGCTTTCTACATTTTCACCCTTATAGAAGCATAGCCAGGGCGAACAGGGAAGATTCCTCTAATAAAACACTTAACACCTGAAACTAACACAACACTGTTAATAAAAATAATAAATAAATAAATAAATAAAACAGAAACCTCCCCCCAAAACAAACAAACAAACAAAAACACTTAGTCTTTAAGTATGTCCAAGGAATGACTGAATTTTTAAACTGGCTTTCGTAAGTCCACTTGACATTTTTTGTCATATGCTGCATACACATCCATTTGTCTCTGATTTGCAAAGCTGTTTCCTTCTTTGGTCCATGGCCTTTTATTATAAGCAAGTTATTTCAACTTGAGTTACAAGGACTTCTTTTAGAGTGGTATTATTTGAATGTTTTTTATACCCTTTTCTTTGCACATTTTCACTTATGATCAGGATTCAGAAATAATATAATCGGTTGCTGAGCACAGATGGGATACATTGGCTATGAGGAGGTGGGCTTAAAAGTTTATTTTTGAAAAGCTGAATTTGTTTGATAGGGAAGCTTCCCATTACAATGTTCATTTGCAGGCAGGTCAAAACCCAAATTGTGAGGACTGTTGAAACCTAAGTTTCTGGGTTTTCAGGAAATGGTCATTTTTCAGTTTTGCTTTGAACCTTGGCTCTAAACCAAAGACCTAAACATGTTAGTAAACAAAGATAGTCCTGGTTATTCACAAAAAGAGCACAATGGATACAGGATAACATTAGGCCTTGGTGACAGATGACAGTTGATGTTTTCCTTGTGTGATTTAGAAACAGAAACTGAAGGCTACTTGATGTCTTTTTTCAGCTCATTCTTGGAGCAAAAAGCGTTCCTGGAAGATCTGAGATTGTGTCTATAAAGTTTATCACTAAAACATAAAGATGAGGAGAGTCTACCAAATTTTATCACATAGACTGCAGCTTAAAAGGACTTTTATTTTAGCATCACAGATTGTTCTCAATCAATAAATTCATTACAGCATAAAAATACTTCATCTTTAAAAATATGTCTTAAGAATCAGTCCTAAAGGAAATTCTTTACGAGTCAGTTATTTTTCCTGGCAGGTATCATTATAACTTGTCTTGCTTTAGTCCTCCCTAGAGGTCAGGCAGAGAGAAACTGACTTTAGTCCAATCATTGATGTGTTTGGTGGTAGTTAGGGTGGATGCACAGATTACAGGACAGCGAGGGATGCAGGAACTGGCCACCAGCCATGGAGCTGTGCTTCTTGGGGCTCTGAACCCTAGTCTAGGAGAGGATGACCCGTCCTTGGCTGGTAGAAGCTTGTTCATGTATCCCCGTTTATAAGTTCTGCAGATCCTCGAGGCTGGTGAGATTTCCACATTATCGTGAGCTTTGTGGTAGAAAGCTGAAGTGACCTCTGCTCCATTGTCACTTTGGAAAATACATGGGACACCTAGCAAGCAGAAAAAATACTATCTGGTATGTAACCTTAGTTACAGTTAGAAGACAGGGATCTCAGTGCACAACTAATGATCAAGGCCACATATACATTTGTAACATTCACTACAAACTCTGAATCTGACCTCCTTGCAAGATAACCAATCTACGGGTCTGATATTATGGAAGCATTCTTTGTGATTGCTTGGTCACTCTATTCTGACTACTGGTAATTTGGTATTCAAGGAATGAATAAATAGATGAAAACTGATATTCAGTTTCTCTGAATATCTCCAGCCCTGGCTATTTTTTGTGGAAATGAAGCTTTCTTAAAATGTTCACTTTACTTATACTTATGATGAAGTCTGCATGTTTATTTGCTCGTTTCAAAAGTCTAAGGGGAAAATTGTATTTGTAAAGTCATAGAGAGTACTTATACTCATATACTGTGTACAAATACCACACATACACATAGCTGTCAATCTTTGTCACTATACATTAGTCCGGAAATTGTGAGCAAGACTTTGAAATCATTGACTCTTCTTTTAACTTAATTATGAAAGGTCTAATTGGGAAATCTCTTAAGTCAAATCTTAAAGGATTTGTCACTTTGGAAAACACATGGGACACCTAGCAAAAGGTTTCATCCCTTATTATTTGAAAACCACCTTTTATTTTTACCAGATCACCAATTTCATAGAACTTACGTATTATACTAAAGATGAGAAAATGTGCCTTTATTGTAAAGAAGTACATATGTTCATTTTTAGAAAATAGACAGCTTTCAAGAAAATTTCACTAAATGCATTCTGGATGCTAATGGATACCTACTAAAAGAAATGGTTCTAGAAAATAAATGCAAATCCAAAAATATTTTATTCTGAGTGTCTAATAGCAATCCAATATTTTATTCTGACAAGCCAGGAGAGTAAAATTTTAATGGAACAGCAAACTACAAGCATGATAAAATTGTGCTCTTCTGTGGCCTTTTCTTTGGAGGCATATAGATCACAAAAAACCTGGGCAAATCCTCAGAACTAGTATGACTCTTGGTGGTAACAAGTGAGGATTGAGGGGTATGGAAAGCTCACAAGGATGTCAGTGGCTTTTGCTGTAATTCAGCGAAGCCCAAAGACTAACACATACAAGTCTAAATATTTTAAACCAGGCTTTTTTCACCCTTTCTTTTGTCACAGGATTACAGAGTGAATATCTTTCTTCGTCAGAAATGGAATGATCCTCGACTTGCATATAGTGAATATCCTGATGACTCCTTAGACCTAGACCCTTCCATGTTGGACTCCATTTGGAAACCTGATTTGTTCTTTGCCAATGAAAAGGGAGCCAACTTTCATGAAGTTACTACAGACAACAAATTGTTAAGAATTTTCAAGAATGGGAATGTTCTTTATTCAATAAGGTGAGCCATAGGCTTAAATCCCTGATTTCAGTGAAACAGAGTAGCAGGTTTCTTTTTAGTTTTTAGTGAGTGTTTTAAAATTTTTGAGTAAGTGCTTTCATTGTTCCACTTAAGTTCCCACTATACCATTTCCCAAATATATTTAATCAACAATAAGATACCAAGTTCCAGATCCAGGAACTATATGAGTAACTCTTGGAAATCCACTTTTTTAACAAATGGCCCAGGTTCTTACATCAGCCAAGTTAGTGGGTGGTTTAAAGGCAAATTGAACGTAGCTTGAATCATATGTTGTGATTGTATTTTTATGTATGCATACTTCCTTTAAATATTTACACGTGAAGAAATATTTAAGTTTTCTTGTCTGGGATCCATTTCCCATAAATTATTTATCAGGTGTATGTATTTTTTAAGATGTCCTTGAGCTTCTGTGGTCATCCTTTAGAAAAAGATCTTATTTACATTTTAGTTATTTATTATACATTTCTCAGAAGACCATGTAGCCTTTTAAAGCTAATATCAAAACATAACAATAATACCAAAATATAAATGCAAAAAATAACATTTCTTGACAGTTGAACTTTAGAACTCATTCAGCTTTGGCTGTTCATTTAATAGCAAACAGGTATAAATTCAGTAAATAGCTACACTAATCTACTTGATGACTTGTGTGCCACCTGAAAACTATTCTAAACATTCTAAAATAAAATGGTTATCTTAAATTTTCCATAATTATTTTTATCACTTAGTTCAATTAAAAAAAAAAAAAACCAGGAAGTTAGGACCAGAATTCATGTCATATTTCTTAGAAGAGACAATATGCTCTATTTATTGCAATAGGCAACTGCTTCAAAAATATTTGTATCACCAGTAACATGTTTTAAAGGTATCAAGGTAAACTTAATATTGGAGCTGTAGCCTGAATATTAATTCCTTAGATTTTACCTCTCTATTTTCCCTTTTGTTAACTTCTCTTCTCATCAGGAATGGGTATATTTGATTTTGAGTTCATCCACTCAATATCAGGGATAGTTGCTATTTTTGCCAGGTAATAGTATAAAATAGAAGTAACAGGAATGAAAATTTAATCTTAGTAGCTTAGTGATTTTGAAAACGTTTTTCTACAAAGTGGTTTTGTAAATAATGCTAATGTCTTTATCCCAGTATATTATATCTGTTATGCACATTTTTCTCTTCCATGTGAACAAATTTCCTTTCAATACATTTATCATTTCTTAAGAATGACAAGGTGCCATCACTCTATTGTGAATTGACACTTTCATCAGATTTCTGAAAGCTAGCTAATATGTGTTAATATAATCCTGAATCATTAACTGTTGCATAATACATAAAGGAGGATTTCAGGTCTCATTCACTAATTAAGCCCTGTGCTCCCATATGAATGAATAGCTTAATGGTGAATCCTAGGTCTAAGCGAGAGAATTTTGAACCTTTTTGGAAAATTACTAAAAAGCATAAGTATCAAAAGATAGTGGGAAGATGGAGCAGATATAGTTTTCCCTATTTCTTCTGCCAAGTACAACTGAAAACCCTAGACACAATGTATATCACAAACTTGGGGAGACTCCCAATGGTAGGCATAATAACATTGACTGAGTAAGGACCTCGGAACCCAAGAAACAACATGGAAGTGAATTCGTGGGATTATTTTTTTCTTTATAAATCTTAGACTGGGATATGAACTGGACTTCTACCTCTACCTGGAAGGAATAAGGTAGCACCCACACCCCCTTGCCCTGACAGAGCAGTGTCAGAGAAAACCAGTGCAAACAGAAAGTTTAAGATCCAGAGTCTCATAAAATATTATATACATGTCTAGGCTTCAACCAAATATCATTCACCATACAAAGAACCAGAAAGTCCTGAAACTGAATGAAAAAAGACAATCAACAGATGCCAACAAAAAGATGATGAGGTTGTTAAAATTATCGACAGACATTAAAATGGCCATGACGAAAATGATTCATTGAACACTTACAGATATGCTTGAAACCAATAAAAAAATAGAAAGCCTCAGCAAAGAAATAGAAGGTATAAAGTGGAACCAAATAAAAATTTTAGGACTGAAAAATACAATAATTAAAATAAAAACCTAGTGGATGGGCTCAGTAGAAAAATGGAGAGGACAAAGATTCAGTGAACTCTAAGAACAGTAAAAAAATTACCCACTCTGAACAACAGAGAAATGATAGATTGGGGGCCAGGGGAGGACAGAGCCTCAGGGACCTCTGGCAGTATAACAAAAGTCTAACATTCGTGTCATCAGAGTCTCAGATGGAGAGGGAGAATAGGGTATAGAGCTACAAAAAATACTAGAGGAATTAATGACTAAAACTTGCAAAAATTTTGCAAAAGGCATAAACCTGCAGATCGAGATATTGAATTAAATCCCAAAGATATTCATACCAAGTCACATTGTACACAAACTTCTGAAAACTAAATAAAAATCCTGAAAACATCCAGATAATAACAACAGCTTATCTATAGGGGAAAAATAATTGAAATGATAGCAAATTTCTCATCAGAAATAATAAAAACCAGAAAGAAGTGACACATATTTTTCAAGTGCTGAAAGAAAGGAATTGTCATCCTAGAATCTTGTACCCAGTGAAAATATCCTTCAGGAATGAAGGGGAAATTGAGACCTTCTTGGATAAAGGAAAACTAAGAGAATTTGTCACAAGTAGACCTCCCCTGAAAGTATAGCTAAAGGAAGTTTTCTAAACAGAAATGAAATAAGAAAAGAAGAAACGTTGGAACATCAAGAAGGAAGAAAGGAAACTGTCATCAGAAATATTAGCAAATATAATAGACTTTTCTTCTCCTCTTAAGTTTTCTAAATTATATTTGACAGTTGAAGCAAAAATTATAACATTGATGTAAGGGGAAATGAAAAATAAATAATAAAACATTTTTTATAAACACATTGGCAGAAATTAACAAGATGTAATAGTCAGCATTGTCTAATACTATTTTGTAGGCATATGACTTGAAATTAACTGTTTGGGAAGATGATTTCTTAGTATATATAAAAATGTAAAATACACTTATCCTTCAACCCAACGATTCTGCTTCTAGGAATTTACATTACTTATGTGTTCACATGTACACAAGACACATTTACAAAGATGCCCACTGCACCACTGAAATAGCAACAAAAGAAAAGACCCTGTATATTCACAAATGAGAACAAGGCAGAACACAGTGATAGCCCAACATCATGAAGTACCCTGCGTGAGATAGACCTAAATGTATTCATAAGAAAAAGCCTCCAAAATATCTTTAAGGTTAGAAATGTTTCATGCTTATTTTGTTTAAAACATTCTATATATTTAAACCTAAAAGTGTATGGAAAGATACATGTATATCTAATTCCATACAAGAAGTGCAGAAGGATGCCCACAATTGGTTAAGAATGACCAGTTATGGAAATGAGCTGTAAAACTTGGGTAGAAATAAAGGTGAACTGTAGATTTCACTATATGTAAGTTAATATTGTTTGACTTTTTCAGTAAGAGTTATATATTACTTATGAATTAAATACATATGTTTTAAGCGACAGAGGCTTTTAACCTGAAGTCACGACCCTTGACTCCTTTGTGATGTGGATTTCTGATGGCTATCAGGGGATCCATGCCAGGTGTAAACAAAGCAAATTTACCTCTTTTCCTGCTAATTTGAAAATTAACTTTGTGAAAGGTATAATTTATTTTTAATTGTAAGGTACCGTTTCATTTCAGACAGATTTTGGGTGTCATAGGTTGCAAGAATATATCACCAGGTAGCATGAAATAATCATTCTGCAAAATAATAATGTCTAGAAGGTTTCCACTGATAGAATTGAAATACAATGTGTGTGTGTATTCTATTGTATCCTATATGATTATGGCTATTTAGTTGTTTATATCAAGTCATTGGACTTGGAAAATGGTGCCATCCATTATGAATTTCCCACATTTCTTCTAATATTTTGAGAAAAGTTATAGAATAATTCGGAATTGCATCTTTCGTCTTTCAGTATGAGTTCAGATGAAACCGATGATGTCTCTTGGCCCCTGGTTTTTGTTTGCTCTATCCTGGCTCACATGATCAAGACTAAATTCATTTTTTTGTGAGTTGTTTTTGGAAATCTCACAGGACTTTGAAATTTTCAAATGGCAAACAGTTTCTTTGTTAACAAAAGTTGTGCTAGGAAAAAAAAATCTTGTTCAATTTACAAACGGAGCATCTGTGATGTTTCATGAGAGATCTGCTTTCCTGCCTGTTCAAAGAAAGAAACAAAATATCCCGGCAAACCTGACCTATTGAACTTATCCATTTCTCTCTACTTCCTTCTTCTTTTTTTTTTTTTTTGTACATGTTTATGTCTTCATTTTCTCTGCCTTAAAATTCTTCATATTTCCTAGCACCTTGGTGATAGCATTTTAGCTTAATCTGTGATTACCTGAACTACCATTAGGAGGCCAATTTACTTCAATTGATAATCATCTGGAGACAGTATAATTTGTAATTATACTTTTTGAAATCTCTTTTCTCCTTTTAAAATGTTTTTCTAATTATTTTTTTAATTTTATTGGAGTATGGTTGCTTTACAATGTTGTGTTAGCCTCCACTGCACAACAAAATGTATCAACCGTACACATACAGATATCCCCTCCCTTTTGGACTTCCCTCCCATTTATGTTACCACAGTGCACTAGGTGAGTTCCCTGTGCTATGCAGCATGTTCCCATCAGTTGTCCATTTCATACATAGTATCAATAATGGATATGTGTCAATCCCAGTCTCCCAATTCCTCCCACCCCACCCCTTTCCCCCTTGGTATCCATACATTTGTTCTCTGCGTCTGTGTCTCTATTTCTGCTTTGCAACTAAGATCATCTATACCATTTTTCTAGATTCCACATATATGCATTAATATACGATATTTGCTTTTCTCTTTCTGACTTACTTCACTCTGTATGACACTCTATGTCCATCCACATCTCTACAAATGACCCAATTTCTTTCCTTTTTATGGCTGATGTACTTCCTTCTTAAAGCCACTAAAACAAAGAAATAAACTGAATAAGGAATGAAATGACATTAACACACAGGAAGATGAAAGTAACGGGAAAGAAAACAGTGACAGATGAGTGATGACAAGATATTTTAGGAAACTTGAAAATGAATGCACTTGTGAAAACTGACTTCACAGAGATAACCAAAACCTAAGCCAAAGTGGGGGAATGCAAAAGGAAGAAAATAATATCCTCAAACTTTTAGAAATTTGAGGCAGGTAGGACTTCAGAAAATGGGGTCTAGGGGACTTCCCTGGTGGTTCAGTGAGCAAGACTCCACACTCCCAATGCAGGGCGCCTGGGTTCGATCCCTGGTTGGAGAACTAGATCCTGCATGCGTGCCGCAACTAAGAAGCCCACATGCCACAACTAAGACCTGGCACAGCCTAAATAAATAAATAAGAAAATGGGGGCTAGAAAGGAGATAAAGAAAAAGAGTTGATGTAACCTAAGCAGGAATGACAGTGAGTCCTTTATCCTGATTTTCTTGCCCGTGTTCTTCAGACTAGGATCTAACTTTTTGCCTTCTGAACTGGGCAGAAAGCAGGAGGACAGAAAACCTCCACAAGTTGGGCCAAGAACTTCTGGAGAGTAGGGACTCCAGGCACAACTGGCATCCGTGGTGAAGCATCACCCCAAGAAAACGAGGGTTCTGTGAGTTCTGCACACGGAATGGTGATATTCCTATTCCCCCTAAAATGCCCAAGAGGAAAGATGTACAGACAATTGGGGAAGCACCAGTGAAAAATCTGGGCAGCCATCCTACGGTGAAGACCATTACTCAATGAATCATCTGCTGTTAGTTGCACTCCAAATAGTTTTTAGTACCTCATTCTTCAATATAAACAGACATTGGAGGACATCCTGCAATAGGACCAGTAATGAAAAAAGAAGCAGAGGCCAGAATACACATGCAGAGGAAATAAAGAGCAAAGAGAAGAAAATTAAAGAAACGAACAAAGAAATGACTCAAGGGAAAATGCAGGGAGCAGAAAAAGCCATAAAAAAAAAAAAAATCTCTGGACAGATGATACAACAGCAGGCATGAAATAAGAGACATTTAGGAAAGGAGAAACGGAGTCAAATAGTAAACCAAAGTGGAAAAAACATCAATCAAATATTTGTTCTTGCAAAGAACAAATGAAGTGAAGAAATCTGCCAAGAAGTAGAATCAAGATATTAAGAAATAGGAAATCAGAAGGAAAGGATATGAAAATCAGAGTATCAATACAGAGGTTCAATATCTGACCAGAAAGGAAGATGAGAAAAAGAAATGAGATTTCTATGAAAAGCAAGGAATTGATCCATTGCCTGCTCTGTTTAATCACTGAGAGGGATTTGGTTCTGAAAGGGAGTTTGTTGAGTGTGAAGTAATAGTAGGGAATAGAAACGGAAGAGATGATTAAAATGAGACAATTGTTAACACTAGGGAAAACAAAATGCTATCCAAGCGCTGTAATTACAGCAAATGACTAAGCTTCACCATGAACAGTAATTACATATTCACAACATGTAAACACTGCATATTAATTTAACCATTAATGTTTACATAACTGAATTTCGAATTCTGCTGGAGAGTTAAGTGTACACAGAGTGTGGTATAAGGGCAGTAAATTCTTATCTTCCTTTGTAGCAATTTAATAGACACCTTCACAAATTTTAAAAATCAAGCATAACGTGATAGCAATTTAAATATATGAATGTAAGTTGCAGACACATATCTAAAGAAGGCTGCCTCTGAGGAGCTAGAAATGAACTGGGGATAGGGATGGGCAGGGCAAAGGTACAGCTGATTTTGGTATGTTTTATATAACTGTCTGAACTTCTAAGTGATATCCATGAATTATACTGATATTTTTTAAATGAAGTGCTTTTCAAGTGAGGGTGTTGGGGTGAGACACATGACTCTAGATTGTCAAGTTTGGGATTTGATTTTATTCTACTTATAAAGTTAGCCTATTATGTATCATATGTATGTATGTATAACATGTTACGGAAAAACCTGAACAAACTTTTTGGCCGACCCAATATTTCATGAGTGCTGGCTGCAGACACAGGACTCCAGCGCCAGAGACAAAGGAATTTATTCCTTATTGCCAGCAAGCAGCAGGAGCCTCAGGGTCTTTGCTCAACTTCCCCATCATCCTCAGGTCTCGTGGGAACAATACATCAGGCTCAGGTGGGCACAACACACCCAAGGGTCTGCCTCACAGCTGTGGAACACTGAGTGTGGGGAATCCACTGCTTTTATAGCAAGCTGTAAGCAAGCCTTCTCTTTGTCCAGGGGAATGTTATCTCATCCTCTCAAAATCAGCAGCTACACAAACAGCCATGAGAAATGGCTCAGGTGAAAGTATTGTCAGGGCCTTACCGTCTTGGTAGACCCAGGAGGAGGTAAATCTGTGATTTACTAGCTGTGATTTGGGGCAGGTCTCTTTACCTATGAAAGGCTCATTTTTCTTACATGCATGATGGTGAAAATACTAATCACCTTGAGCCTGAAATAATCTATGTAAAACACTCCGGATAGTGCCAGGCGTACAATTAGCACTAAAGATCTTAATTTTTATCTTTCCAAAGAGAAAACAAAACCCAAAAAAAGCTTAAGTTCTGGTCTTTTCCAGAATCCATAAATTAGCAAATTTGAGGACTCTTGCAAATTATCAATCTATCTAAGCCTTGGTTTTATCAATAGAAAATGGGGATGGTAACATCCTATCCACAAGATAATGGAAGCACATCACGGGCAGTTAAATATTATCTGCTGCTTCATTTACTGATACTACTAATATGTACCAGGACATCCAACCCTACTACTTACAGTGCAGAGCATTATTGCATTAACCATCAAATAAATACGAAGAAGAAACTTTACATCAAAAATACCATACACGGCGAGTTGTCAAAGATCATAGCACAATTTCAACTTTTACTTAAGTTAAATACAACCACTTTCTTTGAAATTCAGTTGTGAAAAGAATTAAAGTTTCCTTGTACAATATGGACTTATTTTTTGAACTTTGACAGACATTAATTTTTAAAAAGACAAGGCAAACTTATTTCAACAGATGCTTTTTAAGAGGCTGTTTATTCAAAGGAAATCAATTTACAATGCCATAAAATATATGTTGTAAGGAGAATTCTGCATGTGTGTGATTATGTATATTTTTCTGAAGGGGTCCACAGCTTATATCAGCTTCCTGAAGGGACCATCAACAATACTGAGTTTGCACTGTGATGGGTTAATAAGCTTTATGATCGTCTCTATCATCGGATGACAACAAAACTCCAGTTAGAACGCTAGTACCAGTGTTCCTTCTAGCGCTCCAACAATCTAATCTCTCCTGAGAATTATTTACTCTGTAGAATTATTCATGATAAAATATCAAATCACTCAAGCAAATATGTAAAATCCATGGGCAAATTCCTTATATTTTCTAAAGTTTACTGACTTTTGGGGGAAGAATCATTTATGTATCTTATAGTTTACATTTAATAACGAATAGTGTGTGAAATGTATCATTTCTTGTGTTATAGAAATATATATCTTAAAAGTCATATTAATTAGATAACTCATTTTCATGAAAAATGTTCTGATGCCTTTGAAAGGCAGTAGACTTAAAGGTTAAGGGCATAGACCCCCAGAGCGTCTAATTCAGGTCTATCAATTTCTGCTTTGTAATATCAGGTGAGTTAACCTCTTAATCTCCTCATCTCTAAATAAAGGTAATGTAGCTTACCTGTCTTATAAATTCATATTAAGAAATAAATGAGTTGAGACAGATATAAAGTATTTAAAATAGTGCCTACCACATAGTAAGCAACAGTTGTATCACCTAGTATGATATTACAGATAATACTTCAAAGCTGATAGCTAAGAGGCAATTGTCCTTATAACACTAAATTTAGAAATATTAAAAACTATTAAAATACTTATCTTTTGCATAAGGAACTTAAAGTGGAGTCAGAAAGCCTTTTCTAATACTTCAATTAATGGTTGAGATAGACAGCATACTCTGGGCAATGTTTGTTTGAAAATGGGTAATACCTTGATTTTAATGAGATGAATTGTTTCTCATAGATTATAGTCATCTTTTTTTAACATTACTGCTTCACTAAGCCAAGAATTTTTAAGGGGAAAATTAAAAAAACGCACATCCTGTTTGTGTGTCTTGTCTCAGAAAAGAGAACTCTGTGTCCTCTCTTACACAAGAAGATATTTCCAAAACAGGAGAATGCGATTAATTACCTCTTGATTTAGTTTTCTTTTGATGTGGTCAGGACAAATCTTTAATTTATATGTAATGTTTTGATAAAGAAATTCAGGATCACATTCACCAAGGCGACACATTTTTTTCATCCCTGTGCTGTTAAAGAAGCAATTGTATTGTACCTTAAACAAAAAGAAAGTCAATAAATAGACTTTTTCAGGATATGAGTTATGACAGAAGTTCTACAAACAGTGTTTTTCTTTGCCAAATAATTCCTTCCGGGGTCTTTTTTTTTTTTTAAGAATTATGTAATGTCTCTTTTTTTACTCCAGAAAAACAGCTAGGATATGAATTTGACATCACAAGCATGGTGAGATCTGGAAAAGATTCTGAGAATGCTATTTACTTCCATACAAAAGGTCACAGAATTAATTCTCTAAGCCAACATTTGAAACTGGCTGGCCAGAGAGCCTTGGATGTTTGGAAAATTAATGGGTGTACGTTCAAAATGTATTTGTTCATACACTTCTAATAAACCCTTTTATAAGACAGAGAACATTGTGTCTAGCTGATTTTACAATTGCCTTTTGAAGAGAGAACTTTGCAAATGGACAAGATCACACTTACAAGATCACTTAACCTAGCTGAGTTAGGAGAAAACTGCTTTTGAAGAATAAATTCTGTGAACTATTTTAGTGTGCTCTGGACTCTGACTTGAATGAATTGTCAGATGATCCCCGGGGACTCTTAAAAATCCAGCAGCTTCACATCTGTCCGTTTATGTCTCTCAAATGATGTCACTGGGGCCCCACCAAGAGTATTCAATGTCAAACATACATCATTATAACTTTATGTCTATGGGCTACATAAAAATGTCACTTTGGAGAATGTGGTTACATTTAGTGGAGCTGATGGCTATTTTTTGTTCAAGCTTTAAATAGTTTCTTATCAGTGATTTAATTCAGTCATCTTTGTGTGCATCCTATATAATTTGGGGGAGGAGAAGATGGGGAAGTCTGGGGTTGGGAGAATGTACTAGTAATCCTTAATAACTAATGTTGATTTAGTGTTTACTATGTGTCAAGCACTCGGCTGAGTGTTTTACATGTATTAACTCATGTATTGGTCACAACATGTCTCCAGAGTAAGTAGTATTATTATCATCCTTTTGGAGATGTGAAAACTGAAATAGAGTGAAATGAAGTGATCTGAGACCATAAACTCTATGATCACAGAGTTTATGTGAATGACTCAGCCTAGGTGCCCACTAATATACTGCATTTCAATGGGAAAACTTTCAATAAAAGGGGCTGGCTAGAGAGTTCTCTGAAAAGAACTTCGTTTGAATAAACTTAGGTTTGTTTGGATCTGGGCCTCTTTTTCTCACGTCCGGAAACTACAAATTCTTGGTAATCCTTGAAGATATCTCAGTAATATACTTTTCGAAGGAAAAGACATTCAAGAGTACTGAATTATCTGGAATGCCGACATACTAATGCTCTCTGGAAGGGGGAAAAGTGGGTGGAACGCCGGGGTGACCATCAGGTCATCTCACTTTGTGGGAAGCCACATCAGAAGTTCAATTGTTGAGCATGGAATTGTGTCACACGTATTCGAGAGGGCTATTTTGTGGCCCTGATAAGATCTGGTGACATGCTCTAATTCCATGACAGGGAAGCCCTCTCTAATACCGAGAATTTTGGAGACCTCCAGATCCTGAGTTTTTTACTCTGGGTGTTCACTGAGAAGTTCTTCAGTGTAGTTACAAAGACGATGAAAGTTGTCAGACAGACTGCTTCCCTGCACCCAGCCTTTGCACAACTCATACTCCAAACCCTGGCTCTCCTTCCCTCCTCAGGGATGCTGTCCCAGTGATTTGGGAGAAGTGTGTCTTTGGCCTTTGGTATTCGTTTTATAAAACTCACACTCAAATATCTTTTTTAAGGGTCTCAGATACCTCTAGCCCTCTCTGAAGGAAAACATAAATAGATAAATAAATAAACGTGATTGCACGTTTATATATACAGCTTTTCTTTCCCCCCCAACCAGATTGATGTAAAAGGATACAGTTGTTTTGCAGTAAATAACAGACCCAAGCTGGAGCAAATTTCATTTGAGTAGATGTTAGTCATTACCAAAGCAACGTGGTTTTCCAATTGTACCTCGAACAATAGAATATTAATATGATATTATACATTTCTTTTAAAATTTATTACTTTGAATTCTTTCAGATTGACATTAACGCTCTCCTGCCCAATGGATCTCAAGAATTTTCCAATGGATGTACAAACCTGTACTATGCAACTGGAAAGCTGTAAGTAGGAACAACTTCCTTTTCCTGAATACTTTAAAAAAAGAGAGTAGATGTATATTTGATGGGTTATATAGATAATTTATTTTGTCATTGTTTTTGTCTGACATTTACTAAATGGGCATGTTATCCTCTACATAGTATGGAAAGGAATGATGTCTATCAGCACATGCACTCTATACTGTGATAAAGAAGTAAATTCAGGACGAGAAATAACAGTTTTTAAGCTTGAAAAACAGCTATTCTCTCTATACAAATCAAAGATAAAAAGGATGATAACCATTAAAGACAAACTACCATTCTTTTTAATGGCGTGTCTGCTGTAGTCCAAGCATTTTGAATATATTATTTCTCATACTCACAACAAAGATGTTGTTATCCCCATGTTTCCACATATGCAAATGGTCACTTTGAGTGATTTTGCCCCAATTTATGGAGGTGGTAACAAGAAACCATCTGGCTTCAAAGGCTATGCTTACTCTGAACCGTTTTGTCGCCCCCTCAGTATTTACTCAGAGAGTACACTGCTGGCTGTGTTGTGTGTTATCTCCGGAGAAAAGACATTTCTCACACTTTATCAGAGATTTATCCAAGCTTATAGGCGTTTCTTTAAATTTCTTCTTTCAAAGTGGATCCGTGTGCATCACAGATTAAATGTTAACACACGAAAACTTCAGGTCCTTCTGTTTCTGTGCACTTATCTATAGAATCAGCCCAAACTTAATTGGTTTTCGGTGTTTAATGCCATACAGAAAGTAAGCATTATGCAATATTTTTCTTCTTATACTATGTTATATCAAGAAAAAAAATTTCTGTTTGACATATTCCTTGAGAAAAATTTGCAGGTGGATCTTCAGACTTGCAGGCCTCAGAGGCCAGGTCTGTAGTGCGGTGGAGCTGCCACTAGATGGCGTGCCTATGTCGTGGGGGGATGCAACCCGCCCTCCACATTTGGTGATTCTTATTAAAGTGAGGAAGTGGAAATACCTGTTTCTCTGATAATATCGCCTTCTTGTTAAATTCAAATGCAATACTTTTATACGTAGTTCTTAAATATTAATCATACCCATGGACAAATTACTAAATTAAATGAAAGGAAAATACAAATCTAGTTTTAGTTGGGGGAGCTATTTAGCCAAAAATGCGGGGTGGCGGTGGGGAGCAATACAGGATTCCCAGCAGTGTGGATTTCTAACTGTACCAGGAAGGCATTTTTTTAAAATTAATTAATTAATTCGTTTATTTATTTTTGGCTGCGTTGGGTCTTCGTTGCTGCGCGCGGGCTTTCTCTAGTTGCCGTGAGCGGGGTCTACTCTTCATCGCGGTGTGTGGGCTTCTCATTGCGGTGGCTTCTCTTGTTGCGGAGCGTGGGATCTAGGCACAGTTGTGGCACGCAGGCTCAGTAGTTGTGGCGCACGGGCTTAGTTGCTCCGCGGCATGTGGGGTCTTCCTGGACCAGGGCTCGAACCCATGTCCCCTGCATTGGCAGGTGGATTCTTAACCACTGCACCACCAGGGAAGTCCCCAGGAAGGCATTTTGAGGACAGGCTTCTTGGTTGCAAAATTAGGTACATGGGAGAGTATCGAGAAAAAAAATCGTAAGAAAAATAGTCTAAGACACACTGGTTCCCTAATTACTAAACCAAGGATGCTGGATGTTATCCAATAGTGAGGAGCTATTCAAGATGTAGGAGCAAGAAAATGAGTTGGTCAATATTATGCTGTTAAAGATTCTCTCAGCCAGAGGAACCAAGGTTATTTAAGAAGGTTTCATAATATTCCAACAAAAAGAATAAAAGTAGGGACAAAAAGGAACAATGTGGAAGGTAGGAACAGTACAGGTTGATGCTGTAGAGAAGGCAAAATGTTATCTTTACCTTCTTAGGCTCTTCAGGCTGGGCCTGAAAATTAAACGGAGATAGGACAGATTAACAGAAGAAAAGGATGCCCATTTATTTAATGTTAAGTTTTATGTAACGTGGAATCATAAGGAGATGACTACTCAAGGAAGTGGCCAAACCTAAATGCTTTTATACCAGGTTGAACAAAGAGAAGCAATTGTGGAAAAGTACCTAGACTGTGTGGGGAAACTAAAGGAAGATGAGAATTATTTTAAAAAGGTCTGTGTGTACAGAATTCTCTTGGCTTTGATTCCTGGTACGGGGAGCACATCTTTCACGTGGGAGTTTTTATCTACAGTTTTCAGGAAGAAAAGGGGAGTTTAGAATGGTCTTCTTGAATCTGCTGTTTTTCAGGTGCCTTTAGCTCAAAATAATCCTTCTGCTAAAGTGGCATATTTGGGGCGGCGCATATTCCACCATTCTTCATTCACTTCAATACAAAGTGGATGCAAAGGCTCTGGGAGTGAGTGAGTCAGAGCTAAAGAGTTTTCCTAGGTAGAATCGTTTTGGAAATACTGACAGAGAAAGAAAACATAGAATAAGTAAATGTTGAAGGGAATATTGATAAATCCAATCTTAATATATTTGCAGTTCAGGAAATTTAGGTGTAAAGCCAAAGGGAAGAGTGAGAACTGAAGACATACTATTAACAGCCATCTACAGAGTGGTTCAACCATAACGAAATTTTTAACGGAGAGAATGCAGAGATGAAAACAAACACACAAAGAAGAGCGAACGCTTAACAAAGGCCTTCATTTCGAGGTTGTTGGAAGGAATTCCAGTCAAGGGGTTGTCATAGATAGCAAATTAAAATCGCAATCATGCAATCTCAAAAGAGAAGGGGCAGCTGAGGAGATCTGTTTAAGAGCATCAAGTGCTGTGAAATGGTGTTTTTTTTTTTTTAAAGTACTTGAAAAAAGTCATTTTTATTGATGATAAAGACAAATATGATTAGAATGATGAGGCTCAAAGCTGGATTCCAAAAAGTTTTAAGAAAAAGGGGGAACATGATGAGCAAGTGGTAGCAGTGAGTGAAATCCGTAGTTCCATGAATGTTAGTTATTACAGATGAGAGAGTACAGGGCCTAAGGACAGCTGGGTCACTGGACTTCTTTAGAATAAGGAAAACATCCTGGGCTATTTTGCAGACACACGTGCTCATGTAACAAGACCTTTCGTCTTCCTGCCTTTCCCAGAACATTTCCAAATCAATCAAAAACCCAACGCGGGAAATCAAAGCCTCTTGTTGCCTCCGCCTTATTTCTTAATTCCTTTATCAAGAGTTGGTAGACTGCCTCAAGTATCCCTTTCATATTTCAGTCATTAAACACTTCCTGCCCCCTTATTAGAAATTAATTTAGCTCATATTAGAGATACTGTTTGTTAAACTCTTTTAGCAGATGCTAAGAAAATCCTGTCAGAGTAAAAGCTACTGAAGTCAAATTCTTCAAGGTGTTTTTCTTAAACTGTTTTATTTATTTATTTATTTTTTAGCATCTTTATTGGACTATAATTGCTTTACAATGCTGTGTTAGTTGCTGCTGTATAACAAAGTAAATCAGCCATAGGCATACATATATTCCCATATCTCCTCCCTCTTGCGTCTCCCTCCCACCCTCCCTATCCCACCCCTCTAGGTGGACACAAAACACCGAGCTGATCTCCCTGTGCTATGCGGCTGCTTCCCACTAGCTATCTATTTTACATTTGGTAGTGTGTATATGTCCAAGCCACTCTCTCACTTCGTCCCAGCATACCCTTCCCCCTCCCCATGTCCTCAAGTCCATTCTCTACATCTGTGTTTTTATTCCCGTCTTTCCACTAGGTTCTTCATGACCTTCTTTTTTTTTAGATTCCATATATATTTGTTAGCGTACGGTATTTGTTTTTCTCTTTCTGACTTACTTCACTCTGTATGACAGTCTCTAGGTCCATTCACCTCACTGCAAATAACTCAATTTCGTTTCTTTTTGTGGCTGAGTAATATTCCGTTGTATATATGTGCCACATCTTCTTTATCCATTCATCTGTCGATGGACACTTAGGTTGCTTCCATGTCCTGGCTATTGTAAATAGAGCTGCAATGAACATCGTGGTACATGACTCTTTCTGAATTATGGTTTTCTCAGGGTATATGCCCAGTAGTGGGATTGCTGGGTCGTATGGTAGTTCTATTTTTAGTTTTTTAAGGAACCTCTGTACTGTTCTCCATAGTGGCTGTATCAATTTACAAACCCTCTTAAACTGTTTTAGAGCCTTTACTCACATCTTTTTTTGTTTTTAAATAGTGGCTTAAAATGACAAAAGCCTTAAGAGTTCAACCTACTGTAAAGGAAATGCTGTAAGAAACTTAACATCTACTGTTGAATAAATTATGACAGCAAAGGGGAAAAAGTAGACAAATTGGGTTTAGAGGCATGGAAAACAAACAAAAAGAAATATAATTTAAAAGCCAAAAGTCTTAATGGCCTGTGATGATCCAACTTTCTTAAATTCAATAAATGTTTAATAAGGATGTCACTTGTCAGGACTGTTTTAAATGACCTGGGGAGTGTTCATTCATTTAAGTACCAATCAAAAAATATCTATCAAATACCTAATATATTCCACATAATATGTTGGTGATACAAAATGTCCCTGTCTGGAAGGACTTCAAGGACTAACTGAGGAATTATCTATGCAAATATAGTAATTCTAATGAAGGTGATAAGCATATGTTAATAGCATACTGTTAGCACAAAGCAGAAAATGACTAAGGGAAGAACAGTATTGAGTGAATAACTTAGGAAAGTATATATTTTCTAAACTAGCGATGACTCCACACCCCTAAAAGTGTACATTCATGACTTAGACTTAAAGCCTTAATGATACAAAAGTCCTAGTATATGGAAAAGAGAGGTTCTGGAAAGAGACGTGCAGGGAAAGTCGAGGGGAAGAGAAATCTTCTGATAGAAATTACTGAGAAAAACAAAAAACAACTATGAACTAAGGATAACATCAAAGAATAAAAATGGAATAAATAACTTTCAAAACAAAACTAAAAATTACTGTTTCACCAAATGAAATGTGGGAAAGGAGAAAAATAAAAGAAATAAAAATTCATACAGCCACTATGGAGAAAAGTACGGAGGTTCCTTAAAAAACTAAAAATAGAACTACCATATGATCCAACAATCCCACTACTGGGCATATACCCTGAGAAAACCATAATTCAAAAAGACACATGCACCCCAATGTTCATTGCAGCACTATTTACAATAGCCAGGATATGGAAGCA
This sequence comes from Eubalaena glacialis, assembly GCF_028564815.1. Taxonomy (NCBI): domain Eukaryota; kingdom Metazoa; phylum Chordata; class Mammalia; order Artiodactyla; family Balaenidae; genus Eubalaena; species Eubalaena glacialis. The sequence continues at coordinate 118,011,833 of NC_083724.1, forward strand.
ACCTAAACATCCATCGACAGATGAATGGATAAAGAAGATGTGCTACATCTATGCAGTGGAATATTACTCAGCCATAAAAAGGAACAAAACTGGATCATTTGTAGAGACATGGATGGACCTAGAGTCTGTCATACAGAGTGAAGTAAGTCAGAAAGAGAAAAACAAATATAGTGTATTAACGCATATATGTGGAATCTAGAAAAATGGTACAGATGAACCTATTTGCAGGGCAGGAATAGAGACACAGACATAGACAACAGACGTGTGCACATGGTCGGGGGGAGGGGGGGTGGGATGAACTGGGAGATTGGGATTGACATATATACACTACCATGTGTAAAATAGATAGCTAGTGGGGACCTTCTGTATAGAACAGGGAGCTCAGCTCTGTGCTCTGTGATGACCTAGATGGGTGGGATGCGGGGGGATGGGAGGTCCAAGAGGGAGGGGATATATGTACACCTATAGCTGATTCACTTCATTGTACAGCAGAAACTAACACAACATTGTAAAGCAACTATACCACAATAAAAAAATTGTAAAAAATATATAGTATATATGAAGCACAGAAAGAGAACAAGGATAGCTCTCAATATTACTATAATTAAAATCATTGCAAAGGTTAAATGCATAGAGCAAAATAGATTCCCAAGCTAGATGTTAACAAATATTAAATGCAACAATATGTTGTCAACTAAACAATTTTTTTTAAACACCGTGCAAAAAATTGGGGAAGATAGAAAAATGCATATCAGAGACATGTGTCTAAAAAATCCAGGCTAATAGAGCCACAATGGAGAACAACATGGAGGTTCTTTAAAAACTAAAAATAGAATTACCATATGACCCAGCAATCCCTCTGCTGGGCATATACCCAGAGAAAACCATAATTCAAAAAGACACATGCACCCCAATGTTCATTGCAGCACTATTTACAATAGCCAGGTCATGGAAGCAACCTAAATGCCCATCGTCAGACAAATGGATAAAGAAGATGTGGTACATATATACAATGGTATATTACTCAGCCATAAAAAAGAATGAAATTGGGTCATTTGTAGAGGCGTGGATGGACCTAGAGACTGTCATACAGAGTGAAGTAAGTCAGAAAGAGAAAAACAAATATCGTATATTAACTCATATATATGGAATCTAGAAAAATGGTACAGATGAACCAGTTTGCCAGGCAGAAATAGACACAGATGTAGAGAATAAATGTATGGACACCAAGGGGGGAAAGTGAAGGGGGTGGTGGTGGGATGAATTGGAAGATTGGGATTGACATATATATACTAATATGTATAAAATAGATAACTAATAAGAACCTGCTGTATAAAAAATAAATAAATAAAATAAAATTTTAAAAAGTCCAGGATAATAATTTCAATATCAGAAAAAAATAAGTTACAGGAAAAATCATAAGGTACAAACACTTGGATAACATGTTGGTAAAGAAACAGAACTATAGTGATTATGAAAATGTCTTCCATATAACTTCCAAATATAGGAAGCAAAAGCAGACAGAACTACAATTTTTAAAAATAGATCTACCTGATTCACTTTGCTGTACAGCAGAAACTAACACAACATTGTAAAGCAATTATATTCCAATTAAAAAAAAAAGAAAAAAAATAGATCTATCAATAATTTATTTGAAGATACAGGTACAAATATATGAACAAAACAATTAAGTAATTTATAGATAGAAAACTTATAGTTTTGTTTGTTTTTAGCATGCAAGAACATTTACAAAAATTATGTAGTAAGCCACAAGGGAAGCTTTGATAAATTCCTAAGAATCAATGAATGATGGAGTGTGATCTCTGACTAAAATGCAATAGAATCAATAACAACATAAAATTACTATAAATTATTATAGATTAACAAATTATCATACATTACTGTACAATTATATATCTAGAAACCAACTGCAGGTACTAAATGACTCTCTGTTTAAAGAAGAAATAAAGAAAAACTTGGTATTAAATGACAGTATGTATGCATCAAAACTTTGGGAAAATCCTGAGCTACTCTATCTTTTCTGGTCACATTTACTGATCTGGCATCAGAAAAGAACCTCAGGCAAAAGCTTTATTTGAAAAAGAGAATGAAAAGAAATCCATATGGATAGCTAATTTCATCATAAATTAATGAGTAGTTCAAATAGCTGGGACGGTAATAGAAAAAAAACAGAGAACATTTTGCAGACTTTTTCAATGACTTGCATAAGAATGAAACAAAGATGATTCTCCCAAGTTTTCTCTCAATCATGAGTGTTGAATCTTGTCTCATTTACATAAATTAGAAAAGAGCAGGTGATTCATGGAAAAAGTAGTGCAGAAGCTGACTTCTGCTTAAATGTGCTGTGTTTCTTGTGAAACTAATTCAATTAGAAATTTATTTTAGGTTATGGAACTTTTTTCAATAAAGCTTGAATTAGGAATGGTTGTGGAAATAGAGAAATAAGGATAGAAATGTTTCTTGGAGACAAGAAGATAAATGAGATCTCTGAAGATACTATTAAAAATGAAGATCAAATGAGAGTAAAAGAAAGACGGTGTCATTGAGTTTAAGAAAAACTGGGGGAGAGAAGGAAAGAGTAAAACAGAGAAAGACAATGAAGAACTCTTTTTGACATTTTAACAATATGTTTCTGAAAGGCTCTTTGGCAAATATGATTAATCTAGTGTTCTCATGGAGTATAGATTCATACAGCACTTTCACTGAACTTCAAAAAAATTAGAAAACCAATGTTACTTTTTATTCAATAAATAGGTATAAATAAAAATGTATTCACTGCAATTCAAATGGTGTTTATCATAGTGATTCATTCTGCTGCCATTTAAAATCAAAATGAAGTAACCACAGTAAAATTGAAATTTTACCCTTAGTTTAACCTGGAATGCTAAATCCCATCATTGAGAATTCCATTGAAGCCAAAGGAAAGACTGTGGTCCCAGTTATATGGCCCAAGTTCAGACGTTTCCCTTACCAAATCTAAAGATCTGTTCCATAGTCTACTTACTCCTCAAATCTCAACAGAGTTTTACCTGACTGCTTTTATAAAATCCAGAATTTCAATATACCATTTATTCCTCTGGTCTAGAATATCCTTCATTCAACCTCACAAGAGAATTCTGAAATAAATACTGTGAATGCTTGCTTTGGAGTGTAAAGAAATTGTGTTAGTTTATTTCTCTTTCTTTCTAGTACTCATTTTTCACTCTCAAAGCCCAGCCAGAAAATACAGGCCAATTACCACGAAAATTTGCATTTCCAAAATTTACATTAGTAGAAACCTAATAAAATATTCAATCATATATGCTACAGAGAACATTCTACAATGAAGCCCTGCTTTTAACTAAGGGTTTTATTTAATTTTAAAAATAGTATGTAATTTGCACCCCAATTTTTGTGTGCATTTGTTGCTGATAACATATAAAACTGAGTGGTGGAGGGCGGAGTCAAGATGGTGGCATGGGAAGACGACGAGTTCGTGTCTCCCCACGACTAGGGCGCCTGCCAGACACTGGTGGGGGAGACCTCAATGCCCAAGGAGATGGGAGGAACCCCCAAGTGAACCGGTAGGACATAGGGGGACTGAAAGGGAAGGAGAAGTGGAGGCCAGACAGGACTCCACTCCCTGTGGGGTGGCTGGGAGGGAGGAGGGGTTCCCACACCTGGAGGGACCCTCGAGGGCTCAGATCAGGGGGGAGCGTGCTGAGCGTTTCCCCTTCCCAATCAACTGGGGAAGGCTGCCGGGCTCTCGGGCCGAGTCCTGTGCTGTCAGAGGCTCCCTCCAGGCCGCGTGGGTCCTGAGGGCATAGGAGGGAGACAGGGATGGGGGAGGGAGAACAGGAGAGGCAGGCAGGAGGGGCCCTCCAGGACTAGAGGAGGGGGAGAGGAGCGGAGGGCGTTTGCCCCACCCACTCAGGCCAAGGAAGCCTACTGGGCTCTCAGGCCAGGTCCCCTGCCCTCTAAGACCAGAGGCACACCTGGGCCCTTTCTGTGGGGGTGGGGCTTCAGCCTAAGCCCCACCCCACAACCCCCCAGGGCCTTTTCCAGCCCTGTGGGTCCTAAGCATAGGCCCCGCCCACCACCTAAACCCAGCCCCTGACTAAGCCCCACCCCCCACAACCAAGGACTTTTCCGCCTTTTTTTTTTTTTCCCTTCTCCTCTTTTTCACTATTGTGGTTCTGTTTTACATTCCTGTTGTTTCATGTATATTTTTATTTTTATATTCTTACTAACATATCTATTAGTTTTCTAGTCTAATTTTATTTTTTACTCTTTGTTACTGTTCTCCTTTTTTTTTTTTTTTTTTTTTGGCCACCCCACACGGCTTGCGGGATCTTGGTTCATGAGCTGGGGGTCAGGCCAAAGCTCCTGCGGTGGGAGCTCTGATTCCAAACCACTGGACTAACAGAGAACCTCAGACCCCAGGGAATATTCATTGGAGTGAGGTCTCCTGGAGGTCCTCATATTGGCACCAAGACCCAGCTTTACCCAACAGCCTACAAACTCCAGTGTTGGAAGCCTCAGGCCAAACAACCAGTAAGACAGGGACACAAGCCCACCCACCAAAAAAAAAAAGAGATGGCAAAAAATATGTCACAGATGAAGGAGCAAGGTAAAAACCTACAAGACCAAATAAATGAAGAGGAAATAGGCAATCTACCTGAAAAAGAATTCAGAGTAATGATAGTAAAGATGATCCAGAATCTTGGGAATAGAATGGAGGCACAGATTGAGAAAATACAAGAAATGTTTAACAAAGATCTACAAGAACTAAAGAACAAACAAACAGAGAAGAACAATACAATAACTCAAATGAAAAATATACAAGAAGGAATCAATAACAGAATAACGGAGAGAGAAGAACGAATAAGTGAGCCAGTGGAAATAACTGCTGAGGAACAGAATAAAGAAAAAAGAATGAAGAGAATTGAAGACAATCTCAGAGACCTCTGGGACAACACTAAACGAACCAACATTCAAATTATAGGGGTCCCAGAAGAAGAAGAGAAAAAGAAAGGGTCTTAGAAAATATTTGAAGAGATTATAGTGGAAAACTTCCCTAACATGGGAAAGGAAATAGTCACCCAAGTCCAAGAAACATAGAGTCCCATACAGAATAAACCCTAGGAGAAACACACCAAGACACACATTAATCAAACTAACAAAAATTAAATTCAAAGAAAATATATTAAAAGCAGCAAGGGAAAAGCAAAAAATAACATACAAAGGAATCACCAAAAGGTTATCAGCTGATTTTTCAGCAGAAACTCTGCAGGCCAGAAAGGAGTGGCAGGATATACTTAAAGTGATGAAAGAGAAAAACGTACAAACAAGATTATGCTACCCAGCAAGGATCTCATTCAGATTCGATGGAGAAATCAAAAGCTTTTCAGACAAGCAAAAGCTAAGAGAATTCAGCTCCACCAAACCAGCTTTACAACAAATGCTAAAGAAACTTCCCTAGGCGGGAAACATAAGAGAAGAAAAAGACCCACAAAAACAAACCCAAAACAATTAAAACAATGGTAGTAGAAACATACATATCAATAATAACCTTGAATATAAATAGATTAAATGCCCCAACCAAAAGACACAGACTGGCTGAATGGATGCAAAAACAAGACCCATATATATGCTGTCTACAAGAGACCCACTTCAGACCTAGGGACACATACAGACTGAAAGTGAAGGGATGGAAAAAGATATTCCATGCAAATGGAAATCAAAAGAAAGAGGAGTAGCAATACTCGTATCAGATAAAATAGACTTTAAAATAAAGACTCTTACAAGAGATAAGGAAGGACACTACATAGTGATCAAGGGATCAATCCAAGAAGATATAACAATTATAAATGTTTATGCACCTAACATAGGAGCACCTCAATACATAAGCCAAATGCTAACAAACATGAAAGGGGAAATCAACAGTAACACAATAATAGTAGGGAACTTTAACAGCCCACTTACACCAATGGACAGATCATCCAAAGAGAAAATAAATAAGGAAACATAAGCTTTAAATGATACAATAGACCAGATAGATTTAATTGATATTTATAGAACATTCCCCCCAAAGGTGGCAGAATATACTTTCTTCTCAAGTGCACATGGAACATTCTCCAGGATAGATCACATCTTGGGTCACAAATCAAGCCTCTGAAAATTTAAGAAAATTGAAATCATATCAAGCATCTTTTCTGACCACAACACCATGTGACTGGAAATCAATTACAGGAAAAAAACTGTAAAAAACACAAATACATGGAGACTAAACAGTGCACTACTAAATAACCAAGAGATCACTGAAGAAATCAAAGAAGAAATAAAAAAATAAATAGAAACAAATGACAATGAAAACACGACGACTCAAAACCTATGGGACGCAGCAAAAGCAGTTCTAAGAGGGAGGTTTATAGCAATTCAGTCTCACCTCAAGAAAAAGAAAAATCTCAAACAATCTAACCCTACACCTAAAGCAACTAGAGAAAGAAAAACAAAGAAAACCCAAAGTCAGTAGAAGAAAAAAAATCAAAAGATCAGAGCAGAAATAAATGAAATAGAAATGAAGAAAACAATAGCAAAGATCAATAAAACTACAAGTTGGTTCTTTGAGAAGATAAAAAAAATTGATAAACCATTAGCCAGACTCATCAAGAAAAAAAAGGGAGAGGATACAAATCAATAAAATTGGAAATGAAAAAGGAGGAATCACAACTCACACTGCAGAAATTCAAAGGATTATAAGAGACTACTACAAATAGCTATATGCCAATAAAATGGACAACCACGAAGAAATGGACAAATTCTTGGAAAGGGACAATTTTCCAAGACTGAACCAGGAAGAATTAGAAAATATAAACAGACTTATCACAAGTAATAAAATTGAAACTGTAATTAAAAATCTTCCAACAAACAAAAGTTCAGGACCAAGTGGCTTCACAGGCGAATTCTATCAAACATTTAGAGAAGAGCTAACACCGATACTTCTCAAACTTTTCCAAAAAATTGCAGAGGGAGGACACTCCCAAATTTGTTCTATGAAGCCACCATCACCCTGATACCAAAACCAGAAAAAAGATATCACAAAAAAAGAAAATTATAGACCAATATCACTGATGAACATAGATGCAAAAATCCTGAACAAAATACTTGCAGACAGAATCCAACAAAATATTAAAAGGATCATACACCATGATCAAGTGGGATCTATCCCAGGAATGCAAGGATTCTTCATATATACAAATCAATTAATGTGGTACACCATATTAACAAATTAAGGAATTAAAAACCACAGGAACATCTCAATAGATGCAGAAAAAGCTTTTGACAATATTCAACACCCATTTATGATAAAAACTCTCCAGAAAATGGGCATAGAGGGAACCTACCTCAACATAATAAAGGCCATATATGACAAACCCACAGCAAACATCATTCTCAATGGTGAAAAACTGAAAGCATTTCCACTAAGATCAAGAACAAGACAAGGATGTCGACTCTCACCACTCTTATTCAACATAGTTTTGGAAGTCCTAGCCACTGCAATCAGAGAAGAAAAGAAATAAAAGTAATACAAATTGGAAAAGAGAAGTAAAACTGTCACTGTTTGCCAATGACATGATACTATACACAGAAAATCCAAAAGATGCCACCAGAAAACTGCTAGAACTAATCAACGAAATTGGTAAAGTTGCAGGATACAAAATTAATGCACAGAAATCTCTGGCATTCCTGTACACTACCAATGAAAAATCAGAAAGAGAAATTAAAGAAACAATCCCATTTACCATTGCAAAAAAAGAATAAAATACCTAGGAATAAACCTACCTAAGGAGGTGAAAACCTGTACTCAGAAAACTATAAAACACTGATCAAAGAAATCAAAGATGACATAAACAGATGGAGAAATATACCATGTTCTTGGATTGGAAGAATCAATATTGTGAAGATGACTATACTACCCTAAGCAATCTACAGATTCAATGCAATCCCTATTAAACTACCAAAGGCATTCTTCACAGAATTAGAGGAAAAAGTTTTACAATTTGTATGGAAACACAAAACATCCCGAATAGCCAAAGCGATCTTGAGAAAGAAAAAAGGAGCTGGAGGAATCAGGCTCCCCAACTTCAAACTATACTACAAAGCTACAGTAATCAAGACAGTATGATACTAGTACAAAAACAGAAATATAGATCAATGGAACAGGATAGAAAGCCCAGAGATAAACCCAACACATATGGTCACCTAATTTACAACAAAGGAGGCAAGAACATACAATGGAGGAAAGACAGCCTCTTCAGTAAGTGGTGTTGGGAAAACTGGACAGCTATATGTAAAAGAATGAAATTAGAACACTCCCTAACACCATACACAAAAATAAACTCAAAGTGGTAAGACCGGACACTATAAAACTCTTAGAGGAAAACATAGGAAAAACACTCTTTGACATAAACCACAGCAAGATCTCTTTTGACTCACCTCCTAGAGTAAAGAAATAAAAACAAAAATAAACAAATGGGACCTAAGTAAACTTAAAAGCTTTTGCACAGCAAAGGAAACCATAAACAAAATGGAAAGACAATCCTCAGAATGGGAGAAAATATTTGCAAATGAAACAACAGACAAAGGATTAATCTCCAAAATATACAAACAGTTCATGGAGCTTAATATCAAAAAACAAAACAAAACAAAAAAACCTGATTAAAAAATGGGCAGAAGACCTAAATAGACATTTCACCAAAGAAGACATACAGATGGCCAAGAGGCACATGAAAAGATGCTCAACATCACTAATTATTAGAGAAATGCAAATCAAAGCTACAGTGAGGTATCGCCTCACACTGGTCAGAATGGCCATCAGCAAAAAAAAATCTAGAAGCAATAAATGCTGAAGAGGGTGTGGTGAAAAGGGAACCCTCCTGCACTGCTGGTGAGAATGTAAATTAATACAACCACTATGGAGAACAGTATGGAGGTTCTGTAAAAAACTAAAAATAGAACTACCGTATGACCCAGCAATCCCACTACTGGGTATATACCCTGAGAAAACCATAATTCAAAAAGAGTCATGTACCACAATGTTCATTGCAGCACTATTTACAATAGCCAGGACATGGAAGCAACCTAAATGTCCATTGACAGATACATGGATAAAGAAGATGTGACACATATATAGAATGGAATATTACTCAGCCATAAAAAGAAATGAAATTGAGTTATTTGTGGTGAGGTGGATGGACTTAGAGTCTGTCGTACAGAGTGAAGTAAGTCAGAAAGAGAAAAACAAATACCGTATGCTAACGCATATATATGGAATCTAAAAAATTGGTTCTGATGAACCTAGTGGCGGGGCAGGAATAAAGACGCAGACATAGAGAATGGACTTGAGGACACGGGGAGGGGAAGGGGAAGCTGGGGCGAAGTGAGAGAAACATTGACATATATACACACTACCGAATGTAAAACGGATAGCTGGTGGGAAGCAGCAGCATAGCACAGGGAGATCAGCTTGGTGCATTGTGATGAGCTAGAGGGATGGGTAGGGAGGGTGGGAGGGAGGCTCAAGAGCAGGGAATATGGGGATATATGTATGCATATGGCTGATTCACTTTGTTGTACAACAGAAACTAACACAGCATTGTGAAGCAATTATACTCCAATAAAGATGTATTAAAAAAAACGGAGTGGCATTTCTAGTGCAGACGAGATAAATATTAAAGTGATAACTAATCTTGCTTCTCAGGATTAGATGTACTAGTTTGCTGAAGTTCAGGAATCAATACATGATCCTTTTTTTTTTTTAATTGGCTGTATGAGGTAAAACATAGGGCTATCTTTAAAAAATACAGATTTTCATTGGTATCGCAGTTTTATCTATCAATGTAACTTGTTTGTTTCCTTCATAACTAGCTAACCTATGAGGGAAGGTAACACAGCTACATTATGACTTACACTACACTCCTAAGGAATTTACAGTGCAAATCAATGTACAGAAATAGAGGTAAGGAAAAAAATAAGATTTAATTTTCAGTCTTTCAATTATGCCATAAAGAAACTTTCTAAATGGGCAGTTTTCCCCCCAGGTGAAGAAAAGAAATGGAGGATATTTTTAATCTTGGAAGAATATTCGATAGTAATTTCTTAGTCATAATAAAGATTTGTAGTTTATTAAAGGACAATGATGACATAGGATACATAAACAATCACTATATCCATAAAGAGTCTAATTCTGTATTTCATATCTAAAGAGGAATGTAGGTAACAAAAGACGAAAACATCACCAATTGCAGAAAGTTAAAGAAATTTTAATTATTCAAGTTGGAAGAGAAAATGTAAGGGAATAATTCATTGATGAAAGGATTCTTTTCACAAAGAATAGCTTAAATCCCTAAAATTACAGTAAAAGGTATTTTTCAAGGTTAACTTGAACAAAAATCACTGACTAAAATTTTAGGAAACTTGAAATATACGTTAATGGGGTTTTTGAATAGAAATATCTAAAAATCGATGGGAGGTTTTCTGCTGTTTAATTTTTCAGATTCATTTCAAAACCACATCTGATATGACTCAAACTGTTACTCTGGAATTTATGCTAAGACTAGTTATGGCAAAAGGTAGAATTGGGCAATGATTTTTCACAATTATTTCCTTATAATCTCTACTATTATTCAAGTTCTTTCATAATTTAAAAGAGTGTGAATATTATTCAAAATAATACTATGCCTTTTGTCTGGCTAGTCAGAGATACAAATGTTTCTTATTTTCTGAGTACTTATTACTTAAGCCTCTGCGGTTACAATGTTGGTTAGAAAGCAAGTTTTCCCAAGACAAAAATATTCACTAATGAACTAACTAACTACTTAGAAAATCAGTCCCCACTTAAACGTTAAATATTCCATCCTATTTAACACCATGACCATTCTCTCCTGATCTGTCCACATATTTGTAGGTTGAATTTTTGCTAATTATCAGATATTCCGAACATATTACAGTATAATAAAAACACAGTGTAGTTACAAATCTTACCAAAAGATGATGTCACACTAGTTTTATATTCGTTACTTATGTTAGCTGATTTAATCCTGACCACAGCTTAATGAGATAGGTTTTATTTCCATTTTAAATATCAGCAAATTAAGGCTTACAAAGGTTAAGAGACCTTCCCAAAGGCACGCAGTTACAAAGTGGAAAAAGCAAATTCCTGTGAATTAATAGCCCACAAACTTACACCAAGCATCATTCAGTCATTTTTAAATCTATCTGACAATTTCAAAGTATTTATAACATGTGACTATAGTATATTTAAGTTAGCTCTACAGTTAAAAATACCCAGTAATTTTACTGTCTTTCTTGGATGAAAAGACTTAGAGTTCCCTCCTCCTCCTATTTCTTCCCCCGAATGTCTTCCCTCATATTAAAATTGGCCTAAACCAAGACGTGCAGAGTCGGGCACCCCCCATTCCCACCCCAGGGCTGACAGTGCCAATCATTCTATGACTGGCAGTCTAAGATCACAGGTAGCTGCAAAACACTCTTGACTCAGGCCACATCTACAGTCAGCTAGGTATCACAACTAAGTTCTATGTACCTCGTTCCACATCTACCCAATTGGTTCACTTGACGAATACAAGTTCGCCTTTGCCCCAGTTAAACATCATCATGTGAGATTCAGTCCATAATTCTAACTTGATGATCTGTGTCTTTCCTAGTTAATCGTCCAGAGAATTGAGCAACAAAACATTATACAATCCCAAAAGGGCAGGTCTGAGAAAATTCTTCAACAATGCACTAGAGGTATTCCTCTAGATTGAGTACTACTGAAAAAAAATTAACAATTGCTCTTTAAATAAGTTATAAATCACTTAAGCATATTATCATTAACAGTATTTTGAAATCCTTGTTCATGAGGATAACATGAGAATTCATCCAATATCTATGTTTAGTTTACCTTAAAATTCCAGCACACTTGGTCATAAGATCATGACATGATATTAATAAGCATGGCTTTTCCTTTTTGACCCTACTGGGGGCTTTTATTGACCACGACTTCCTAACTTACGTGCTAACAGACTAAATTTTTTTTTTCTTTTTCTTTTTTATTTTTTTTTAACATCTTTATTGGAGTATAATTGCTTTACATTGTTGTGTTAGTTGCTGCTGTATAACAAAGTGAATCAGCTATACGTATACATATATCCCCTCCCTCTTGTGTCTCCCTCCCACTCTCCCTATCCCACCCCTTTAGGTGGACACAAAGCACCGAGCTGATCTCCCTGTACTAGCTATCTATTTCACATTCGGTAGTGTATATATGTCCATGCCACTCTCTCACTTCGTCCCAGCTTACCCTTACCCCTCCCCATGTCCTCAAGTCCATTCTCTACGTCTGCGTCTTTATTCCTTCCCTGCCCCTAGGTTCTTCAGAACCACTTTTTTTTTTTTTTTTTTTTAGATTCCATGTATATGTGTTAGCATACAGTATTTGTTTTTCTCTTTCTGACTTAACTTCACTCTGTATGACAGACTCTAGGTCCATCCACCTCACTACAAATAACTCAATTGCATTTCTTTTTATGGCTGATATTCCATTGTATATATGTGCCACATCTTCTTTATTCCATTCATCTGTCGATGGACACTTAGGTTGCTTCCATGTCCTGGCTATTGGAAATAGTGCTAACAGACTAAATTTTAACTGCTCTAGAAATGTGTGGATTTGGTGTTAAGCTCCTTTATCTTTTTTTTGTTTAACACCTTTATTGGAGCATAATTGCTTTACAATGTTGTGTTAGTTTCTGCTGCATAACAAAGTGAATCAGCTATATGTACACATTTATCCCCATATCCCCTCCCTCTTGCATGTCCCTCCCACCCTCCCTATCCCACCCCTCTAGGTGGTCACAAAGCATGAGCTGATCTCCCTGTGTGATGCAGCTGCTTCCCACTAGCTATCTATTTTACATTTGGTAGTGTATATATGTCAATGCTACTCCCTTACTTCGTCCCAGCTTACCCTTCCCCCTCCCTGTGTCCTCAAGTCCATTCTCTACGTCTGCGTCTTTATTCCTGTCCTTTATCTTTAATGCACAGAGTCTACCTGTTAATAAACTTGAATATATTCTCAGCTTTAATCTCTTGACAGCTTTGCAATTCTTTGGGCCACTTCTGACGATCTTTTCTCAATTGGTTGTCCGCTCCCCAGTTGCTTCCTATCCAATTTTATTTTTATATTTCCTTAATAATACATATCACTAACTGAAATGATTTTTAAAATTTCTCTGTTTACATATTTATTGTATACCCCTCTCCCACCCACTATATCCAACCTCCTTGAAGGACAGAGAAATTGTCTCTCCTGTTTATGGTTTATTATCCCGAGAAATTATGGTGAAAATTAAGATAATCTCTTTCTTTCTTTTAACTACAGTCAGTCATGTGTGCATATCTTACATAGAGCAGTTAATGTGGCCCACTGTGGTCATAGTTAAACCATGGATTCTTTAAAGACATCGTCAATTTGCTCCATGGAGCAAGTGCCCTCTTCACCCACGGTAACTGGGAAGATGCCTTGAGGCTAACTCATTTCCCAGGCTCTACTTTCAGCTCATGCCATGATACCACTAAGATCTTCTGTAAGCTATGCTTTCCTCATTCTTCTTCTCCCCCAGACTTTCAGTAGTTTTTCTTTTTTAACTTTTAATTTTAATTGTGGTAAAATACACATACATAAAATTCACCATCTTAACCATTTTCAAATGTGCAGTTCAGTAGTGTTAAATATTTATATTTGCATTGTTGTGCAACCAATCTCCAGAACTTTCTCATCTTGTAAGACAAACTCTATACCCATTAAACAACTCCAAATTTCCCCCTCCTTGCAGCCCCTGAGAACCACCATTCTATTTTCTATTTTATGGATTTGACTACACTAGAAACTTCACAAAAATGAATCATACAGTATTTGTCTTTTTGTGACTGCATTATTTCACTTAGCATAATACACTCATGGTTCATCCATGTTGTAGCATGCATGAGAGTTTCCTTCTTTTTTAAGCGTGAATAATATTCCATTGTATGCCATGTTTTGCATGTGATATACATACAATTCATTCATCTGTTGATGGATACTTGGGTTGCTTCCACCTTTTGGCCATTGCAAATAGCGCTGCTATGAACATGGGTGTACAAATATATTTTCAAGACCCTGCTTTTAATTCTTTTGGCTATATATCCAGAAGTGGAATTTCTGGATCATGGGCTGATTCTATTTTTAATTTTTTGAGGAACTGCCCTCCCATTTTCCATAGTGGCTGTACTACATTCCCACCAACAGTGCACAAGGGTTCTAATTTCTCCCATCCTCACCAGCACTTGTTATTATCTACATTTTTTGGTTGTAGCCATCCCAATGGGTGTGAGTGTCAGTAGTCCTTTTAGAACACCCAAGATCGGCTGTAATTTAAAGCATGATGTCATTTTTCTGGGATCCTGCTGTTTGTTATTTACTCCTCAGAGCTGTCACCATTTTCATTCTTGCTTAATTAATCCCCCCAATAACCATGGTTCCTTCAGCTCTCATATTTGCCACCTGCTTCAAATGATCTTTCCAGAATATGCTCTTTCAGAACTTGGGTAGCCCCTTCCCCAGAGGGTGCCCCGTGTCCAATTTCAATAATTCCTTAAACTATGCAGTTCATTGATGTTACCTATGTAAGAGAGACAAATTCAAGAAAATGCATTATAACTTTAAGTCTTTCATTATGAAACTATATAAACTATGTTGATCTATTATTTTTTCAGAGACTCAGTTTTCTCTTTTGTAAGATAAGAGAACTACATTAGATGACAACAAAGGTTCCCTCCAATCTAGGATTCCATAAATTCTTTAAATGTAGAAGACCATAAATCTGACATGTAACATTACAGACATCATCTAGAAACCATGGTGTATCTGCAAAAAGGATCGAGGAAAAAAACAAACAGTAAACAAAAATAATATCATGAATTATCTGTAATGAAAATCAAGAGGAAAACAAACCAAACTAAAACACAAGAAAATGAAAATATGAAGGAAAGAAAAAATTTATAATGAAACTTTGGAGAAAATAATTTTTTTAAAGGAACACAAGAGTGTGGTGAAAGAGTTGATATGAATAAACTGGTGAGATGGACTTCAGAAGTATTTTAATACAATATTGAGGTCAAAACCCAGGAACTATGAGTGGTGATGGCAATGGCCATGGCTGACAAATTTACACTTTTTCCTCTGGGGCAGCTATGGTCATGGATCACTGTGAATGGACTCTTGCTTGTGTCGTAAGTATCCTGCTCAGATTCTGGGAGATTCTAAAGTCCCTTAAGGCATTTATAGAATGCTTAGTCAAATTTCTGGGATCACTGAAATCCCAAGTGACCTTGTGTTTCTTCACAAAATACCTCCACCTGTAGTTGCTGGTTCTTAGCAATTTGTTGATTTCTCTGCGTTCTGCGTCCGAGTGGAAAGTTCAGATGCAAATCTGAAAAACAAAAAGGAAAACAAAAAACCCACTATTGAATTGTTAACATTTGTCAGGAATAAGGAGGATTCATACCATTTCCAGTCCCCAGGCCTGCTGGAGAACTGTTGATTTAAAATAATAATTTTAATAGTTATAATGAATTCATAAATGTGCGGGTTTTCTGCAATATGCCCTTTATGTATTAATATGATACAAATATGCCATCAGTAGAAGTTACAGTATTTTCTAGGAATAGTGACTTTTTTCCCCTAAGTTAACAATAGTCTCATCAATTTTTCCAACATTGCTCTTTTGGAACTGATGGAATATATCTGTGAGTAGTCTGGACACAGACCCTGCTAAAAGTTGCTCTGATGTAGTTAACATTCTCATTTGTGATCAAGCCTTCATCATCAACCTGTAATGATCACTGTTTCTGTCATCTCCATTAGAAAATAGCCATGATATAATCCTCTGGATGCAAAAACTCTCTGTTCTTGGAGTTAGCTTTTCACATTTACCTGAAATAATCAGCATTTAGTTAGCAAGTTGTGACTTAGAACACAAAAATATCCCGGTAGTGTGAATTACAATAAAATTGAATAATTTAACAAAATTTTGTTAAATATCTAACAAATATTAATTGCCTAAAATAATAGAGAGATAATGCCAACTGAGTAGAGCTTTAAACTTCTGGTTCATTTGTGATGAGCAACGTAAGACATGCACAACTTCGAATAGTAAAGCCCTCAATACTTCTTGCTATGATGAGTCCATCAAAACGACATCCCATTTGGAAACATACTAACTTAGGTGAAATTTTATTATTGCAAGCTCTCACAACAGTATGTTAAGATTCCTATAAATTTGCTTTTTGTGAGTCAATGCTGATTTTGCCACGTAATTTATTTGAGGTGAAACAGAATAATTTGAAGTTCGCTTTCCGTTATTCAGATATTTTTCTGCACAAATGTCACTTTCATCTTAGGTATATTTGACGTTATAGGTGTCGACCTAAATAAAGAGGTAAATGGAGGGAAGCTCAAATGACCAGAAATTGAGTTTATTTGGGAATAGCAGAGGAAATGCAATTCTGGAAATGCATGCTGTAGCAAACTACTGGCATGTCCATTGAGGGTCTGAGGTGGACTCTACTTATTGGCGAGGAGTGCAAAGAGGGGCAAGTCCAGACAGAGTTCAAGCAGGAAGTTCATTGGCTTGAGAATGGGGAGATGTTCTTGGATGTTTGCTGGTCAGGAGATGTCTCCATTTCTGAAAATCAGGCATTCACTGTTCTTAAGCTCCTTCCAGAGGGTTCGTGCATGAGATTCTCCATTTCATATCCTCCGATTTCATTTCATTTCATTTCATTTTAGATTGAAATCCTTTTACATATAGGCTTTTGTTGTGTATAAAATATCAGCTATCTTTTGCTTCAGTTGGCAATATTCTTCTTTGTTTAAAGTTTTAAAAATAAGTAAAAAGATACTTAAAAATTGAAAAAAAAAATATAAATGCCATGAGACAGAGGAACAATGTGGTTTATTTATATGGAAAATTGTAAAATAATAAATAATGAAGTGCAACATCTGCATTTCTATCACCCTGTTTTTCTTGCTCTATGTATGATATGTGAATTTCAATGTTTGAAATCTGTTCATTACCATAATGCTAATTGTATTCTCTTGAGTACTTCAATGAAAGTATTGTAGTGATAGACATTTTATAATATTTCACCTTGAAAAGAAATTGAACTAAAAAATTTATAATTTTATTCTCTAGTGTTTATCCAGTCATGTTAAAATTTCTGCTATTTTGTAATGACACTCTTCAAATCCTTCTGGAAATAAGACTTTGAATTGGGTTTTCTTGCTAATATCATGTAGGACTTCTCTAGGACTAACCTAGTTTTTGGTTCTTGTAAAGGATTAATTATACTGAAATATCAGGCATCAAAAAACCTTGGACAAATCAAAAGATTATTATAGTGCCTTCCTAGTCGCTACTCAAACTTTAGACAGCATTTAGGTGTTGCAAAACTGACGTTGGCTCACAGAGTCCGTTTGAATAGTTTGGGTCTATGAAATAAACTGATTCGTTCATAAATTTGAGCAGACCTGACCCTCCAGCCCTCTAATAGGCAGACATAGAATGTTCTTTCACAGCCTGGAGTTTATTCCAAAGAGGCAGCCAGGCAGATCCCTCCCGTACCTCTCCCAGGGCAGAACCAAATATACACATTTTCCTCATTAAAATGGGCTCAAGATCAGGTCCTTTTCTGATTTTAGTTGAGATTTCTCACATGAACTTTAAAACACTGTACATTCAAGGTGTGGTAATTTTGTGAAGTTTTGAAAAATGTGAACAATGTTATCAGCATGATTGTTGTTTGAGGAGACCAATTAGGAGTCACAAATTTTATTTCCACCATTATCCTAAGAGAGAGAGGGAGAAAGGTTACACTGACGGTCTATGATAAAGTCTTTTAGGTCTTCAGAGAGAAATGTAACCAAAGTACTAGTGGAATAATGGTGATAGGTTAGTTACACCAGAGAGTTTTAGAGAAAGTGTAAATACTAAGAAAATTATTTAGCAGGCCTAAGAACTTAAATGAAACCGCGTGTAACAACCTGGTTTATGGTAATATTATTCAAGTTAAATGCACGAATTATAAATTACAGTGTTTTAGTTAAATACATTTTGACATGGCAGTTGTTCCTTGTCAGGTTAATAAAATTTACTGCAGTAATATCTCTCTTGGCGATACACAGCCAGCACCCGTCAAGTGTGAGCATTTTCTTCCTTTTGTTTTTTAAATTCCACCTGTTCCTTAAGAACACAAGATTTGAAATCCCAGTCTCTTTCTCTCTCTCTCTTCCAATTGAGGAAGCTGGACCAAATATGATTCCAGTTCACTTTTAAAACTAAATGTGAATCTATAATTTACTAATAAATCTCAAACTTGTTTTGAACTTAAATGTATGCTCAGCCCACATTTTCTCTTTAAATAAATATTACTTTTACGATTTCCTCCTGGTATAAAGTATTAAGCAATAACCTATTATTTTTCTTCTATAGTCTTTTTTTTTAACATCTTCATTGGAGTTAAAAAATGTTGTGTTAGTTTCTGCTGTATAACAAAGTGAATCAGCTATATGTACACATTTATCCCCATATCCCCTCCCTCTTGCATGTCCCTCCCACCCTCCCTATCCCACCCCTCTAGGTGGTCACAAAGCATGAGCTGATCTCCCTGTGTGATGCAGCTGCTTCCCACTAGCTATCTATTTTACATTTGGTAGTGTATATATGTCAGTGCTACTCTCTCACTTCGTCCCAGCTTACCCTTCCCTCTCCCCGTGTCAAGTCCATTCTCTACATCTGCATCTTTGTTCTGTCCTGCCCCTAGTTTCGTCAGAACCGTTTTTTTTTTTTAGATTCCATATATATGTGTTAGCATATGGTATTTGTTTTTCTCTTTCTGACCTTCTTCTGTAGTCTTTTAACCTATTTTTAAAAAATGACCAAAGATGACATTTTTAAAAAATGATAATGGAATACATTTGAATGATGTGTTCAAAATCAGCAAATTTGTACTAGAAAATTTGAACAATAGAAAAACAAAGAGGGACATGCTTTAACTTTGACTCACAACTGTCCTCACGTGTGTTAACCCTTTTGGAGTTTGTCTCATGACCCTTTTTCCTTTACTCGTGTGTATGTGTGTGTGTGTGATTATGTATATATATGATTATATGTGACCAAATATGATTCCAGTTCACTTTTAAAACTAAATGTGAATCTGTAATTTACTAATAAATCTCAAACTTGTTTTGAACTTAAATGTATGCTCAGCCCACATTTTCTCTTTAAATAAGTATTACTTTTACGATTTCCTCCTGGTATAAAGTATACCTGATGACAGGGGTGACCATATAATTTATCATCAACATGGGGACACAGGAGAATAAATGAAGGGCACCACATGTATTTAAATTTTTATAGCTACTCTATTTATTTATTTATTTTTAGCTGTGTTGGGTCTTCGTTTCCTGCGAGGGCTTTCTCCAGTTGCGGCAAGCGGGGGCCACTCTTCATCGCGGTGCGCGGGCCTCTCACTATCGCGGCCTCTCTTGTCGCGGAGCACAGGCTCCAGACACGCAGGCTCAGCAGTTGTGGCTCACGGGCCCAGTTGCTCCGCGGCATGTGGGATCTTCCCAAACCAGGGCTCGAACCCGTGTCCCCTGCATTAGCAGGCAGATTCTCAACCACTGCGCCACCAGGGAAGCCCTAAATTTTTATATCTTTGTAATATATATTTATTAACTGACATGATTTTTATATTAGTGGATGAGTATAGTTCTAGTTTTTTAAATATAATCCTTCCTAAATCAAACCAAACTAATTTGGAATAATCTTTAAAGCTGCAATTTTGGTACTAAATTTGAAATTGTTGACACCGTTAGTGGATCTTGCTATATAGACTATAATGGTTTTATTAAGAAAATAATCTGTATGCAGTTGAGATAGCTAAAGTACTTGATAATTTTAGAGCTTAATTTTACTTTTCTTTGTATTGAAATAGGTAACTAGTTCAGCCCATATATTTTTACAGATATTGTCTTTGTCTTTGTCTTGAGTACCTTTTATCAAAAAATGTTTCTATAGAACAAAACTCAGTCAAATTAGTTGCTTTTATTTAGGAATCTTTTAAAATTCTTCACCTAATTCACACGCTGGAAAATAGGCCTTCTGAATTCCATTGAATTTCAGTATAAGTTATCCAATTAAAAACAAGCAGTCCATCAATATAATTTTCTCATAAGTTAAGATATTCCAAAGCACAGTTATTAAATAAATAAATAAATAAATATCGTACAGCATTTGAGACCTCACTGTTCTCCCTTACTATTGTAGGGATTAATCTCAATGTGTACCTGTTTAGAAACATCATATTTATAATTCCTATCTGATAAAAAGTTTCAGAATCTAAAATTTTAGTGCTCCATTCATAACATAATTTGATTAAATATTTCCAACTGATTTTGAACAAATGCAACCGAAATTTAAAGAACCTATTTACTGAGAGTTCAATACCATTGCAGAATATATAAGTTCATTTTTAAAGTACTTTCAAATGTTCAAATTTTTAAAAAAATTTATCTGATGGCAAGCAGTAAATAGAGAAACGTGTTATGCCATGATGAAATATAATTTTTAATTCAACATCAGCTTTGTCACACACACAGAATTATAGTTCACTTAACTGGACATTCCTATAAAAATGTAAAATTTAACAACTATAACTTCTCTTCAATTGATGGAATGGAGCAGAGCTTATGGATGTAAAATAAATCATATATGCATCGTTACTAATTTCAAGAATACTGCATCTCCATAGATTTTTCAGTTTAGTAAGAACGTAATTTTTAACATGGTGATGAGTTCCAACAAATATTTTACTCAGATCCATCACAAACAAGTGACATTTATTTTCGATGCTGAACTTTTTAAATGAATTTAACAGACTTTACAATAGAATTTACAGTGACATCACATACTTCATCCTCAACACATGTAATTCCAAAAGAATTAGATTTAAAAATCAAACTCATTTAAAATCATTTTAACCAATTTTCTCTTTGAAGCAGGAAATGATACTGAAACAAAACTGCCATCATTTAATTGCTTGCAAATTTCCTGTTATGAGCTTTTCCAAGAAAACCTGAAGTCAAAAAAGAGTGAAATTCATTCAGAAAAATAATCATTTGATCTAAATAAAAATTCAGTTTTCATAGAGTGATACGTAAATGCTCCCCCTGCAAACACACTTATCAAATGATCATCTTTGGGCAGTATTCCAAAAAGGACTGTATCTTTTGAAATAGATGCTGATATGTTTTCAGCTCATTTGTGTCTTGTGGCTTTTATGTGGACAGTGCTATCCTTGTAGCCCCTTTCGTGAATGTTAAATATAAACAACATTTTGTTCAAGTTGCACCTTCACCATCAACTTTTTGTGTGAAATGGAAATTTGGTGCTTGCTTTTCAAACAAATATTGAATTCTTTTAGCCATTGCTGCTAGGAGAGTTTATTACAAAATATGGGTGTTGCCAAATAATAAAATAAATGTTTGTAGGTTTTAAAGCATTCTGATTACTTCCTATATGATCCTTAGCAATACTAAGCTAGTAGTACTAAGCAGTACTCAGCTTTCAGTTACAACTAACATAATTTTCTGTGACACTGAGGCACTTTGACACTTCACAGATGTCCCAGGTTTGTACACCAAGTGCCCAGCAGGGGGAACAAAGGTGAAAACTACTGCCACTACTGCGATCAGGAGTTAGCTGCCCTTGAAATGTTAGTTACTGAAGGGGTCTGATAAAGATAGAGGGACCACTGCTGAAGCGGGCTGTTTTACAGGTTTAACCTAATATTTCATACTCTATTATACTATGGGAGAATCTGGAAGTAAAATTGAAGATGTACCAAACCAATAATGATGTATTTTAAAACAATGATTAATAATGATACCTAATCTAAAAATGAAGAAACTAGAACAACTGCTAAGTCAAAGAGGACATGGGGAAAAAAAAAAAAGGTAATCTAGGGCTGTTTTGGCAAACCAAGATGTATGGTTAGTATTCTTATAACCAAGTGACTCCTTTACTAGGAGAAAGGAAGAAAAAGGGAAATCCTGAAAGATTGAATATTTTTTCTCTTAAGACACTAAGCTCTCAAAAAAAACCTGAGTCATCTTTTTTAAAAAATAAATTTATTTTATTTATTTATTTTGGCTGCTTTGGGTGTTCGTTGCTGTGCACGGGCTACTCTTCGTTGCGGTGCTTGGGCTTCTCATTGCGGTGGCTTCTGTTGTTACGGAGCACGGGCTCTAGGCACGCGGACTTCAGTAGTTGTGGCATGCGGGCTCAGTAGTTGTGGCTCCTGGGGTCTAGCACTCAGGCTCAGTAGTTGTGGCACACAGGCTTAGGTGCCCCGCGGCATGTGGGATCTTCCCGGACCAGGACTCAAACCCGTGTCCCCTGCATTGGCAGGCGGATTCTTAACCACTGTGCCACCAGGGAAGTCCCTGAGTCATCTTTAAGTCTACCCCAATCAGATGGGATGGAGGTGTCATATTAAGATACAAACAGTTGTAAATAACTGAAAACGAACAGCCCTCTATTTTTCACATCTGAGAATAGTAAATATTTAATTTAACACTGCTACACCTGGATAATTGTTACAGTCTTTCCTCTGGAAGACTTTATCTGATTCTTCTCCTGCTCCTGTACTCCAGCTTAGTTTAGACCCCTTTCTGCACTCACGTAGAACTCTGCTTATTCTCTATCAGACTCTTCACAATCTGTTAGTTTATCTGTTTTATTGTCAGCTGCCACTATTCTACGAGCATCTTGACTGGGGCCAGGTCATTCTGCAGTTCTAGCTGTTTACCTAGGTACTTATATAGGGTAGGAACTCAACAATTATTTATTAAATTAATGAACTAGTTAAATTAATTCCAGGGCCACATTTTGGTAATAAAATTTTTTCTTGTTGGTAATATTTGAATATTTTTATAGATGAGATTTTTTAAAAATAGAGTTTTTAGAGCCGTTTAAGGTTCACAACAAAATTGATCAGAAATTGACAATTTCCCTTACACTTCCCTACCCCCTCACACATGCACATCCTCTGCTAGTGTCAACACCCCACACCAGAGTGGTGCACTTACTACAATCCGTGGACCTACATTAGGGTTCACTCTTGGTGGTGTGTATTCTCTGAGTTTCGACAAATATGTAATGACATGTATTCCATTGTAGTATCGTGCAGAATAGTTTCACTGCCCTAAATATCCTCTGTGCTCTGCCTATTCACTTCTCCCTCCCCCAGATCCCTGGTTACCACTGATCATTTTCCTGCCTCCATAGTTTTGCTCTTTCTAGAATGTCATGGAGTTGTAGCCTTTCCAGATTGATTGACTTCTTCCACTTAGTAAGATGCATTTAAGGTTCCTCCATGTTTTCTCATGGCTTGATAGCTCATTTCTTTTTAGTGCTGAATACTATTCCATCATCTGGATGTACTGCAGTTTACTTATCCACTTACCTGCTGAAGAATATCTTGGTAGCTTCTAAGTTTTGGCATGTACAAAGCTGCTATAAATTTCTATGTGCAGGTTTTTGTGTAGACATATTTTCGACTCATTTGGTTTTCGACTCATTTGATTTTCAACTCATTTGATTGCTAGATCATATGGTAAGAGTATGTTTAGTTTTATAAGGATCCACCAAACTGTCTTCTGAGGTGGCTGTACCATTTTTTCATTCTCACCAGCAATGAATTCTTGTTAGTCCACATCCTCATCAGTATTTGGTGTTGTCAGTATTCTGGATTTTGGTCATTCTGTTAGGTGTGTTGGTTTCTTGTTGTTTTAATATGAAATTCTCTAATGACATACAAGAATTTTTTAAAAGATTATAAATTTATATCTCCTGATATCTTATACCAGCCCCCTACCATTTCTTATGTTTAATTAGAGTTTTTTAAAAACTATTTTCTTATCTAATGTCAGAGAAATTGGGAATTTGCATGCTTTTTTTCAGAGGGCTGGAAAAGATCTCAAAGAAAAATTACAATTCTTTCAAATATTGCAAACTTCCACAGCATATTAATTGCATATCTATTTAACCCATTTTTTGTGCTTCAAATTATGATTAATTATTTAAATATGTATCAGGAGTGTATTTTCTAAGATATTTGCGTGCACAAAATTATACACATTTAAAAAAATTCTGCATACATCCATTTCAAGCTCTCCACTCGCCAAAGTTGATGAGAAGTCCAACATCATAAATTCTTCAGGACACCCTCTCCTTCATAGTGTTAGAAAACAGTGTCTGGGTTTATGTGAGTCTTGAACCAAAGTCTGTCAGGCTATTATTGCCACGCTGCTGCTTCTCCTTATGGACATCAATGTCATTACCAAATGCTGAACATTGGGTTGTGTTCTGCTATTGCCCACTCTCGATTAGCCCCAGAGGTACCACTCAAGAAGTTCAGGCTCCAGAAGCTTTTTCTGCATCTCAAGATTATACCTACGTCTTACTTTCCCGTGCCGCAGATATTCACACCGCTATGGTCCACTTGATGTTCTACACCACCCTCCAAGTTTTTAATGTTTATACATGCTTAGATAGCTTTCTACACTTTATTTTTGATTCCTTTGATCAGCCTGTCTGTTTCTTTAACAGTAACTAATCCTTTCCTATTCTTTCTTTATAGTGTATTTTAATTAGATTTATAAGGCTATATTCAATTATATCGTAAAATCAGAGGGCTGGAAAAGGCTTTGGAGTTCATCTATTTTAGCTAACACAATGATTAAGGGTCTCATAACATTCCTGACAGATCATTTCCTAGCCTCTGCTAGAGGGAAACTTGTTACCTTACCAATTCCACTGTCAAATTCTTTTAGAACATTCTCACACTTATTTAGCTGAAATGTGCCTTCTTGAACTTCCTATTTTGTTTGTTACTTTTCTGTCTTCACCTTTCTCTTTCCAAGGTGAAAATTCTCTGATCCTTCCTATAGCTTTTTTTTCCTTTATATATTATCTCCCTTGATAATCTCAGATAGTCTACAATTTTAATCTCATTCTTAGGTAGGTGACTCTCAAACTTATAACTACAATCCTGATCTCACTTTCAATGTATAGGTCCGTGATTTCAACAATTTTCGACATATAAATCAATGTTCAAACTTGTTAGCAACACCTGCATCTCCTGCTAGCATCTTAAATTCAGTGTACCCCCAGGTAAACCCATCAGATACAAACACACAAGCACATCTTCCTCCTTTCCCTTTATCTATTTCTAATTCAAACAGTCAACCTCCTCGTACATGTTACATACTATTTTAGGTACTGGAAAAATATGCTAGTGACTAAAATAGAATAATCTCTGCTTTTATAAAGTTTAAATTCCAGGAGGCTAGATAAAAAATAAACAAAATAAAAACTTGATGACTATATACCATGTCAGGTAAAGAGTAGTTCAAAGGAAAAAAATAAACAGGAAAGGCTAATGTAGACTTATTGGAAGAAAAATATTTTATAAGATGGTCAGAGAAGGCTACTCTACTGACATGACATGTAAGCAAAGACTGTGGCATAGCTACTTGTCAGTGACTTAGACTTGAAACTTTGAAAAGTTCTTTAACTTCTTATTTTCCCTTAACAATATATTTAATTAATTTCCAATTTTGACAAAATGATCTACTGAAGTATTACCTCTACCTTATATTCCTGAAGAACCATTGAGGAAGAATGAAAATTTTTTCTTTACCTTCTCAAGAATGCAAATAAACCTTTTAAAATTTAATTTATTTTATTGTGTTCAAAACACTTAGCATGAGATCTACCTTCTTAACAGATTTTTAGGCGTACAATACATTAGTGTTGACTGTAGGTATGATGCGATACAGCTGATCTCTAGAGCTTATTCATCTTGTTTGACTAAAACTTTATGCTTGTTGATTAGTTATTCTCATTCCCCCATCCCTCAGCCCCTGACAGTCACCATTCCATTCTTTAATTCTATGAATCTGATAATTTAAGATGCCTCATACAGGTGAAGTCATGCCGTATGTGTCTTTCTGTGACTGGCTTATTTCACTCGGCACAATATCCTTGAGCTTCATCCATGGTGCCGCAAAAACTAAAAATAAGACTACCGTGTGATCCAGTAATCCCACTTCTGGGTATTTATCACAAGAATTGAAATGAGGATCTTGAAGAAATACTAGCACTACTATGTTCATTGTAGCACTGTTCACAGTAGCCAAGATGTGGGAACAAGCTATACGTCCATTGACAGATGAATGGACAAAAAATGTAATATATACATACAGTGGAGTACTATTCAGCCTTTAAAAAGAAGGAAATTCTGTAATATAGGGGGAAAAACCCTTAGTTTCTGAAGGTGGTAGTTTCTTAAATCTTGGTTGGAATGTGAAATTGGAAACCATAACAATGAACTCTTCTTTTTTTGTTGTTGAAGTATAATTGATTTACAATATGGTGGTAGTTTCAGGTGTATAGTGAAGTGCAGCAAAATAATCTGAAAAAAAATATGAAAATATAACTGAATCACTTTGCTGTATATTTTGCAATGAACTCTTCATGCTCTTGTAAATTAAAATCTATTTGTGTCTTGAACATTAAATGGATCTTTTGTCTATGCATGATTTTTAACATCATGCTTTGATCATTTGGAAAACATTAGCTTAATGAGTTATTCAGATATTCCAAACATTGACACATGACATTATACAATATTGAAAAGTCACATCTGTTAATATCACCATTGAGCTCATCAAAAAATCTTTAAGTATTGGGAAAATAATTTTTCCAAAATTTAATGTTAAATAGAAAACTCAAAATCTACCATTGACGACAAATACTGTCCGTTGTTTCCCTCAACACGATAGGTTCACTCACTTCTTTTATTTTCAAGAAAATGATTGGCCATATACCTAATCGTAATAACCGTAGTTTGCCAGTCATTTTTTTTTCAAGTAAAAATGGTGTTTTGAGCAAAACCAGCTGGCTTACTTGCAAATCAATCACACCAGTGCTTTTCCTTAAAAGAACCATCGTGTTACAACGTGCAGCTGAAGTGCTTTATCCGTACTTCCCATTTTGATACACAGAATATTAAAAGGACATTTATATAAGGGTCAAAATTTACTAAGATTATAATTGTTATTGTTTCATCAAGGATTGAGGACATTCTTAAATAAAATGGCATTGTTTATGCTGCAAGATATGGCAGTAAAGAATACAATAACCACTAGCACAGTTTGGAGCTACCGCTTTTATTCTAAAGCACTAGAAGTTTTACTTACTGTGTTTTCACCATCTGGACCAATGTCAACACAATGAAAAAGGCAGATAATGTCTTATGAATATGAAAGCAGTTTGGATTTTGTGAATCCCATGAGAAGATTCTACTAGAGTAATGTTTCTAAAGCACAATTTTTGTCATGTCACTCCCCTGCTCAAAAGATTTCAATTGTTTATCATTGCCCACAGGGAATTTTAAAAAAATCAAACTTTGCAACCTGGAGTGTAAATTTTATATAATCTTACATTAATTCATATTTTCATTCCATATGCTTCTTCATGCAAACTGGCTCTAGATAAATAAAATTATTGCTATTCCTATTATAAACCTTGGGAGTTTGTGGTTTCTTTCAACCAATTATACTATTTCCTTTGCCTGAGTGCCTCACTGTCTCTCACGTTCTTTATATGCTGGTCTTGCCTTTCTTCAAGGTCCAACTCAAATGAGGCTTAAATGGCTATTATAGATCCCTCTTCTGAATGCACATAGCACTTTGAACCTCCCCCGTGCCACTTATTTTCTACCTGGTAATAGCACCTCACATCCCCTGAAACCCAGTAGGATGCCTTACATATGGTCTGTGCTGAATAAATACTTGTTGAAGAAACAAGTGTTTGCTTGCATTGAGTCATTTGTTTACATGTTTCCCTGCAGCTACCCTATGAGACTGTTGGCTGAAGGTAGGGTTAATGCCTTTGTTCCCTCAGTGAAGTATTCCTTGTTGTGGAACTCATTACGGTACAAGGCAATTCAGCTCACAGCCTCAATCTCATTAGCCAGTCTCTTCACCTTGGCAATTATCAGAATTGTATAAAGTTCTGCCAACCAAAAGCATAAGGATGCTAAAACACTGTGAACTGTGTAGAAAAGTACTGATTTCTTTTTAAAGTTATGTTTGAAGGCTTATTGAGGCAAAATTACCATTTAGTTAATTTCCTTGAACAACCACTTAGTTACTTAGAATAAAAGCATTACCGCCTAAAATTGTCATCTCGCTATTTTCCTTCTGGTTTCAAACTTAAATATTTTATGGACCTTAAGGAAATAGCATAGCTTGATTAGGATATGCCCATGCCTAAATCACTTAGTGTGCATGATTATCTGACACAAGAGCAAGCTGAGTATGCTGTCTATAAATTGCATCAGAGACTAACTAAGCCTTGGCTTTGAGGGAATTTCAGAGAGCTACTTCCTTTTCACAGAAAACCCTAAGAAAAACTTAGAACATAAAAACAAAACAGGGTTTCAGTTCATTTCTCCATTTATCTGTCTAAATTGGGAAATATCTCACATATTTTTGTCTTCAGGGATTGCACATATGGAAGAATAGGGTACCTGTCTTACCTGGAAGTAAATAAGAATCAGTGCCTATTTTACTTTTGATCCTTGAGAAATGTGCATCTATATTCTCTTTAGGTAAAATGGTATAGACAATGGATATATCAAAAGACTTGCAAATAAAAGTGAAAGCCTTCTATTATTAGCCACCAAATCATTAATTGCAGGGTTCAATGAAATGTATTCCAGTGTAAGCAAGTCAAACATAAGTCCTTGCTGTGCTAAGTCCAATGGTCTAGAGGACAGTCCTGCAGGTCTTCTTATCTGTCCCGGAACCAGAATTCAGGCATGTCCCCTTCAGTCTGGAGGACTTTACAACCTCTACCAAATAGCGCTTGCTCCGTAATGAGCCATCACACGGATAATGCTGCTGCTAAAGCCACCTTCGCCGTAGCCAGTGGAGTGGATGTCGTGAGGTGTGCCCACAGGTCAGGAGGGTGGGCTGGGCATCTGGCTCCAGTCACTATCACCACAGCTGGATCAGATTCAGCTCTTTCGGGAATGTCTTCCAGGTATTTGTGGAAGGAAGAAGGGTGATCAGTTCCCTTCCAGACACCTCACCCTGCTCAGCCTAACCTGCCCCGCGTCAGCTGTTTCTACTCATGCACACAGCCCCTTGTCGACAACATTAGCTACCAGAGAATTTGTTTGGGACACTGTCCCTTGTTTGCCACTTGCTTCATGCACCTAGAGCTTCTGCTTCCTTTATCTGGCCCCTTGCCTTAGTTCAGAGGCCAGACTGTGTTTCCTCTCTTCCTACCTCCAGGGCAGCTGTGAACTCTGACCACCTGCAATCCTCCCCGCAGGTGACGTTCCCTTTGACTCCTTCTCTGCAACGGCCTTCAAGTGCACCTTTCAACAGCCTCTCACTCAGAGGGAGGAAAAAGATCAAATTCTGCTTTCCTTAGATACCACTCCTATAGACAGATGACATTTTAATTTGCTAAAAGACGCTGGCTTATTACAAAATATATTCGTGAATTCTAGTCTGAATTCACTCATGCTATGTGCAAGAGTTTATCCCTCCACAAACATGTGGATTTTCTTTGTATACCGATTTTCCCTGAATAGCAGACATTTCTATCTAAAATATCCTTTTGTCCATTTTGGGACTCGGGATGCAGAAACAGATGCCATAAACTGAAATAGTTAATGATTAAACCAAGAAAGGTATCAGCTCTGGTTCGTTCCCTCCATGGATGTTATAGTTTAGGTCATTTCCTAACCCGTGACGATTTCAGTTTTTGTTGAAAGGGTCCTGAATAATTTGAGAAAAGGTGAGGAGAGATCTAATGCAGTGGAACCAAAATGAATTGCTGAGTTAATGCAGTAGCTGCCCATCCCAAGGAAAGAATGTATATGCCTATTCTTTAAGGTTCCTACATGCCATGCCATACTTATTATTAGCCTACTACATTTTCTTACATTATTTGATAAATATTCTGTATGAAGAGACTTCAGTAGACTGGAATTGTGCCATGCATAGCTCAATCAATAGAGTTAAGGTGACACTGTTTGGTCTTCCCATCCTATGGGAACTCTACAAGTGATTATTTTAAATTTCACTCCTTTGAATGCCCTTTTCGCTATAAATATTTTTATTATGTTTTGCCTAGTTGGGTACACAATGAATGATCTCATTTTTGAATGGCAAGATGAGGCACCTGTACAAGTGGCAGAAGGACTCACTTTGCCCCAGTTTCTGTTGAAAGAAGAGAAAGATTTACGATACTGCACTAAACATTACAACACAGGTAGGAGTTGAGTGTTCTTCAATACACTTATGACTTGTGGTTTTATGATATTCAGATGTTTCTTAATTATAGTGCTAGGTTAATTATTTTAACAATTTATAGCTGAATTTTTTTTTATGGTCATAGAGCAGAGAATGGATGTCTTTGAAACTTACGGAAGCTTTGACTCATCACATCTTGTTGTATAATTGGTTTGTATGGAACAAAAGAAATGCTTGGTGTTCAATTATATTTAACTAATTTCTTTTGTTGTGAAATGCCTATAGTTACATAGTAATGATGTTTCCAAAAAAGTTCCTTTAATTTCTATGTGAGTGATAAAATGTACTTTTTAACTGGCCTGTAGCTGTAAACATTGTGTTTGCTAACAAAATGAAAGAGGTCGCTTTTTTTTTAAGGCTTCACTTGCCTAAATTTTTAGTTTAGCCACAATGTCATGCATTTCAACATATTGTTACTAAGCATCTACTACTCACATTGACACAGTAGCCTTTTACCTTTGAGAATAAATATCAGATACAGTCATCAACATCAAGGACTGCAAGACTTGTACATTCATGTTATTTGTTCACTTCTCTCACAACTGGAACTGGCTATTTCCGTAATATCTCTTCTAATTGCCTAATCTACAAGTTCCCTTAAACTGCCCACAGTTGAGGCATCACTCCAAAGTGGTGAGTGCGTGGCCTCCCACTAGCATCTGTGGCTGCTCTTATTATTACCTTATAGTAACTATGATTTTTCTTGGGCTCAACATTTCCAGAATTGTGACCTGACCTTTCACTATATAGTTAGCCGTCCATATCCATGGGCTCACATTCAAAGATTCAACCAACTGGGGATTGTACATATTGGGAAAAAAAATTCCAGTAAGTTCCAAAAGCAAAATTCTCCCTGTACCATTTGTTAAAGAGACCATGCTTTCCCTGTTGAACAGTCTTAGTCCTTTGTCTAAAGTCAATTGACCATAAATGATCAGTTCTTGACTTTCAATTCTATTCCATTAATCTCTATATCTTTACTTATGACAGTACCATACTTTGTGATTATTGTAGATTTGTAGCAAGTCTTGAAATTGGGAGGTGTGAGTTCACCAAATTTGTTCTTTTTTTCCCTCAAGGCTATTTTGGCTATTGCAGGTCCCTTGCATTTTCATACTAATTTTAAGATCAGCCTGTCAATTTCTGCATAAAAGCCAGTTGGATTTTGATAGAAATTGCAATAAATTTGTAGATCAATATGGGAAGTATTGCAATCTTAACCATATTAACTCTTCTGATTAATGACTACAAAATGACTTTCTGTTTATTTTGATCTTCTTTAATTTTGTTCAACTGTGTTTTGTAATTTTTAGTGTAGAAGTTTTACACTTTTTTGTTAAATTTATTTCTAAATATTTTATTTTATTTGGTTCTTGTAAATGGAATTGTTTTCTCAATTTAATTTTTGGATTGTCCATTGCTAGTGTACAGAAACACAGTTGCTTTTTGTATACTGATAGTGTATCCTGTAACCTTGCTGAACTCTTCAGCTCAAGTAGATTTTTAGTGAATTCTTTAGGATTTTCTAAATACAAGGTAATGGCTTCTACTTATAGAGATAGTTTTACTGCTTTCTTTTCAGTCTAAATGCCTTTTATTTAATTGTTTGCCTAATTACCCTGGCTAGAACCTCAAGGTACAGTGTTTAAAAGAAGGTATAAAAGCAGACACGAATCAAGTGAAATAATAGACATTTTAGTACTTTGCAAGTATGAAGTGCTAATCAAATGTGAAGTAATAAGATTATATATTATTTCCTGAAATAGTACACTGTTCTATTACATTGCTTCTAGGTGCTAACAGAAAAAAAAGAAAACTATTTTTCAGAAAACATTTTGCATATATGATTTGGGATCCCATTTCATTATAACTTTATAATTATACAGAAATAATAGTTATATAATTTCATTATAATTGTATAATTATACAGAAAGGTGTAGGGCAAAATTATGATGAAAACAAAATTGTGACATTTGATGCAATAACAAAGACCTGTTTTTACCAATTACTGCATTTATTTCACAACCAATTAGGAAAGTTTACATGTATAGAAGTGCGATTCCATCTTGAACGACAAATGGGCTACTATCTGATCCAGATGTACATTCCCAGTCTCCTGATTGTTATTCTCTCCTGGGTTTCATTCTGGATCAATATGGATGCTGCTCCAGCCAGGGTAGCCTTGGGAATAACCACTGTGCTGACTATGACTACACAGAGTTCAGGATCACGAGCTTCTTTACCAAAGGTAAGTGCGCTAAATGGGCACACACGCATATTTGCACTAATATGTATATATATCATTATCCATTTTGGCCAGATCTTTTTCAGTAGTATTTACAGTTGGTCCCTGATTTACCATGGTTCAACTTAACGATTTTTTTGACTTTTATATGGTGTGAAAGTGATAGGCATTCAGTAGAAACTGCACTTCGAGTTTTGAATTTTGATCTTTTGCTGGGCCAGTGATGTGTGGTATCTGCTCTCATGATGCTGGGCAGTGGCAGCTACAGCTCCCGTCAGCCACGTGATCAGGAGGGTAAACAATGATACACTCACAACCCTTCTGTACCCAGACAGCCATTCTGTTTTCCACGGTCAGTACAATATTCAATAAATTACATGAGACAGTCAACACTTTATTATAAAATATGCTTTGTGTGTTTTAAAGATGTGCTGAAATAAAACATAGGAATACCTTTTTATGCATTTAGCAACATAGGAATAGAAAATTATTTTCTTTTTCTAAGTGAAAAAATTTCTAGGAAAGAAATTTCTACTGTCTAAATTAAGTAATCCTATCTGACCTCCAACGAGCTTCACTATTCTTTTCATTACAATGATGTATGTTAATGTAATAAAATCATATTCACTTTCCTGGTGCATTTGATGCTATCTCCCTGCCATGCCAAGTAAATTATAAATCTGCTGTCATGGCTTCCTTACCCCTTACTATGAATTGCATTCTCTGACTCAATTTATTCAATTAAAATGTCTAAATAAATAAAAGTTGATGGCAGGATATTTTATCATTAAAAATGTTACTTACTATCGGAAGAACTTGATATTTAACAATGCTCACTGTGCCTTGCTAAGATTTAATGGTTGTCTTTCAAAATAAGGTTTACTTTTATTAACACATAATTGTATTTTCAAAATGATCTATATCAACTAGTGTTTTATAAAATATCATCCAAATGAAAATTGTAAATCTGTTTATAAGATTGAGTGCTTTTTTATATACGGATAAATGTCTCAAGGGCTCTGAGTAATAGTTGAAGTTCCATAGTCAATTTATAAATGAAATTGCCAGTTTACTCATCGATTTTTTTCTCCATGAGCTAAACAGAAATGAAAGCTCATTCATTCCGTAAGTTGTTATCCAGATAGTGAGGCACTTAGTGATTCATTTAAGGAAACTACAGCTTCTGTGAGGCAGAGCAAAAAGGCATCTGGATACAGAGATGAAGGCAGAATTGGGAGAGCATGAAGGTTTGGGTGGAGGAAGCAGAAATAAAGAAAGCAATAAATTAAAAAAATGGAACAGAGACAGGAGGTTTGTTTTTTTTTTTTTAAGGAAAGAAAGGTCTGAGATGACTTCATAGTTTTTCTCAAGAAGTTTTTTTTAAAGGCATTAATTTCACCGTGATCTCAGGGAAGGAATAAATTTTCAATCATTAGCTCAAATACACACATAGATATATACAAAACCTCTCCATCTCTCAGATCATAGAGACACTGGAAATATGATAACAGATTTAAAGAATTGATTAGCAAACAGATATCTTAAGAGTTGGTGATTATATCATCTTAGGCTTTGTGATAGTTAAGGAATGGGTTATATACAGAAGTTATGTACATTAGAATTCAGGATGGCAGATGCTGAAGTCCCAGAATAAACAAGAATTATCCTATTGGATGAGATCATTCAAAAGAGTAGAATTCTCTTGAAAAATGCAATCTTGATTCTGCGATTTGGAAAGGCGAGGGGCGAGGGCTTACACTTGTATTTAGGAATAGGAGTCTGAAACCACGCACCTTAAGATCTGCTATTCTCAACCTCACAAAAGAACCCTCAGATGCCTGAAAATCTTGCCACGGAAACATCCACCATTCTCGTACTGACAAAAATCCAGGAAGGAGGAAAACAAAATTAAATTCAGGAAAACAATAGGGGATTATCAGACACAGGAGGAAGAAACAATAAATCACTAATATATGATAATCACTTAGTGTTTTGTCCAGGCTCTCTGCCAGTGCATCTCCTGTAGATAAGAAGGAGCTTGGAAATTGGTCAAGTAAGACCCAAAGTAGAAAATCTCAGAGAATGTACTTGAGCCAACGCCTTGTGAACTACAGACCTGAGATTCCTCGCTGATATTTCCTGTTGCACTGGCTTCTGCGGTGTCATAAATCAGGCATGTAATAGCCCACAGCAAGAAGACTCCTGTGATTCATTTCTTGGAACTTGGAGCAATCTGGCATTTCCGCAGTGCCTGCATTAGGTGGCCAGAAGAGGGTGACAATGCATCCTGTGGCCAGCATTTTTTCAAAGTTGCAAAACTTAGGAACACTTCCTAACATTGTGTATTTGGAGGAGAGTGAGTGAGAAAAAATGGCAGTGATCGTAGAGCCATATCATGTAGGGTTTTATAGAAGTTGGTAAGGATTAAGTTTACTTTGGATGGAGTTTGGAAGAATCTTAATAGGAAGAAGTAAAAATGGAAGCAGAGATACTACCAAGAAAACTGTAGCTCAGAGCAGAGGATGGTCTGGCTAGATTGGTAGTCGCAGAGATGGAGAGTAGCAGATGGATTTAGAAAGAGGTAGATTTTTTTTTTTGAGAAAATCTCAAATAGAGATGAAATAGACAGGGTTTGCTTATGAACTGGACTTTGAGGAGTAAGGGAAGGGTGGGAGTCAAGGGTAGCCTTAGGCTGAGTAACTGGGCACGTAGTGGTAATAGTTACTCATGGGGAAGGCTGGGGGAGGTAAGAGTTCTATGGTTGAACATGTTAAGTTTGAGATGTTTATGACCGTCACATGCAATCGTCAGAAAGGACACCCAAGCCTCAGACTTCAAGGAGTAAACTACAGATGCATAGGGAAGCAGACCAGAGATGGTTCTTCTAAGAGTAAAAGAAAGTCCAGAAAGAGGGGGAAAGAAGATGTATTTGTGGTTGGCCCTCCTCCTCCAGTTGGAAATGGACCTGCATATTCAAAGTCCCTTCTCTCCTTTCCTCTTCTAGGGCCATCTCTCCCCCACACACAGAATAGGTTAGACAGCTCAGTTAAAGGCTAGACCCACTCACCCCAAAACTTTTCTCCCAAACTCGTTGAGATTCCCAACATTTTGTGATTTTTTTTTAGATGTGAAAAGCAATCCTCCTTGGGAGAATTAGATTTTAATCAGGGGTCAAAGAGAGGATAGTATTAGTCACTGAACTATTTTTGAGTATATATTTGATTTACACTAATACATAGTTAAGATCTTGGCACTGAGGGAATTATATTTTTTATTAAGTATAGGGATGGGTAGGAATAGAGAAAATCATAGGAGGGAGAAGATGTCATTTTAATTTGTAAACTATGATTCTAGAAAGAATTGCTTTAGGGAACTCTGGGAAGATCTGGGTATACAGCAATATTTTTCCCCATTCATTTTGTTTGTGAAACCCACCAGGAGTAGCTTTTTGAGAGGACAAACTATCTTTTACATATTTTTATCCTCAGAGCCTAAATCAGTACATGATATGGGCCTATTGAGTAAATGTCATGCAGATATTTAAAGACAGTGTGAGCTTTTAAACTTTACTCCATAGTTCACTTGAAAAGCAAGAATATGCCATTTTTTCATCTCTCTCAAAAAGAATGTAAAAACTCAATTGAATTACTCTTTACTTATGTAGAGTCATATATTACCCTGAGAATCACCAAATTAATGAAAAAGAATTTAAATATTGCCGTGTATCTACCGTACAGTATAATAAAAACATTGGTTCTTAGAAAACATAACAATAGCTTTCACATTATTTTTTTTAAACATCTTTATTGGTATATAATTGCTTTACAATGGTGTGTTAGTTTCTGCTGTATAACGAAGTGAATCATCTATACGTATACATATATCCCCATATCTCCTCCCTCTTGCGTCTCCCTCCCACCCTCCTTATCCCACCCCTCTAGGTGGTCACAAAGCATTGATATTAAGTTTTTATTCTTCATAAAGACACCAACTACAGAAGTGATTACAGTTGTTAGAACATATAAATGTAACTGCTTTATTTATATTTGGATGCCATGATTGTGTGGGCACACAAAGATCTATGTGACATTACACTGAAAAGACGGGATGGGAAGGAAAATGAAGTATTTGTATTCACTACTGTGTTCTTTTCTAATTAGCTCTCATTCTTCTCAAAAAAAATACCCTGCAGTTTTAA
The DNA here is from genome assembly GCF_028564815.1 of Eubalaena glacialis. Classification (NCBI taxonomy): domain Eukaryota; kingdom Metazoa; phylum Chordata; class Mammalia; order Artiodactyla; family Balaenidae; genus Eubalaena; species Eubalaena glacialis. The sequence continues at coordinate 118,048,841 of NC_083724.1, forward strand.
AGGAGAGTAAATTGTAAATATCAGCGGTAATTAAATGGGGCGAGGGGGTTGCATAGTAATCAGGTTTTCCTATTGATAACTATTACTGTCAATAATGTTTTGATCCCCACCGATTGAATAAAAGATTCTAATGTCTATTCAAAGTATAGTTAACTAAAATTACTTCAATCAAGTTCAGTACAAATATGATGCAAGTGGGCTCATTTTTAATTCATTAATGAGACAAAATAGTTAATAATATACTTAACTTTATGATACAATATTTGATGTAGTAATTTAATTTAAAAGAATTTTCATTGAATATGTTAATAATTTTGTTCCATATTATATTCACTTAGGGAAAAGAGAGAAAAAGAAAAAAGGCACAGAAAATGAAAAAATCATTTATGTAAGAATCATAAAAAATTTCTTTTAAAATCAAAAGATATAATGCATATGAATATTATTCAATTTTATTAGTGTTTTTTTTCTGTCTCCAGTAAATAGATAATTCCTAAACATAGGTGGATCCTATAATAAGAATAGAAATTGATAGACATCTCTGGTTCTACATTTGATCTTAGTACCTACAATTAATAGGCTTACTAGGTCTCATTAAGCTGAATTTAACAATTATCAAGTATGTCCTCTGTAGCTGACATAGAGACAGAGCCACTGCATAAATTCTTAAATGTGATGGCACAATTTGGAGAAAGTATATGATCAAATGATAAAGTTTAAAAAATTTTGAAATGACATAGTACAGTGGCTTTGACATCAAATGAAGTTTAAAAACAAAAGGTGTATATGCAACTTCGAGCCAATTTTACCTATTTAATGTCTTAAATGCCCTTTACCATATTCATATAAATCCTAGAATCATACCATGAACCTCCTGACAGATAAAATTGGATGTAAAACTCCCCCTTTGCCAAGGGAATAAAGAATTTGGTCCCAAAGTCAGTGTTGGAAACACCTTACAGGTTTTATCTGTCTTCCTGATTCCTGTTTGAAGTTATAAATGAAAGTCTCAGATCTTGGAAAAAAAGGGAATGGGAGGGTATGTGGGTATAATAAAGATGATCTTATAGAAATACAAAACCTCCAGTGCAAAAATACAAGGAAGAGAGAAGTCACAAATATAATTCAACTTTCCTTGAGTAGGTCAAAAAAAGATAACATACTGTATTAAGAAATGCTGGTAACTAACAGCGTGCACCTAAGAAGCGTTTCCAGTGACATCTAGATTTTACAGATTCATTTAAGTGTTAAAACACAAGAATCATGTCCCATAGAAAAGACAACAGTAAAGCTCCTATAATTGAAGCAAAAGTCAGAGACAACGGGGTGACCTTTCAAAATACCTTAGCCTTTTTAATTGCATTTTTCTTACCTGATGACTGGATGGATTGATCAAGTTCATCACTTTGGAAATAATGCAGTTCTGCTATTATGATTCTCTGTTACATTTCATCTCTTAAAAACCTTTATGTGGCAAATAAATATTGTGTTCAAAGCATCATTCATTTACTAAGGTTTATGAGGATCATAATCAGTATGAATATGACATCAGTAGGATTCTGCGGTTGTGAGTTGCCCTCCAGGATGATAAATGGCAGAGCTCACAAAACTGTGTGATTCACCACCTAGTGTTCCAAGAAAACAGTCCTGCAGACACCTCGTTTGCCTTTTCAATATCAGCTTCATTTTTACTTTAGCACCAGTTTTTAAAACATTGGTTATTCTTTTCCTTTGTTCTTATTCCTTTATCTCTCTGGCTTTAAGTCTTAAATGAAGCTCAAAATAATTTTGAAACTAATATAATTTTTCCTATAAGCATTAAAAAATGCAAAATTCTTATACAGCTTTTACACTAGGAGGAAATGAAGGATTAAGTGTACTACAGTTTGGATTTGACAAATCCAAAGATAAGTAAATAGTCAATGTGACCTGAAAACCCCTAGGAAAAAATCCATGACACAAGCAGGAAATTTTTCAGCATAACTCAGAGAAAAGGCATTGAGCTGCTTGCCCATTCCACAGCCAGAATTACTCATCACAGTTTATTTGACAATTTTGAGGACTGGGAGAATTCACCAGGATTGATTATCACCAATGGAGAATAAATTACCAAATTCAAAGGGCTGTTTTAGCTAGTCAAAAGCAATACACTGTGATGTTTTATTATACCTCTTTCTCAAATAAAAAGCAACTTTGGATTGAGAAAAGAATTGACAAACTATTCACTCTCCTGGGATATTAACCACGTAGAGTGCCTACATGTTGGTTTGCATGAGATTTGGAGATTCAGACTCCAGGTTCTGGTTTAATCAATTTCTTCTTCAAAGCTGTGCTGCTTATAAATGCATTATACATTTCTATTTCTAAAAATTCTTGATTAATAGTAGTCTGGGTTATAAGTCATAATTTAGTCAGTGCAATTTACTATAATTTAGTAGTCTGGGTTATAATCTAATAAAATATTTACCCATTAATGCATTGTCATCTACCAGCTGTAGTTTAGGGCAGTATTTGTCCTAAGGCAATCCTTTTGACCATCTCTGTGTGGAGTAAGATAAAGGTATGTATCTTGACAAGCCTCTCAACTATAGCATATGGTGCCATACTTACAATATCGTTCACCCAATGACCTTCTAAAGGAATATAATCTAAAATTGTTGCTAGTCAATTATCTTACCTAAAACTGGCATAAAATTAAATTGATTTATGAAGAATTGCCTGAGATACATGCAAGCCATCTATTCCTCTGAATCAGAGAGCACAAAATCAAATGACTTCAGAGGGCGTATGCACAAATAAGTGAACAAAGTCGGGTCTGGTGAAACTAATAAGGGATGGAATGAGTAGTAACTGGTGAGGTGTGGTCCATACTTGGAAGCACAGTCTTTTTCATTTCTGAGATCCTGTGCGATACAAGCAAACCCATTCCCATGCCCGAATTTGTCTTGCAGCCTGCCTATCTTTATAATCTAAATAATCTATTACCTGTCCTGTTTACAACTGATTTTACTGAACTCTGACCTGACATGGTTTGAACAAATTTGGAGTTGAAGTTCAGGAGAGGTTTCTTTTTCTTTGTCACTCTCTCATTAATTAACAGCTTCTTTCTATAAAGCAGTGAGTTTTGCCCTTTAACAAAGCTGCTTTTGTTCTCTCTTCAAGATGTCACAGTGATCAGATCATAATCCACACTTGTCATCAGTCCTGGGCTTGTAGGGATCCTTGTTTTTGTTCCAGAAGCACAAAGAGTAGATCCTTTCCCACCCCCACTCCCTCTGTCCCTCCTTCTGGCTTTCTCTCCCTTCCAGGCACAGGATGCGGTTGTACCTCCCAGGTCTCTTATTGTCGGGCTGACTGTAAATAGTTCTGGCTAATGAGTTTGAGCACAGTGATCTGTGCCACTTCTAGCCCAGGGTGTTTATAACCAAATGTGAGACCCATCTGTGCCCTGGTTTTCCTCTGCTGTGGTCACCACCAGTGCTCCAGATGGTGACCACCCCATCAGCTGAGGTCATGGTGAGGATGACAATGACAACACTTGTCCTGAGTCACCATTCAACTCCGAGTGGACATGGAGTGACCTTTGCTGTTTCAAGCCAGTGAGATCTGGGGACTGTTTGTTACTGTTATCAAATCGCAGCTTGCATCCTCCTTATGCCCACTTCCTTGTAAACAAATTCATGCTTAGGCAAGTTCCCTGAACACAACTGCGTCCCAGGGCCAAGGGCACTGGATTCCAATCTTTATAACCAGGATAATTAACCATGATAAAATCCAATATACACATATTCAGGACACCAGAAGCAGACTTTCTCTGTTTTCTAATGATTACATTGCAAAGTTGAATAAATGCAGATTTTTCTGGAAAAAAATCTTTCTTCTGGAAAGAAGTCTACAGAACCTATGATGCTTATATTCCTTTCCCTACATTATAAAACTTAATTTAAAAAAAATTATTTATTTTTGGCTGCGTTGGGTCTTCATTGCTGCGCGCGGGCTTTCTCTAGTTGCGGCGAGCGGGGGCTACTCTTCGTTGCGGTGCGCGAACTTCTCATTGCAGTGGCTTCTCTTGTTGCGGAGCACGGGCTCTAGGCGAGCGGGCTTCAGTAGTTGTGGCACGCAGGCTCAGTAGTTGTGGCTCGTGGGCTCTAGAGCGCAGGCTCAGTAGTTGTGGCGCACGCGCTTAGTTGCTCCGCGGCATGTGGGATCTCCAGACCAGGGCTGGAACCCATGTCCCCTGCATTGGCAGGCAGATTCCTAACCGCTGCGCCACCAGGGAAGTCCCTAAAACTTATTTTTTAGAATGAAAAAGATAAAAACCTTGCAGTAAACCAGCTCTGCACATTCAAATGGTAATTTATCAAGCTAATCTGGTCCCAGATTATCACATGGCAAGTAGTCAATGGTCTCCCGGCTCATAAAAACACTTCATTGTAATTAATGTGAGAATGTTGCTGGGGAGACTTTCATTGTATTTCCGAGGATAAAATGTTTCCCGGATCTAGTTTTGCTTCTGCAGAACAACTATTTTGTTTTTATGCGGTAATTACAGTGCTCATAACTCCTTTTCTACATTGTCTTTTAGGAAGCTGATTGCTAGATTTTAGGATCAGAACCAGCAAACATACAGGACCTTACAGTATGTATTTTATGTACTGACTTCACTCTTAACTCTCAGATAAAAGTTGAAGAGTCTGGAATATTAAGATACAGAGAGTTATTTCTACTTAGTGTGTTTACAGCTGTTAACTTGCAGTGGTAGCTTCAATAGAAGCAGCCTAATAACCAGGTGATACATTGATACAATAGTAGTTGAGTTTACGGTTCTTTAGCCAGATTAGCTGTCTTCAAATCCTAGCTTTGCAACTTGGTAGCTGCCTTAGTCTGTTCAGGCTGCTATAACAGAATACCATAGATGGACTGGTTTATAGACAACAGAAAATTATTTCTCACAGTTCTGGAGGCTGGGAAGTTCAAGATCAAGGTACTGGCAGATTCAGTGTCTGATGACGGCCTGCTTCCTGGTTCACAGCTGGTGATCTACTAGCTGTGTTCTTTCATGGTGGAAGGGGCAAGGGAGCTCTCTGAGGTCCTTTTTATAAGGGTCCTGATCCCATTCATGAGGGCTCCACCCTCATGACCTAATCACTCCTCAAAGCTCCAACCTCCTAATACCATCACTTTGGGGGTTATATTTCAACACTGGGACTTTGAAGGGACACATTCAGTCTATAGCAGTAGCTATGTGACAAGTTATTTTACATGTCTCAGTCTTCTCATCTTTGAAATGGGAATAGTTTCCTCAACGATTGTGGGGATTAAAAGTGTTGCTACTAAGAACACTCAGTAGTTTTATGGACACTACTAAGAACATTCTTGGCATGTTAGTTATTATAATTATTTCTGTAATAATAAATGGCCAATGATGGAAGGTCACTTCACATGGTTCAATCAGTTGAACATTATCTGAGAGTCCATAGTATAACGAGCACTGTGTTGGGTCCTAGAAATACAAAGGCAAATAAGATCTGGCCCTTGTCTTAGCTCACAAGATATATTAGCCTAAAAGGAGAAAGATACATAAATGGATAATGTTGGTACAGTGGGGCCAGGTCAATAATAAGATGAATTATTTGTTGTTTGCTATCAATACATAGTTTGCTAAAATATCGATATAGATCTTTCACCTTGAAATCCTCAAGGACATACTCATTTTTGCATCCTCCTAACCAAAGTTTTTGGAAAATAGGCCTTAGGGATTGTGGAACAGAGTCATTAGCTGAAGGGGGGGACATTTAAATGATGCTATCCAGCAGTCACCTTATAAGAACTACCCACGGATAAACATTGTTACAACTGTGATGAGTGACCTGAGACAAGGGTTCTAGGAGGGAAGCAGAGGTAGGAAGGCAGGAAGGGCTGTACGGTTCCGGGCATTTGGAGAAGGTTTCCCTGAGAATGTCGTTTTTAAGCTATGACCTGAAGGATTAACCAGCAGTTACACAAAGGAAGGAATGTTCCAGACAGAAGTTAACAAGGAGTTCAAAGCTGCTGAGTCAGGATGGAGCTTGTCAATCGCTTTCAGGTGCCAAGAACTGAAGGAAGGAAAGTAGAGCACAGTAAGCCAGTAAGAAAGTGGCCTGAGATGGTAACTGTCAGATCCGCAGAGAGGCCTTTGCAGATCATCCCCAACTAATGCAGCCCCCCTCGCACTGTCCTTCTCTTCCCATTACCCTATTGTAGTTTCATTCTTGCAATTCTCTTAAATTATCTTTATTTATGTGATTATTTTTTACTGTATGTTTTCCCCCACTTGAATGTAGGTTCCATTAAAGATGTATCTTGTCCGTATTCCTCATCTCTGTAACTTCAGCACTAGGAGAAACTGCGAAACAGATTATTGTGGTGGAGATCAATGCTATGGCAGTAGGAGAGGACAGAAAATGATACATTTGAGAAATAGCAAAAAGGTAGGATTCCCAGGCTTGGGTCTTTGATATGAGAGAATCCTAGATTTGGAGGTGAACAACCACGAACAGAATACTGCCTTTTCACCAGGAGGAAGAGGCCGTTGTGTGTGCTTGCTGTTCATTTGGCTGAGTCTGGGGCCGTTGTGTGTGCTTGCTGTTCATTTGGCTGAGTCTGGGGCCGTTGTGTGTGCTTGCTGTTCATTTGGCTGAGTCTGCGGCCGTTGTGTGTGCTTGCTGTTCATTTGGCTGAGTCTGGGGCCGTTGTGTGTGCTTGCTGTTCATTTGGCTGAGTCTGGTAGAGATTCATAGCTTCTTTTTTAGTCAGATTAAGTCTGAGGTGCGTGCGCCATCCAAAAGGTACTGTCAGGTAAGAACGTGGTTAGAGAGGGGTTCAGTCAGGAAATGGAGATTTGCAGGCCCTGAGCACAGAGGAGGAACTGAATCCCTGGAAACAGATAAGGGCTAGAAGTGAGAAGTGTCAGTGTGAGAATAGAAGGGGCACAGGCCATGTCTCTGAGGATCTCAGGAAGGGGAGGAAAGGCCCGCGGAGCCAAGTGGGGTGGGGTGGAGGGAAGAAACCCGGAGAATGTGGGTCAAGGAGCCACGGGAAGAGCGTGCTTTGAGAAGGAGGTGGTCTTCCACATGTGGCTTTGGATTGGTTTCCAAGACAACAGTCTTCCTGCCCGGTGCATCTAATTAGCAAATATTCAGGTTTCATTTTCTCATACTCATATGTCCAAGGAGTCACACCGAGGAGAGATGGTTGCTTAAAATAGAGTCAGGGTTCCAACAGCACGGTGGACGATGGGACTTCAGCAAGGTGGTCCAGAGGGATGGGCTGGATTAGAGTGAGACTGCCCCAAAGGACAGAGGTGACAGCGGGTGGAAAGAAGGTGATATTCTGAGTCACAGAGGGAGTGAGTCGTGTGTTGTGAATACGTCGTGAACGTGTTGGCGTAGGAACTGCTGCTTTATTTTGAAGTTACTAGCGCTAGAGTTCCAAACTTCCCAGGGCCTGTGCTTGCTGTCCGTGGAGGGGCAGCGAGGATGGAGGAGAAAGAGAGTTGAAGTTGGTGATGGGAGTCAGGAGAGGATGAGGAAAATAGACTTTTCAGGCTCAGCGCTCAGGTACGGATCACAAGGAGCAGAACGCTGGCTGCACAGGTGACGTTTGCGTAGGTCTGTTGTCATGGAAAACAGTCATCGGGTTCATCTGGAAGTTAAATATCTGATTTAATCTCTTTGGTCATATTATTGTAGATCCAGGTTGTTAAAAAATGCACACACACTCTGTGAGTTATATTCTTCCAGGAAGGGTGTAGCTTGAGACTGTGCCTTTGAAAGCTGTATTATATCTTCCAGGACTGTATGTATTTGAGGGCAGCCAGAAATTTCTGACATAATTGCAGAACTCATGAGATTTAAATCTACACTTTACAAACAGCTGGACACTCAGCACAGCACTAGAATAAATTGAAGGCATACATCTCTTTGCTCAGTAGAGGTCATTCTGATCAGTAAAAGTCACACGTAAGATGCAGGAGGACTGACACGGCCCGCCTGAGCTGAGGTGTTGGCAGCAGCCATTCCGCACTAGTAACTCCAGTCAGAAGAGCCGGGTGCAAGGCCTCTGCATGTGGCCCCCTGTGAGCAAGTGAAACCTGACTAAGCACAAAGGGGAAAAAAAAAGCCATCGCAAAGCTGTGACTATTTTCAAGGCTAATCTTTTTCTCTGTGGAACACTGCCTTTGGGGCAAAACAAGGAAGAAGCAGGTGATTCTAATGTGCAGCGCAGAAGGACAGCCACTGCAGGCCAGCTTCTCCAACTCTGAAGGCATGCCAGCCATGTGGCTGACAAGGTCTTGATGATCCGGCCGGGTGTCAGGCCTGAGCCTCTGAGGTGGGAGAGCCGAGTTCAGGACATTGGTCCACCAGAGACCTCCTGGCCCCACGTATTATGAATCAGCGAGAGCTCTCCCAGAGATCTCCGTCTCAACGCTAAGACCCAGCTCCACTCAACAACCAGCAAACTCCAGTGCTGGACACCCCATGCCAAAAAACCAGCAAGACAGGGACACAACCCCACCCATTAGCAGAGAGGCTGCCTAAAATCATACTAAGTTAACAGACACCCCAAACACACCACCGGACACAATCCTGCCCAAGAGAAAGACAAGATCCAGCCTCATCCACCAGGAAGGAGCAAGGTAAAAACCCACCAGACCAAACAAATGAAGAGGAAATAGGCAGTCTACCTGAAAAAGAATTTAGAGTAATGATAGTAAAGATATCCAAAATCTTAGAAATAGAATGGAGAAAATACAAGAAATGTGTAACAAGGACCTAGAAGAACTAAAGAGCAAACAAACAATGATGAACAACACAATAAACGAAATTAAAAATTCTCTAGAGGAATCAATAGCAGAATAACTGAGGCAGAAGAACGGATAAGTGACTTGGAAGATAAAATAGTGGAACTAACTAGTTCAGAGCAGAATAAAGAAAAAAGAATGAAAAGAATTGAGGACAGTCTCAGAGACCTCTGGGACAACATTAAATGCACCAACATTCGAATTATAAGGGTCCAAGAAGAAGAAGAGAAACAGAAAGGGACTGAGAAAATATTTGAAGAGATTATAGTTGAAAACTTCCCTAATATGGGAAAGGAAATAGTCAATCAAGTCCAGGAAGCACAAAGAGTCCCATACAGCATAAATCCAAGGAGAAACACGCCAAGACACATATTAATCAAACTATCCAAAATTAAGTACAAAAAAAATATTAAAAGCAGCAAGGGAAAAGCAACAAATAACATACAAGATAATCCCCATAAGGTTAACAGTTGATCTTTCAGCAGAAACTCTGCAAGCCAGAAGGGAGTGGCAGGACATATTTAAAGTGATGAAACGGAAAAACTTACAACCAAGATTACTCTACTCAGCAAGGATCTCATTCAGATTCGACAGAGAAATTAAAACCTTTACAGACAAGCAAAAGCTAAGAGAATTCAGCACCACCAAACCAGCTCTACAACAAATGCTAAAGGAACTTCTCTAAGTGGGAAACACAAGAGAAGAAAAGGACCTACAAAAGAAACCCAAAACAATTAAGAAAATGGTCATAGGAACATACATACCGATAATTACCTTAAACGTGGATGGATTAAATGCTCCAACCAAAAGACACAGGCTTGCTGAATGGATACAAAAACAAGACCCATATATATGCTGTCTACAAGAGACCCACTTCAGACCCAGGGACACATACAGACTGAAAGTGAGGGGATGGAAAAAGATAGTCCATGCAAATGGAAATCAAATAAAGCTGGAGTAGCAATTCTCATATCAGACAAAATAGACTTTAAAATAAAGACTATGACAAGAGACAAGGAAGGACACTACATAATGATCAAGGGATCAATCCAAGAAGAAGATATAACAATTGTAAATATTTATGCCCCCAACATAGGAGCACCTCAATACATAAGGCAAATGCTAACAGCCATAAAAGGAGAAATCGACAGTAACACAATCATAGTAGGGGATTTTAACACCCTACTTTCACCAATGGACAGATCAACCAAAATGAAAATAATTAAGGAAACACAAGCTTTAAATGATACTTTAAACCAGATGGATAATTGATATTTATAGGACATTCCATCCATAAACAGCAGAATACACTTTCTTCTCAAGTGCTCATGGAACATTCTCTGGGATAGACCATATCTCGGGTCACAAATCAAGCCTTGGTAAATTTAAGAAAATTGAACTCGTATCAAGTATCTTTTCCAACCACAACACTATGAGACTAGATATCAATTACAGGAAAAAACTGTAAAAAATACAAACACATGGAGGCTAAACAACACTACTTAATAACCAAGAGATCACTGAAGAAATCAAAGAGGAAATAAAAAAATACCTAGAAACAAATGACAGTGAAAACACGATGGCCCAAAACCTATGGGATGCAGCAAAAGCAGTTCTAAGAGGGAAGTTTATAGCAATACAATCCTACCTCAAGTAACAAGAAAAATCTCAAATAAACAACCTAACCTTATACCTAAAGCAATTAGAGAAAGAAGAACAAAAAAACCCCAAAGTTAGCAGAAGGAAAGAAATCATAAAGATCAGATCAGAAATAAATGAAAAAGAAATGAAGAAAACAATAGCAAAGATCAATAAAACTAAAAGCTGGTTCTTTGAGAAGATAAACAAAATTGATAAACCTTTAGCCAGACTCATCAAGAAAAAAAGGGAGAAGACTCAAATCAACAGAATTAGAAATGAAAAAGAAGAAGTAACAACTGACACTGCAGAAATAAAAAGGATCATGAGAGATTACTACAAGCAACTATATGCCAATAAAATGGACAACCTGGAAGAAATGGACAATTTCTTAGAAAAGCGCAACCTTCCTAGACTGAACCGGGAAGAAATAGAAAATATAAACAGACCAATCACAAGCACTGAAATTGAGACTGTGATTAAAGATCTTCCTACAAACAAAAGCCCAGGACCAGATGGCTTCACAGGCTAACTCCATCAAACATTTAGAGAAGAGCAAACACCTATCCTTCTCAAACTCTTCCAAAATATAGCAGAGGGAGGAACACTCCCAAACTCATTCTATGAGGCCACCATTACCCTAATTCCAGAACCAGACAAAGATGTTACAAAAAAAGAAAACTACAGGCCAATATCACTGATGAACATAGATGCAAAAATCTTCAACAAAATACTAGCAAACAGAATCCAGCAGCACATTAAAAGGATGATACACCATGATGAAGTGGGGTTTATCCCAGGAATGCAAGGATTCTTCAATATATGCAAATCAATCAATATGATACACCATATTAACAAATTGAAGGAGAAAAACCACATGATCATCTCAATAGATGCAGAAAAAGCTTTCAACAAAATTCAACACCCATTTATGATAAAAACTCTCCAGAAAGTAGGCATAGAGGGAATTTACCTCAACATAATAGAGGCCATATATGACAAACCCACAGCCAACATCATTCTCAATGGTGAAAAACTGAAACCATTTCCACTAAAATCAGGAACAAGACAAAGTTGCCCACTCTCACCACTGTTATTCAACATAGTTTTGGAAGTTTTAGCCACATCATCAGAGAAGAAAAAGAAATAAAAGGAATCCAAATCAGAAAAGAAGAAGTAAAACTGGCACTCTGTGCAGATGAAATGATACTATACATAGAGAATCCTAAAAATGCTACCAGAAAAATACTAGAGCTAATCAATGAAATTGGTAAAGTAGCAGGATACAAAATTAATGCACAGAAATCTCTTGCATTCCTATGAAAAATCTGAAAGAGAAATTAAGGAAACACTCCCATTTACCATTGCAACAAAAAGAATAAAATGCCTAGGAATAAACCTACCTAAGGAGACAAAAGACCTGTATGCAGAAAACTATAAGACACTGATTAAAGAAATTAAAGATGATACAAACAGATGGAGAGATATACCATGTTCTTGGCTTGGAAGAATCAACATTGTGAAAATGACTATACTACCCTAGCAATCTACAGATTCAATACAATCCCTATCAAACTACCAATGGCATTTTTCACAGAACTAGAACAAAAAATTTCACAATTTGTATGGAAATACGAAAGATCCCGAAAAGGCAAAGCAATCTTGAGAAAGAAAAACGGAGCTGGAGGAATCAGGCTCCCAGACTTCAGACTATATTACAAAGCTAAAGTAATCAAGACAGTATGGTACTGACACAAAAACAGAAATACAGATCAATGGAACAGGATGGAAAGCCCAGAGATAAACCCACGCACATGTGGTCACCATATCTTTGATAAAGGAGGCAAGAGTATACAATGGAGAAAAGACAGCCTCTTCAATAAGTGGTGCTGGGGAAATTGGACAGCTACATGTAAAAGAATGAAATTAGAACACTGCCAACACCATACACAAAAGTAAACTCAAAATGGATCAAAGACCTAAATGTAAGGCCGGACACTATAAAACTCTTAGAGCAAAATATAGGCAGAACACTCTATGACATAAATCACAGCAAGATCCTTTTTGACCCACCTCCTAGAGAAATGGAAATAAACACAAAAATAAACAAATGGGACCTAATGAAACTTAAAAGCTTTTGCACAGCAAAGGAAACCATAAACAAGATGAAAAGAGAACCCTCAGAATAGGAGAAAATATTTGCAAATGAAGCAACTGACAAAGAATTAATCTGCAAAATATACAAGCAGCTCATGCAGCTCAATATCAAAAAAACAAACAACCCAATCCCAAACTGGGCAGAAGACCTAAATAGACATTTCTCCAAAGAAGATAGACAGATTGCCAATAAACACATGAAAGGATGCTCAACATCACTAGTCATTAGAGAAATGCAAATCAAAACTACAATGAGGTAACACCTCACACCGATGAGAATGGACATCATTAAAAAATCCACAAACAATAAATGCTGGAGAGGGTGTGGAGAAAAGGGAACCCTCTCGCCCTGTTGGTGGGAATGTAAATTGATATAGCCACTATGGGGAACAGTATGGAGGTTCCTAAAAAAAGTAAAAATAGACCTACCATATGACCCAGAAATCCCACTTCTTTGAAAAAGAGTCATATACCACAATATTCATTGCAGCTCTATTTACAATAGCCAGGACATGGAAGCAACTTAAGTGTCCATCGACAGATGAATGGATAAAGAAGATGTGGCCCATATATACAATGGAATATTACTCAGTCATAAAAAGAAATGAAATTGAGTTATTTGTAGTGAGGTGGATGGACCTAGAGTCTGTCATACAGAGTGAAGTAAGTCAGAAAGAGAAAAACAAATACTGTAGGCTAACACATATATATGGAGTCTGAAAAAAAAAAAGTGGTTCTGAAGAACCTAGGGGCAGGACAGGAATAAAGATGCAGACGTAGAGAATCGACTTGACATGGGGAGGGGTAAGGGTAAGCTGGAACGAAGTGAGAGAATGGCATGGACGTATATACATTACCAAATGTAAAATAGATAGCTAGTGGGAAGCACCCGCATAGCACAGGGAGATCAGCTCATGCTTTGTGACCACCTAGAGGAGTGGGATAGGGAGGGTGGGAGGGAGACGCAAGAGGGAGGGGATATGGGGATATAGGTACATGTATAGCTGATTCACTTTGTTATATAGCAACAACTAACACAACAATGTAAAGCAATTATACTCCAATAAAGATGTTAGAAAAAAAAGATGCAGGAGGAGATACAGAGGGTCCCTTTGTTGGCATATTTCACATGTAAGTTGACACCATTGGACGTGGTGTAAGTTGACACCTCTTTTGAAAAGAGAATCAATTCGTTCCAAGGTATTACCGGAGTGTCACTCCAGAAAGTAAATTTCCATCACCTATGGCTCACTTTTCCCCGTGTTTTGACATTTTACACCTTCATTTATTTGCCCATTCACTCAGCAAATATGCACACATGGGTCAAACAACACTGTGGTGGAGAATAAAACAGATGCCATCTGTCCTCAGAGACTTCACACTCTAAACAGAAAGAGAACAAGAAACAAGCAATTACAATGTAATGTGTTCAGGTAAGCACAGGTTTCCTGGGATTCTGAACCGGATTTGGGCGAAGTTTAGCTTGAGACCTGAAGGGTTAACTGGGTGTATGTAGGAGAGTGTCCTTTTTTTTTTAGAAAAAACACATAAGGTTCAGGGCATCATGTCTGCATATTACACTCAAATAATTCAGGCAGAAAAGCATATAAAGATGGAAACGAGAGAGAGGGAGGGAAGGAGGGAGGGAGGGAGAGAAATGTAACTTAATGTTAACAACTGCAGAACTTGGGAGTTCTTTTTACTGTTCTTGCAAAGTGTCTGTAGGGTTAAAATTATTTCAAAATAAAAAACTTTTTTAATAAAGAAAATAAGGAGCTACAAGTTCAACAGCATTATCTATGTTTCAGTATTACTTCATACTTTTTCAAGCATTCTGCTACCCTAAAGGTATATTTCAATGTACTGCACACTTACCAAGCATGATACTATTCTACCCTGAAGGTAAAATTACATTTCATCTTATTTTCTTTCATCATACATTTGGTCTAGCGCTTCATTTGAAAAAACTTATTAGGAAAAAATACACATTTTAATGTATGACTGAAACATAAAACTTGCAGAATTAATTTCTGAAAAATTTTTAAGTAAAAAAAATGTTTTAAGTAAAAAAAAAGAAATGTTACTTCATTGCTTTTTTTTTCCAAGCTGGTATATAAATGGTATAATTCAGATGGCCATTCTTGTGCTCAATGGAAGTAACAAGTCAGTTTTCTCGCTGTTTCTTTCCCGGCTAGGTTTCGTATGTCAAAGCTATTGACATTTGGATGGCAGTGTGTCTCCTTTTCGTGTTTTCAGCACTACTGGAATATGCAGCTGTAAATTTTGTATCGAGACAACATAAAGAACTTCTGAGGTTTCGACGAAAGAGAAAGAATAGGGTAGGCGATTAAATGCATTAAGTTCTCTGGGATACAATTCTCCCTGGAAAGTGAATTTGGCATATTTAATAGGGAGGTACAGAGAGGAAATGGTGACAGGAACTAAATGAAATGATATCCCTTTGGTTTTGTCCAGCTGAAATTCACGTTGTCAAAAATAGCCTCAGGGAGAAAACGGTAAAATCGAACTATACTTTACACAGCAGATCTGGTGACATGAGAGTTTTATCAACTTCTTTCTAATGTATGTCCTGGAACGACACCATTTTTTGCTTCCACTAACAAAATCTATCATTTCTTATTTGCAAGGTTGCAGTGTTTCTGATGGTTTTACTTGACATAAGTCAACAAATATAGCAATTAAAGTTGTACCTTTTTTCGAACTAATTCCTTTAATTGTTTCCATCAGATATCACCTATTTATTAATACTATGATGTTGATGTAAAACTCTGTTGTCTCCTTTTTATGTATACTTTTATGTTTTTAAGACATTTCTTCTGAATCCCCATTCGAAACACAATAAGGTGTATTTTTGCCTTGCTATCACTTGATAAGTCAAACCCAGAAGAAATTTTATTTAGAGCATCATTGGGAGACCACATGAAATTGTAGAAGTAATCTCCTAATTGGATTTGTAAGTACAGGATGGCGTTGTTCCCCTCTATTAAGACTTATAATGTTATCTCTTTATATTTACATAATTTCAATTAACCCCTTTCCTTTTCTGCGAGGGAGAGTCTCTATCAACCAGCATATCTTTGAGTTTACTTTTAATGTGAATGTGCCAGCTGACATTTTGAAAGCAAATGGTCTCTTAATCAATAGAGAAATATCAAAGTTGTATATTACAGGAGAAATTGTGGCCAGAATCCAAAATACTGAAATATTTAAGTCAAAACATTCTCAACTCTTAAAATTAATAGTCTGGTTTATATGTAGTGTGCATTTTTAAGGATTTAATTTTTTAAGGAATTTCTTATGGTTTCTGAATGACTGACTGTGATTTATATATTTTATAAGTTTTTTAAAGAAGCACTAAGCCATGATCTCCCAGTGCTAAGCCTACTCAGTATTAAACATATTCTAAGGCAGTAACTTATCCAATCATGTCTAATTGACTCCCCAGAATCATCACCTGCTCCAATAAATACCCCAATTCACTGTAGCATGGAAGGAATTTCAGCATTGCAATACTCTGGGTAACACGGTGGACAGAAGAAACAATGCCAGGGCTTGCATTTGATCAAATTTTTATAAATATTAAAGCACATCATTTATACATTAACATATATTTTCATGGAGAGATTAACTTTTCTTTATCTTCTGCCCCCCACCTCTCCCAGTCTGCTGGTTTCCTTATACTTTTCCCACTCTGCCCAACCCTCCCTCTCTCTCTTTCCTCCTTCTTTCTCCCTCCCTTACTGCCTGTTTGCTCCTCTCTCTCATATGATACCTGGCACAGGCTGAAGCACTGTAACAGGACAAAGCATTCTGTATCACAGGGTGAAGCTGTTGTCTTTTTTTCCCATTAATGACTGATTAAGGCTATTTTTTCCTTCTAACATGAATCAGAAGTAAAGCAACACTTATTTCCCCCTCTAACTTTGGTTCACTTTTTTTACATTTATTTTTCATTTCTCTACCTTTTTTCTCCTTCCTACATGTAGGATGTGTCAGCCACGTGCTGCAAACACCAGAAATGGGAAGTCGTTCACGTGTGGTGTCCAAAGGGAGGTCTGAGAGCTCAAGACATTTTCTGCACCCACCACACATCCAGCAGTCAGAGTAGCTGATGGATAACATAACAGGCTACAAGTTTAGATACTCAATTCTGCTTTCTCCTTAAAAAAAAAAAAAATCCTTACCAAAGCAGCTCTTTATCCAATTTTACCACCTGTAAGTGTATTGGGATAAAAATATTTGACACCCCTTATTCTTTGGCTCACAGAAAGACAGCAAGATTAATGTTTCTAGTGATTGGCACTCTAGAAAAGTATCAAAATGCAAAAATAGTTACACCTGATTATTTTCTAATCACTATTTGAAATATTCAGGGAGCAAATATTGTAATTAAGATTTAGTGCAGGAAAAAAAAAAAATCCAGTGTTTTTTTTTTTAAGTTCACTTCATACTTTGGGGGGTGGATACCTTGCATATGTGAAAATCTATTAATTGATACATATGTATGTTAAGATGATCTATGCAATTAAAACCAATTGTGCAATTATATTTAATCATCTATGACTTTAATCATCTATCTCTGGTTTCTCAATCCCTTTTGGTCCACTTTACCTTCCCACAGACAGAAGCTTTTGCATTGGAGAAGTTTTACCGTTTCTCAGACACGGTAAATTCACTTTCTTAACTCTAAGTAGAGGAATGTGGTCATCGGTAAAAATGCAGACAGCATACTGTGCACTCAGGCAGTGTTTGGTGGGGAAACACAGCCCCTTGCATACTTAAAGCTGAACAACCACCAACCCTCTTCAGCTAAGGATACTCTCTTTTTCTAACAATTCCCTTTGTCTTCCCTCACTCAATCAAAAGATATTGAAATATTGTCTTTCACCCTATTAACCAAACTGTTTGGCCAAAATGATTTTAAAATATATATTAAACAGAAATATCACATGTATCTTATAATAGTCTCCATAGAAGAAATAATCATATGCCTTGACAAAATTAGTTTCAAAATAAATGGGAAATTTATTTATATAAATAAATTCTGAAAGCAGCCCCTCTTGCCAGAAAATAGAGACCTAAAAATAAGGCAAAAATAAAATGCTTTGTCCAACCTGTGTATCTTAACATCCTTTCTTAATGTTAAAGCATGTTGAGATTCTTTAGAGTAAATGAATGATTTTGATTTTGATAGCATCCTCGGAAATGTTCGATTAAAAAGAGGTCACGAGGACACATGTCCAATTATAATGGCTAAATATTTAGAAATGTAATCTACAGTAGAGCATATCAGTAGCTTGATTTGGAGATCCATAATATAGCACTCAGTGATTAAATTTTAAACATACCAAAAGCCAAGAATTTAGCTTGGGAAATCATATACAAACAGTCCAGTCTACTAAACTAAAATTTCTGGGATACGGTGTATTTTAAAATACCTCCCCAGGGACTTCCCTGGAGGTCCGTCCAGTGGTTAAGACTGTGCCTTCCAATGCAGGGGGTGCGGGTTTGATCCCTGGTCGGGGACCTAAGATCCCACATGCCTCATGGCCAAAAAACAAAACATAAGACAGAAGCAATATTGTAACAAATTGAATAAAGACTTTCAAAAAAAAAAGGTCCATATCAAAAAAAAACAACAAAAAAAACCAAAAACAAAACAAAAAAACCTCCCCAGAAGATTCTACTACACACCTTAGTTAAATAATCACTGAACTATTTTTCTTTTCTACTAAAATTGCATAGTTGTTCCCAACATAGCTAGCTACTTCTTCAATTTTCATCCCTGGTGGAAAAAAATTCACATGATCCAATTACTTTTACTTGATTATCCTAACGGTAATTTTTAAAAAATTAATTGCCTTGAATTTGCATAATAGCCCATAGTAGCCTCTTTGGGAAAGGTATATATTTAAATTTTTGGTAACTAAACAGTTCATACATATAGTACCATTAGTATAAAATACATGTATTCAATTAAATATTGCCTTACGAAAGAATGCAAAAAGAACTCTGATGAAAAAAATCAGATTTCCGTCACTAACAGTCAATAAATACTTATTTTTTAAAAAAGAAACAGTATGGTTTTTTACCATATCGTTTAAGAAAATGCAACCACACTCTAAAATACAATAAATGCAAATACATTGATTAGAAATCCGTGCATCCCATTTAGTTTTATAATATTCTAATCATCATGCAAATTTGGGGTTGATCATTTTCACTCTTTGAAAACGATTTTTCTCAACCTAATAGCCCTCTGGGCTGAATGAATTGCTCATTTTGTTTTTTCTTAAACTATGCACTTTGCTTAGAAACAGTCTGTGCAATCAAAATCTTTAAATCAATATAATGAAAAGGAGGCTCAAGGTGGATGCCACGCCCTTTCTTTTCATGAGTACTGACTTGCATGAGTTCTTCTTAGTACTTTAGTTTGGCAAAAGGGGAAATAAATAAAATCACCCCCTTAAAGAAAGTTTGATCACAACAGAGGGCCGTACACTGATGTACATGGTATTCCAAGGAAAGTTTTAAGTTGGTTCAGCATTGGCTTAGGCATTGCATACAATCTTTTACACCTTATTTTTTCCTCTATGAAAGTACCAGGGAACCTTTTATATGCTGTGAAAGGATGCACATTCACTCTTGTATCCAAATTTCCCCACCCCACACTGTCGTAGCCTGCTGCGTGCTAATCACCTACCGCTGCACCTTGTCATAAATGCTTATCCCCGGGGCTGTGTGTGTGTGGGTGTATGCATGATACGAAAGTATTTTGGTTAGAAGTTGCTCTTCCCGTGTATGACATCATTACTTGAGTCCTGGAGGGTTATAAAGTCTTCAAAATATTTCCGAACATATGTTATTTGTTGAGCAATATGGATGATATGGGATTGTTTTAATGCATTTCATGCAACTTCTGCATTGCAGTGGAATACTGCAATGGTTTGCTGAGTGAAAACACATACACACAGTATTCTAGTACCTCTATCTTCCTACTTATTACTGTATATTAATTATTATTTGCATACACAAACGAAATAAGAATGGACCACTAGTTCTAGATTCAAAAAATAATTACCAAGTTTGTATTTTGTTAGGCGTGATAGTTATCTTTTTCAAATAATTGACTGCATTTTGACTATCTGTACAAAAACTTCCATTTATGTATGTATTTATATCCTATCTTACTTCAAAAATAACTCAAGGTAACGTTTAAGAATAACAAATAATTGATTTTTCTGCCTTGTACCTTTTGTCAGCTCTACAGTCTTAGGACAAATGCAAATATATATGTGTACTATTTTGGTTGAAGGGATGAGGCTCCATGCTTGGAAGCAACGTGGTACCCATATACACTAAATTATTCAATAAAGTTTCCATTTGAGGTCAGTTTATGCTATATTCTAGAGTAGAAGATATTCTTTCAGTAGGTAAGTACTTCCTACAAATTTCTTTGATACATACATGAGAAAAAAGTAGGTTCTCAATAATTTCAAAGTAAATTCTATATGAGTGACTCTGATACACAGGGGTTAGAAATTTCATTTTCTCAAGTAAAACAAAAATTGTCAGAACTTAATTATTTCCTGCCAACAAATATTTTGAGTTTATGTTAAACACAACTATTTCTTAGAACTATATCCCCTCTGAAATATCTCTTTAGGAAAATAATATTCAATAAAGTAATATAATCTCTACTTAATTTAGTGACACTTTAGTGACTTCCATCGCAAAGTTAACTAAAAAAGATACACTGCTTTTTATATATGCTGTCCACTGTAATATAGTATCTTATTTTGCCCCAGAATTATGAGTTGGCAATGAAAGAATCTAGCACATTAAATAGAAATAGATGTACAGATTTAAAAAAAAATTTCATTGACTTCTCAGCAATTCCCCAAAATATATGTATTACATTTTCATAATATTTCATCTAAAATATTCATCTTTTTAAGCTTGCATTTTACCATTCAATAATCTCCAAACCATTCTGAATCTAAATTCAATATGCCAAGCATAAACTTGGCTAATTCATAATTAATTCATGTCATCTATAAGAAATGCAAGGTTCCCCTGGGATTTCAAGGAATTTTATATTGACAATAGACTTGAAAGTCTAAAGTATTTTTAACCTCATATATAGTTATATTTTTTTAAGCCTTCCATTTTTAAGTGATATAAAAATGTATATAGTTGTCTAAACTGAGGGTTTTATTTTAGGCTGATACTTATTTCAGAAAAATAACTTTTAATTCATTCACATACTTCGTCTTACCTTAGAATTTTCTAAGTGATGTTGATTTTTTCTCAACAAAACCAAGCCACTGTTTTGTTTATTAGTAATTTTTTCAAAATCTACACACTTTGAAATCATATAAATGGGAATTAATAGCAATTCACTTTTCCTTCCTTTGTCATTTTCCTACTTGACAATGAAAAGTTACAGAAAATTATTTAAACAAAAAAGCCTTTGGGATAATTTACTTAGCATCTTGACTGTATAAAGAACATCTCAAAGGTATCCAGTAGGGAAAAAACATTAGGATGAAAGGAACATATTTAGTGCTGTTGTATCTCACAGCAATTCACATAATTAATCATCACTCATGCTGTTTTATATAATTAATGATTTGTCACTGCTCACTAGCAATCTTCATGCTTTCACCAAGCCTGCAAACAAATAATATTTTTTGTTATTGTTATTTTTGAAGACTAAGAGGATAGGAAATTAATTCTTATTTCATATATATGTTAGTTTATTATGTTTGATGATAAAGATGAAGCAATTCAACTGAATGACTATATTTACCCTTGGGCTTTCTTTCTGTAATAATTCTAGTTATAATATGCATGTTACATGAGTTAGTCTTTGGCATAATTCTCTAAAGAAAGTGAAAAAGCACTTAGAATGTTTCACAATATGGTATTGTTGCTTAATTACTGAAACATTTTTCTCACTTCCATATTTAGTGAAAACAGGTCCTCCTGTAGAAAGAGTTATACACTAACAAAATGGCTTTTTATATTTTTTATTGCCTACCCTTCTAACTTGCTTGAAGCATAAGAGGATTGACTTGTGGGTAAATGAAGCTATTTCTTCAATTTTACTTTTTTAATCAGCCACGTTCTTTGGTTCATTTTTAATTCATTCTATTTAATCTTTATTATTGTCTATATTTTGAGTTGTAAAGTGGCTTAATTTTATGAATGTTGAACACTGGCTAACATATAGTGTCTGAGTCAAAAGTTTTAGATGTTTGTCTAAACCTTGCTTTTGTGGCCTTTAGTCCATTAGAAACCCAAGCTAAAGACCTCACCAGAAAATTGAATTATCTCAAAAAAAATTTGAGTGTTAATTGGAATAAAGAATATCACTGCACCTCTGAACATATATAAACACGGGATAATTTTATGACTGAGTTTTACAAAACAGAGAAATCAGTTGAGTCATAAAATAATTTAATGCACCTTCTAGTATAGCAATCTATTATTAATGATGAGCTAATAGAAAAACTTCATTCATGCTTAAAATTATTATTTTAAGTGTAGCCCTTCAAAAAGATCCCCAAAGTCCAGTCATTTAAAAAAAAATCATAAGATGGTTTTGGAGTTCAGGGATCCTTGCTTCTCGCATCCTCTCTCCAGGGTAGCGACTGGAGTCTGCTCCAGTAGAGCTGAGATCCTGTTGCTGAAGAAATAAGATGACTCCACGTGCCTCATCTCATGGGCTCACCCCAAATATTTGTGCTGTTTCATGGAACATACTAACAACACTAAAACCTCCTTGATTGCAGGAATTAGATTTGCAAGAATCCCAGCAGTTGTAGAGCAAAGCCCATCCATCACAACAGTAAGACAGTGAGGCAGCCAAGTGATCCTCCTAGTTTTATGCTGTCAGTTAATTTTTAGTGAAAAGTCTACAAGTGTGAGGCCATCTGGGGAGTCATCAACTGGTAGGCCTATTTTACACAGAACTTTAGTGCTCACTTAGTTTCTGTAGATTTACAATATCTAATGGTAAAATGGTTTAAGCTGTATTTTTCTTTCACATTGTGTATTATGTGATGTCTATAATAATACAATTATAACAAACAAAATATTGATAATACGATAGCAACAATTATCGGGGGTTGTATGTATTTTTCTCACCCTAAAAAAATCTGCTATGTAGTGCTATAATCATCTTTTCCTAGAATAAGAAACCAAGAATCTGAGAATTAAATAACTGGAACTATCCAGACGCCTGGCAATAAATGATGAAGCCATGGAATTGCTTAACTACGATAAAAATATTTGCATTTTGAATGTCAATCTTGAGTCAGATTTTAAATTTGGACCATCGAATATATTTGTGTGACTATATAAAATAGTTGAAAACTATTTCCTATAGCACAGACATTTTTTAAAAATAATGCAGATACCCAATTTATTTTCATTTTTTAGAACAAGAGTCCTTCAACATCTTGCTTTCTATTACTTTTTTTTTTTTTTTTTTTAATTTATTTATTTTTGGCTGTGTTGGGTCTTCGTTTCTGCGCGAGGGCTTTCTCTAGTTGCGGCAAGCGGGGGCCACTCTTCATCGCGGTGCGCGGGCCTTTCACTGTTGCGGCCTCTCTTGTTGTGGAGCACAGGCTCCAGACGCGCAGGCTCAGTAGTTGTGGCTCACGGGCCTAGTTGCTCCGTGGCATGTGGGATCTTCCCAGACCAGGGCTCGAACCCGTGTCCCCTGCATTGGCAGGCAGATTCTCAACCACTGCGCCACCAGGGAAGCCCTCTATTACCTTTGCCAGGAAATAAATATTTGAATGAGACATTTTAATAAGGGAAATATTTTTACTAAAAATTAAAGTTTCTATTTTTTCACCTCCAAAATTAACGGGAAAGCCACTGGCGATACATTTGTTAGTGAAATCATATTCCAGATGCTTTTGAAAAAACAATACTGCACCAAATCACATTATATAATGTAATTGTCCAAAGTCTATTCCTAAAATATTCCTAGGTCTGTCATAAATTTAAAAATGAATGAAGATACAGGTCATATAAATAGCCTTACAGATAGCCTCTCCTAGAAACAGCCTTACTTAAAAACAGGAATTATTAAAAAATAAAATAATACCTCAATACTAACACAAAAGTCACTACAGAGTATATTTTCATAAACTACCACTTAAAATTTAAATTAGTGTTAGAGGTGTTCAAAAAATGTTACATCACCATGAATTCAGGCTAACTAGGATAGCTGCATTGTGCCTCTTGGAAATTTTTGTTTCTACAAATTGTGCGTTATGATCACCTAGAGAGCTTGGAAATGCAGATTACTGGGACAACGTAAATGTTAATGAGTACAAATCTCTGCAACTGAGATCCAGAAAACTGGATCTCAGCAATCCCTCCCAGCGATTCTGAGACAGCTGCTGCATGGACCACAGTGTGAGAAATATTGTCCTCGTCTGGACTGTCATTATTGCATGTACATAGAATGTGGTCATTTTACACGTTGTTGCCAGCTTTTATGATGGACGAATGCTGTATGAAGATGATGAAGTTTAAATTGTTCAAAGGTATCATTTTCTATTTAAACACATGTCCAGAGTAAAGTGGCTTTGTCAGTATAACTCCGTAGCTCTGATTACAGGTTTGAGGAGGCCGACTTACTTGCACGACAGAAATAAACTTTAATTTCATATGTCATTTGCTCAGCTTTACAGTAGGATAAAAAGCAGGAGAGAGCAGATAAAGCATCTTCATCTAAGTGCGAGGCCTTATAACTTCTCAAACACACAGGACTTTTAGTTCCCTCACCTACAGAGGGCATGAATGGCTTCCTAGTCTAAAGAAACAGATACAGTATCATAAGTAGCAACGATCCTTTCAGCTAGACAATGCAAATGCAGTCGTGGACCCAAAACCATGCTATCAGGTAATACAAAGGAAAAACCTGTGAGGTGGGACAGAGTTAAGTCACAGCCTTGCTCTCCACCCCCCAACACTTCCACTACCAGAAACCAGAAACCTCTGTAAAGGTGTTCCCCCTTACTGTCACTCATACCCAAGTGGTCTGGGCACTCATCCAGTGAACCAACCAGCCCTTCATGTCCTGGCCATCCTGTCTTTAGTAATAATGTTTTCATTGCTCATTCCAATTTCTGTTTAAACCACAGCTCAGTGAGCTGATGGGATGTGAGATGCCCTTACTATGTTGTGTTCTTTGGCCATTTTATACACTAGCCATTTGTAAATGTGTTCCTTTCTCCAAAGGGATCTATTCCAGGGGCCCAGACTGATATAAAAGTGCCTGTTCCAAGCCATTAATAGCATTTTCAGCTATGGCTTCTGTTACACTGTAAACAAGCCCAATATGGACCATCTATTTCTGCTAAAATCCATTGAATCCTCCAAGAGGCTTGGGCAAAGACCCTAAGCATTCTATCTGCCAGCTGTGTGTTAGCTCTTGTCCTCGCGAGATTCAACCCAAAGGTAATTTTCAAGCAATTCTTTATCTTGTTAATATTCCAGACAAGCTCTGACCATATCAGTGGCTTCATTGGGCAACAGAGGGACATGTTCTGTCCATTGCTGCATGGCCTGGACACCACCATGACTACATCAAAGACCGATCCAAGACATGTGCCTTGGCGCTGTAGTCCCCTTCTGAGCCGGCAATTAGATGGGGACTACATGACCTAATTAATTCTACCCTGGGATTTCTATAAGGAATTGCATCTCCCACCTTGGAATGTTCCTTTTTTTCAAGAGGAAATTGTTTTTTTTTTTAAGAGGAAATTGTTTTTTTTAATATAAAATTTATTTATTTTTGGCTGTGTTGGGTCTTGTTGCTGTGCATGGGCTTTCTCTAGTTGTGGCAACCAGGGGCTACTCTTTGTTGTGGCGCACAGGCTTCTCACTGCGGTGGCTTCTCTTGTTGAGGAGCACGGGTTCTAGGCACACAGGCTTCGGTAGTTGTGGCACGCGGGCTCAGTAGTTGTGGTTTGTGGGCTCTAGAGCGCAGGTTCAGTAGTTGTGGCTCGTGGGCATACTTGCTCCACAGCATGTGGGATCTTCCCGGGCCAGGGCTCGAACCCGTGTCCCCTGCATTGGCAGGCGGATTCTTAACCACTGCACCGCCAGGGAAGCCCCCTTGGGATGTTCTTAACTGCCCATATAAGGGCTCATTTGCCTGACCATAATGCAAGCCCACTGGCCAGGACCCAGGAGTCTCTGAATACCCAGATATAAAGCTATATAAAGCTATAGCTTTGAGATCAAGAACCGGTTCTTGTGATACTGCCACATTCACTGCTTCTCAAATCAGCCCATTGTGTAGACTTACCTACTCATTCCACTGCAGTACGCTGTGAGTCCTGACCATCCACTGAGAGTTTCCACTGGTGAACCAAGGGACCTGCTTTTCCTCAGCGGGAAGAGAAGCATGAGGTTCCTACCACTCTGGGTAGCTCCCATCAGGGGTCCGTTGTCGAAAGGCTGCATTTTCACATGATGTGCTTCACCCAAGTTACTCCTCTTAGCTTGTTCCTGCATATGCCATTTTCATTTTTATCAGGGAACTTGACTGGAGATGCCTTTTTGACATCACGCATGCCATGGTAGATATCTTAGACCTAAACAGAGTCTGATGCTCTTCAGATTCCTTTAGTCTAGGGACTGTCTCTACCAGAGCCCGAGAGAATGCCAGTAGCTGTCATTCAAATAGATTAATCTGATCATGGCATTAGAGAGTTTTCTGGTATAGAATCCTAGCAGCCACCTTAGGGTGCTATTATTGAGCTTTTCCCAGAAACTCCAGTCTGCATGTTTTAGTAGCAGATACCTCTACAGTTGATGACTTTTAAGGCCTCAGAGAGGCAGCTTGGGTTATTGCCTGCCTCAGATGTCTTACAGTTGGCCCTTGTTCCCCTTTCGAATTCAGTCTGTCTTGGGACTTCCCTGGCGGTCCAGTGGTTAAGACTTTGCCTTCCAATGCAGGGAGTGTGGGTTCGATCCCCGGTCAGGGAACTAAGATCCCACATGCCTCGCGACCAGAAAAACCAAAACATAAAACAGAAGCAATATTGTAACAAATTCAATAAAACTTTAAAAATGGTCCACATCAAAAAAAAAAAATTCATCCTGTCTTTCTGTCACTCTGTACATCATGACCAACAGAAACCCAAAACGTATCTGCCAGATTTCAAATAGTGCTGCAAGCTGTTTTCCTCTTAGTGAGATCCAGGAGAATAGCAGTGTGTCCTTTATTGTTTGTGAATTGTCTCTGGTGGTTTATCCAGGATATTTCCAAAAACTTCACTGATGGCACTGGGCTCTGACTCTTGGCTGCATCTAGTCTGAATCTTAAGCTTTACCTAGTCATGTGTGCTACTACACTTTCCAAACCTTGCCTGACTTTCTCCTCCAAGAGGAAAGTTCTCATTCATCATTAACCAACTTAGTCTGACAATGATCTGGACCAAACTGTTTCCAACCAGGTTGTGACACATGTTGGAGAAGTCAGGTTTCCCTAAGGGACAAAGAGTAAGGTGACAGTTGGGTCTACCCCACATGAAGACTCACTGTGTTTGACGTTTTTTTAGATTGGGATTGAGAGGAAAGATGTAGCCAAGTGGACCAAAGCATACCAGCCTCCTCTGTCCTGAAACTCCTAAAGAGGTTTTAGCACGTCCACCTCGTGGAGGCAGTTTTCGGGACTTCCTTAGTGACCCGGCGTAGTCAGCAGTCAGCCTGCAGGGCCCGCTTATTTTTATCATAGTCCAATCAGGACTATTCCGGAGAAAATTAACGAGGGGCTACCACCCCTGCTGCCATCACGTCCTTAATCAGAGCTGAGTTTTCTTTACCTCCCTGGAATCTTGTGCTGTTTAATAGCTACTACAGCGCAAGGTTTAGGCAATTCTAAGGGCTCCCATTTTAGTACATCCAGTTACAACTGGGCTAAGGAACAGCAGCCCAAGATTAGGCTCACGCCAGAAATGGCAAGGCCCTTCATCCACGGTCACATCCTTCCCAGTTATACATTTAGCCGAAGGTGATACCACCTACTGGATACGTCTTAGTCCCTTATTTTCCTATCTGCAGTTTTCACTACGACCACGATACCTACGAACACAGCATCACTCTGCCTTCTTCTGTGCTCCACCAGCTTCTTAACATTGCTCTTAACTTCGCCTTCTCCTTTCCCAGCAGTCTTCGTGCTCATGGTGCACTGGCTTCCACAGTCCCAAAGAGCTGTGTTCACCACCCCTGGCCATTCTCCATTAACCGTGGCACACAGCCTGGGACCCCACTCAGAACTGGACAAGGAGACCCTGGCCTTCGTGGGCAGCCTTCTTTGTGTCTTCGCAGATGCAGTCAATTCAGCCACCGCGTCAGCGCCTTTTGTTTGCATTCCCATTGGCACCACTGGATTAACTTCCGAGATGAAAGTGCCAGATTTAACAGGGATCCTTAAGGGAAGCAGCTGCCGGAACTAGAACATATTTCCTTCCCCCCGGCTGGTGACAACGTGCCAGGAAATCTTTCATAGGAATCCTGTCAATTTTTGCTCTTTTCACTCTGTGTCTTGAAAGCCACCTAAAGAGAGCTGATAGAGTCTTCTCTGGCCAAGTTCTTTCTTCTGAATGGCCCAGATTTTTTTTTTCCTTCAGTGAAACCCAGCACGTCAGCTGCAAGAGTAAATGTGTCCATGAATTGTATATACTCTCCTGCCTTCCCCAAAAGAGAGCCACCTGGGAACCCAGGCCTGGGGGACTCCCCGAATCCCTGTGTCTACCAGAGTTTAGGTCAGAGCATGTGGTTTGAGGAGGCTCATTTTTTTTTCTTTTTGCATTATTATTATTATTATTATTTTTTTTTTTTAATTACTGTATGGCCAGCCCAGGTTTGCTACATCCCTTAAGAGGGCTGCGTCTTCTTCAGGGCTGTTCCAGTACACAGCAGAAAGAAAACAGGCCGCATTCCTTCTCAGCATAGATTCACATCACCCCAGGCTTCACCCACTCCAAAAGGGTCCTTGAATTTACGCCTGCCAGCAATTCCCGAACGGCAACATTGTAGCAAGTTAGGAGTTCGCATTCATATCAAACGTTGTTTTTCAGCTGCAGCATGCAGAAATATTATCAGCTCTTATGTCAATTAACCTAAGGATCCTGGAAAGTGTGAACCGCCCAGATATCTGCTGGTCCTTCTCAGCAAAGTGGCCCAGCTCCTATTTACTTTGTCCCATGTGGTATCTACTAGCCCCATGAGGCTGTTGAGCCCTAGAAATATGGAGTCTGAATTGAGGGGTGTTATAAATGTAAAATGCACACTGATTTCAAGGACTTAGTATGCAATAAAGAACACAAAATTTCTCCTTTAATTTCTACTTGAGTCAACGTTTGAATAATATTTAGGACGTAGTGAGTTAAGGAAAATATACTATTAAAATTAATTTTGCCTATTTCTTTTAATTTAAATGTAGCTAATGTAAAGCTTAGATTTAAAATTACACACATAGCTTTCATTGGTGGTTCCCATTATATTTCCACTGGACAGGGCTGCACTGTAGTCACTTGCTTCCAGTGTCATTTGCCTAGGGTGGCAGAGGAGTGACATCAAGACAAAGTGCGGTGTCCCTCCAAGTCCCCACTGGACTTGTGCTTTCATCGTGAGCACAGGCTGCAAAGCTGCTTGATGTGCTTGCTCTGGTTTCTCTTTCCCCCAAGTGGTTTTAGCTGCACAAAGATAATCGGTTAATAGGAGACAAAGCCACTTTCTCCTCAGTTTTATGACCCTGTTTCCCTTCGGTTTTATCTCACTCATCATCCATCTGCCAGTTCAACAGGGCATATGTGTGTGTCATCCATAGCCCAACAGTATGATTTATCCCCAGTATTTTCTGTGGAGCTTTTGCTACCTCAAACCCAGGGAGGGTCAGGGTCACGTTCTCATAAGAACTCCCTCCCAGAACCTTTGGCTGCATTGAGTCTGAAAGGATCTGAAAGCCAGGTCTCCTTCCGTCACCACCACTGAGGTTTTAGGTTCAAACTGTCAATCAGACCCTCCAGACACAATAGGCTTTAACCTAATATTGCGTTTACTTGGTCCTCTAGGAGCACACGAGGCAGGTGACATGCCAGACACAGCATCTTCATTTCATGGGGAGGTCCCACAGCGACTCAAGAGCTTCTTCCCTCCGCCCCTCCAGCCTTCAGGCCACTGAGCAGCTCCCCCAGGGCAGGTGCCACAGTAAAGGGAGAAAGCTCCACATCCCTGTTTTCAAGGAAATCATGCTGGAAAAACTAGGTCTTTGCAGCTCTCAACAGCCAGGCCTGGTGTTACCCCTTTACCCCTTTACAGTTCACTGGAAAGATCCAACTGAGAAAATATAGTTGTTCACTACGTATGTTAAATCT
Organism: Eubalaena glacialis; assembly: GCF_028564815.1. Lineage (NCBI taxonomy): Eukaryota > Metazoa > Chordata > Mammalia > Artiodactyla > Balaenidae > Eubalaena > Eubalaena glacialis. The sequence continues at coordinate 118,078,913 of NC_083724.1, forward strand.
TAAACCTCAAATCTCTGTTTTGAGACAAGTGTGTATGTGGGAGGCTCTCTAAAGGTCTGAAAATATTCAATTCTCCAGAACAGATGGACAGTGGAGGAAGGTGGTTAAAATGTACAAACTTCCAGTTTTAAATAAATAAGTTCTAGGGACATAATGTACAACATGATGACTTGAGTTAGCACTGCTGTAAGATATATCACGTATGATATAGTGGAAAGTTGTTAAGAGAGTAGATCCTAAGAGTTCTCATCACAAGGAGAATTTTTTTCCTTTCTTTTTATTGTATCTATACCAGATGATGGATGTTCACTAAACCTATTATGGTCATCATTTCACAATATGTGTAAGTCAAACCATCATGCTGTATATCTTAAACTTATACAGTGATGTATCAACTATTTCCCCATGAAGATAAAGACAATACAAAGAAAACAGTTACTTAGCCTTAACATTTCCATGGTGGCTAAAAACATTGGCAGTATAAATGAACATCCCTATTAAAGACCAGTAGAAAACCAATTTCCAATTTTTGTAAGATTGCAACAGTTACATGTAATTTGGATCATCAGCTTTTATTTTAGACTTGTTTCCTCAAAATTCAATTGCTTATACATCTTACAGTTGAGATATATTCTAGTAATTATATGTTTCTGTTTTTCAGGTATAATTGCCTTATTTCCTAATTCCCCAAAAAACTATTTCATACATTATTACATCAACTTTGATCATCTTCTCAATTTTAGAATCCATTTAAATTTCTATTTTTCGCTTTCATATTTTGTAATATACTGTTCATTAGGCCTGTACTATCACAGGCCTAAAATAAATTTTCAAGAATTTGAGCCAATTAATTACTTTTAACTCTTACGTTACCATCACAGAGTACTTTCATAAAAATTGAGCTGTAACAACTTTTTAAGATGTCATCTTTTAAACATTGAATTTTAGTAGCAAAAAATCCAATTAATTGGCAGTTATCTACAGTTACATTCTAAACAAATGCATTAAATTATTCATTAATGAATTTCATTAGAAAGGATTAAATACCATATTTTCCTATCATGAACACATTTCACTTATCATTTTTTTAAATAAATTTATTTATTTTATTTTTGGCTGCGTTGGGTCTTCGTTGTTGTGCGCGGGCTTTTCTCCATTTGTGGTGAGCAGGGGCCACTCTTCGTTGTGGTGCACGGGCTTCTCATTGCGGTGGCTTCTCTTGTTGCGGAGCACGGGCTCTAGGTCCGCGGGCTTCAGAAGTTGCGGCGGGTGGGCCCTAGAACGCAGGCTCAGTAGTTGTGGTGCATGGGCCCAGCTGCTCCACAGCATGTGGGATCCCCCCAGAGCAGGGCTCGAACCCGCGTCCCCTGCATTGGCAGGCGAACTCTCAACCACTACGCCACCAGGAAAGCCCTATCATGTTTTTATTAAGTAATTTTTTCTTTAAATTTTGTTTTTTTCATATATATACATGGAGAATTCTCTTCAATTTGCAACATTTTAGAGAAAAATAACAATACTTTTAGGACCATGATAAGTTGTCATTTTCTTTAATATGAAACTTCTGCCAGATTTCCTTCATAATTTCAACTAAACCAATGTACCTTAAAAGTAATAGTATATGAACTAGAATATCTGACCATCTGATAGTATTCCAAATGGGCTAGTATAAAACATCAAGTGAGAATAACAATAACCAAGCATTTGGTTGTTGTCGATCTAGATTGCATTTCCCAATGAAGTAACATGAAATTGTAGGAAACAAGCATTAAAGTGTTTGCCTCCATGAAAAAGAAAAATTCAATCTATGATCATGGTGTTTTCCCTTTGACATCATATATGTACACATTTAAACACATGATGTGAAAAAAATCTAGTACATGAACATATATGATATAATATCCAAATAGATTTTTTTCTTGCTCAACTTATTTAGATATTCTAGCAATATGTAGACAATACCAGAATATTTAATTTTTCCATTAAAACCTAACACTTGAGTGTTTCATTGAATGAACACGTCTGTATGATGCAGCAGGATAAATCAATAAAACTTGAATAGGAAAGAAAAGCAACTCACCTTTATATGCTTTACATTTTCATTATAATAATGTTATCATTTATCATGATAAAGCTTAAGTTATGGTTCTGAAATGCCTGTTATACATGCCCTATTCCATGACTAAAGTGCTTTTTTTTTTTTTTTAACATCTTTATTGGAGTATAATTGCTTTACAATGGTGTTAGTTTCTGCTTTATAACAAAGTGAATCAGTTATACATATACGTATGTTTCCATATCTCTTCCCTCTTGCGTCTCCCTCCCTCCCACCCTCCCTATCCCACCCCTCTAGGTGGTCACAAAGCACCGAGCTGATCTCCCTGTGCTATGCGGCTGCTTCCCACTAGCTATCTATTTTACGTTTGGTAGTGTATATATGTCCATGCCACCCTCTCACTTTGTCACATCTTACCTTTCCCCCTCCCCAAATCCTCAAGTCTATTCTCTAGTAGGTCTGTGTCTTTATTCCCGTCTTGCCCCTAGGTTCTTCATGACCTTTTTTTTTTTTTTCTTAGATTCCATATATATGTGTTAGCGTACGGTATTTGTTTTTCTCTTTCTGACTTACTTCACTCTGTATGACAGACTCTAGGTCCATCCACCTCACTACAAATAACTCAATTTCGTTTCTTTTTATGGCTGAGTAATATTCCATTGTGTATATGTGCCACATCTTCTTTATCCATTCATCTGTCCATGGACACTTAGGTTGCTTCCATGTCCTGGCTATTGTAAATAGAGCTGCAATGAACATTGTGGTACATGACTCTTTTTGAGTTATGGTTTTCTCAGGGTTAAAGTGCTTTCTAATGTTTTTCTTATGACAGGATGATGAGGTAAGGGAAAGCCGATTCAGTTTCACAGCCTATGGAATGGGACCATGTCTGCAAACAAAAGACGGTGTGACTCCAAAGGGCCCAAACCATCCTGTCAAGGTAATGCCAGAGAGCCTGGATGAAATGAGGAAGGTCTTCATTGACCGGGCCAAGAAGATTGACACCATCTCCCGAGCCTGCTTCCCATTAGCCTTTTTGATTTTTAATATTTTCTACTGGGTTATCTATAAAATTCTTAGGCATGAGGATATTCATCAGCAACAAGATTAAGTCTCTGGGGGTGTGCAAGTGTGCAAACTGTCAACTCAGAAGGAAGGTTTCTTGCCATAGGGGGGTGTGTGTGTGTGTGTGTGTATGTGTGTGTGTGGTGTACAAATGATGACCATTTGTCATATGTGGCATATGGAAAGGTATTATTATGATTTGCTATGCAAAGTCATGAGGCAGTTGAGTACTTTAATGGATACAAAATGTATATATTATAGGGATTTTATTTCATATTAATTTAAGATTATCTGTTCTTTCACAGTAAATCGTACAAGTGGAAGTATTACTGTCAATGTGTTTGTATCTAATATGATATCACATAATAGTACATGTGAAAACTACTTTGGAATTCTTTGATTTTTAATTCAAAATTAAATATCGCAAAAGTAAAATTTGCCCAGCAAACTTTGGAAAAAGAAAAAGGGGAAACGTTGAAGATAAAAAATCAGTAGTTTGAGGCTTTAAAATATTTTCTTATACTGTAGTTACAAAATAGAAAAATAATCAGATAATTCAGTGGGAAACTCACTCAATAATGATAGAAGATTGTACATACACATGCTATAGAACCAACTTAAGGAATAAAAAATTTTAATTAGAAGATTAAAATTAAAAACTTTGTTGTTTAGATACTAAATTTAGTTGTTTAAAATATTAAATTTCCCTCTTTAGAAATTTTTTAATGGCCTAAGCGATCATATTATATACAAAATCTACTTTTCATAACTTTATATCTCTATGAATGAACGTAGGTATACTGAAAACATTATTGTTTTTAAAAAGTGTTATAGCTGTGTATTTTTAATTTTTTTAATAATTTTAATTATTGCCAAACTGAAAAATTCAAGCCAGCATCTTTGTTTTGTTAGATTTTTAATAGTTGCTTAATTGTCTGTAAGTAATTATGTTTACTGTTTTGATATAATTGAATAAAGTTCAGTAAGACTTTTATATTTTAGCTTAGAATGAGACTTTAAAATTCAATGGGATTATAGTATTTACATTTTGATAAAAATGAATTTACTGAAAACAAATACGGATTTAGAAAGATTTTTTAATAAGAACAGTTTTCCCATCAAAGTTATATGGGTTCCAACTCCTAGCTCCAAATGTAAAGAGGGAAGATTTTAATTCTAAATTATATAAATAAGTCATTTCTACAAAGTGAGGATTGATTATTTTATATTTCTGAATTAATGATTTCAATATGTAAGCCATCCACTAGATGTGAATAATTCTAAATAAAATTTTTGCTTAAAATTTATCAGCATCCCCATGGAATTATTTCAACTACAATGGGGCATTAACTCATTTCGTGTAGTGTAATTAAGTGCAAATATATGATAGAGTTCTAGGTTAAATTGAACCAGACTCTGCTTCTTTTCCAGTTTTGCTAGTTTTGCATTATTTTTATCATTAATGTTGTATTTTTAAAAAGCTCTAGAATGCTTTTTAGAAATGTTTAATTACTGGTCAGATTCGCTAGATGGAAACTCGTACCAAATTACTGACAGAGAAAGGTTTAACCATTAAGAAAATGATTAACTCAGATTTAAGAGGGAAAAAAAAGCCAGTTCTTGAAATAGATGGTACCAGTTACTGCCCTTTAACCATTATCAAACTAAAAGTAAGAACTGCCATTTAAAGCTAAAATGTCTCAATGTTATTGAACTTTGGTCTATCTAATTGTATTTTTTTTAAAATAACGTTAAAAAATAATGTATGTTTAGCAGTTTTTGCTAGTAAGAGACCAAATTACCCTCCTTTATAAGTAATTTAAAACTATTAGGAAAGAAAAATGTTTGGCATTAAATGCAAATGCCACAACCGAAACAAGTTATTGCTATGTACTTTACTTATTTTGAGGACTGTGCTCCCCAGAGTTAAACATGTCCTTCTTCATTGGGGATTGTATGAACCAAAACCATGAAAATATATTCTTGTACTCAAGATAGATAGACCAAGATATGCTGTTGGTGTTCTCTGAGGGCAAGCTAGTCGGTTTGAAATAATGATAAACTACATTGTCTCAATGTGTCTCTGAAATACTTGAATACATTTTTCTGTACTTCACACATCTTATTTTTAAAGTTCTTCATCATTGCTTAAATTAAGTGAATTATGCCGAAAGCAAACACAAATACAATGGACCTATACTCCCAAAGAAATTCATGGACATCACTTGTTTTCATATTTGAGAATATTAAAAATGTCTCTTTTTTAAGCCTGAAACTTGGAATATAAAGATATGAGCCACACAACAACTTTTTCAGCAGGGGCATTGGTATGGTAGAAATCTCCCTATCTCAAAAGGATTACACTTTGCTTAGGTATATATAGTTGTCTCACTACACTAAGAAAATACATTGACATTTCACTCATATGGCAACAGTGACATTGCAAATATAGCTGAATCCAAAATGTTTAAAGGAATCTGTCCCCTCTAATGAACTCTCATAGACCCTTTCAAATGGGAAAACAACATTATAATTAAAATCCCGAGATGGTATTTGCCTAAATAAGCCCTGTGTCAAACCCTAATATTTCACATTAAACCAGCCAGAAATCTATTAACGATGAGAAAATTAAAATGTGTGCATGTACCCTGAGTACCCACACATAAGCTGGAATTCTAGTATGGATATTCTGAAGCATTTTGAAATAGTCACATTAGAAAGTTTGTAATTTTTCTACATGCCGTTTACTTCACTTTTTTTATAATTATGTATCTCACCCACTGACATCTATGGCCATATGAATTTTTAGGAAACCTTGTACCTTAGTATATATGTGCCATCCTTCTCTTTCTTTCCCAACTATTAGAACTGGAGTTCAACTACAGTGAGGACCTAGAACTTTCTTTACTATTTAAAAGAGATTCCAGAAAGTTACTGTAGAAGCAAGAAAGCCAAAGGTCTTTAAAACTTCTCCATACTTTCTGGATGTTTCTGCATAACAGTGACTCACCTGGAGAGCCCATCCAACTCCCAGCTGCTGTATTTAAGGGACTGTTAGGACTACTTATCTTATCCTACAGTCAACTCCTATTCTATGGGTATATTCTAACAATTTTTACTTTAATTTTGATTTATAAATGCTTTAAATCTGTATACCCCTAAAATATAGATACATACACTGGGTTTATAAATTCCCAGGATCTTGCGGAAGATACTGGAAATTTTAGGGAAAAATGTGAAAAAATAAGGCAACGTGTTTTATAAAAGAGAGCAAGATGTTAACTACTTCAGCACTCTGTGCGACTTAAGTGGTTATAATTTTAAGAGAATAATACGTGTATCCTCCATACTATACATGCCCTTTTCTGAATGTCTTTCATCCCATTTAAAAAATATACTTTTCTATTCTTAACATGATATACCTCACCTGCTAGCCACTTTGGAAGACTGAATGTTATACTGGCAGCTAAATTTTTCTTTCATCTATAAAGTACACATTCCATGAAACGGACTGGAGGAAATATGGCACTTGCCAATATTAAACACAGAAAATACTCTCAATATTGAAAGTAGGAAGCTGGCAATACTGACATCCACAGGTGTCCCCTGACAGCCACTTAGAGCCCTCTCAGAATGAAACTCAGAAGGAATATAAGCCACAGTTCTTAGACCAATCAATCATTAACAATCTTTGAGGTCATGTGTCCGATTCTGATTTCACAGACCTTGAAATATAGACAATAGCAAAAGCTCTCAAAATTTATGGGTGTATACCATCTGTATTTCTCAGCTAGTTGATGCTGACCTAGTAAAGAAAAGCAAACCACTCCAAGGACACAGCACTAACTTTTGTATAGTCCGTATTCATTCATGCTGACAAGGTGAAGACTGCAAAGTAATGAACTTGATTGAAACACATTAAGAGAATAAGTATGGTTTCCACCTCAAGGCACTTTAATTTTAACAGTCTATCCAAGGCAAATATCATCAATGGAAATATAGTCTATGCACTTATAATTATCTTAGCTCACTGAGGGGATTAGTTGGAAATTGTCCTAGTGACTCAGAGAATAGTTTTTGCACCTTTATAATTGCAAGCTTGTCTTTTGAATTATATTTACCTTTTAAGCACAATTATGATAACGACAGTTTGCTTGTTCATTTGGGTATTCAGTTTTTGAACTCGATAATTTTATTGCCTAGCCTTGGCTTTTGGACTGAGTTACACGCTATTGTAGCGGTATTGGAACTTTTAGCACCATCAGCTCTGGCAGACTATGAAAACTTGCTGGCATCATATGCATTTCAGAGAAGAATTTAGTGGCAAAAACTGCACAATTTATTAAAGTGACAAATTTCAATATCTCTTAAAACTGTATGCAGAATTGTCTAACTTGCTCAAGCAACATTAAAGGACTTTCTGCTGCAGTTTTTCCAATATTTTTGACAAGGCCACTTTCCCTAGCTGAACCTATCTGAACAATGGGCAGTGGAAAAGTATGACCATGAAGATTAGAATTCTACAAAAGACTGAAATTTTGAATATAATGGCAACCAAGTATTGTTCTCCACAATGCCTCTGTAATTCCTTACTGTATCCTCTGCTTGGGACCATTCATAGCAGTGCAGAAACAATCATGTCCACCCCAATGAGCATTGAATATCAACCTTTAACTAAGCAAACAGTCACCATCTCTCGTTTCCAAGACATATTTTAGACCTTAAAAAATGAGGTCAACTCATTTTTGACATTTTAAAGGGATGCTAAAAATGATAAGAAGAATTACAGTTTGTGGCTGTAAGGCAATGGGGTGTTTTCAATTAAATATTTTAGAAAATACAGTGTATATGAGCACACACGTTCCCTCTTGATTGAATACAAACAAAACACCCATAATACCTGAGCTGTCTTCCTCAGCAGATGCATTGATTTTTATTTTCTGGTTCATGTACTACAAAGAGTGATAAAATATAACAATCCCATTTTATTCTCATTGCTATATAAATTCTTTGTGAATAAATACGTAGCACACCATAGGAATTGTGTTAAGTTAATTAACTTTAAAATTAAACTTTTATCCCAGCCCCCGTTCCTCTATAAGAATATACTGAACTTCCATAGGGAGACAGCTGTTGTTCTAATTACTTAAAAAGTAAAGTGATGCATATTCTTCCATAACCAGGATGCTTAGAGCCCATGCGTAAAATAGAGCCCCCTAGGATTTGAAAATAACTAGGGCAGGGAAAATATTCTGGAGAAGCTTCTACCAGAAATCAGCCCAAAAGACAGAGAGTCCTGAGCCAGTTGCTAGGATCCTCTTACTCATTTTTTCTTCTGCCTTTTTTATGTTGCCTTCATCTCTTTCCTTTTTCCTCTCTTACACATACACACACACACACACACACATACACGTGAACACACACTTCTCATTATATATGGTTCATGGGGTAAATTTCTTCAAATTGGAAATGCAAAGGAAGTCAACTTTTCTGGGCAAATGTCCATAATCCTGTGATGTGTTTTGCAATATCAGTGATTCCTGGTGGGAAATATGAGCTGTGCAGTCATTTGATTTGGCCATCCATTATTTATGAAACCATAATACTTTGTTGCAACAGCACATGAACAAAGCTATGTGGATCAAATTTTTCTCCAACTATTAATGATAGAATTCTAAAACACTGCTCGGACTGTCTTTGAAGAATGACTAAATATTTGTCAAACAGTGCTTCCAAAAGACAATCAGTAATAACTAGTACTATTGGATGATTTCACAGTGTCTTAACAGGCAGTTTTCTCAGTAATTTTTATGGTTCACACGTAAACAAAATAAGAGAATTTTAAAGGTGGTGGAGTAGTATTTTAAAAAATAGTGATTCTGATTCCTACCTGTACATCAGAATCCCTTACACACATTTTTAAACATGTATATGTACTGATGTTCAGCATAAGAGATTATAATTCAATCAGTGATTCAACAACTATTCCTTAAGCACCTTCTAGGTACCTGGCACTTTTCTGAGTGAAAAGTGAATAAGGTGTGTTCAGAGTAGCATGACATTCTGGATTATTGATAAAGTTCCACAAGTGAGAACAATCGACATAAACATACACAAACCTATTCTTCTAATAATACTTGATTTAACACTGAAAGCTTTTTAATCTTTTCTTTCTTCAAATTCATTTTAACTATTTCTCTTTTATGTCCTTAAAATTAAAAATAAACCTTTGAGCTGTTTCAGTTCAGCTTCCCTTCCAATGTCAGAATCTTCACCATCCCTGGTGCATTCCTGATACAAAATTATCCACATTCCCCTCAAACTCTTAGAGCAACAGGTAGCTCATTATTCTGAAGGCAACCTCTTCTGCTGTGACACAGCTTTAAGTGATTTAAAAAAAAAGTTTATCTTCATCAAGAAATGACTTTTACTTAATAAATTCCATCTAAGTCTCCTCCATTCCCTTAAGGACAGCTCATTGTGTGTTATTTCATATCTGCTGCCCGTGTGCAGGCTCCATCAATACACTTTTTCAATGCCTGATCATTAGCTTTATTCTCATTTAAGCCACTCATCAATACACATGTGTTAAACAATGCTGAGATGTTTTCAGGTTCATAAAATAATGAAATATAAAATTGTCTAAGTAGAAATTAATAAAAATGTTTATGTAAATCATTTGCAGTAACTTTGTTTTTTTTCTTTTGTAAATTTTATTTTATTATTTTTTTATACAGCAGGTTCTTATTAGCTATCTATTTTATACATATTAGTGTATATATGTCAATCCCAATCTCCCAGTTCATCCCACCACCACTCCCCCTCCCCCGATTTCCCCCCCATGGTGTCCATACTTTTGCTCTCTACATCTGTGTCCCTATTTCTGCCTTGCAAATCGGTTCATCTGTACCGTTTTTCTAGATTCCACATATATGTGTTAATATACAATATTTGTTTTTCTCTTTCTGACTTACTTCACTCTGTATTACTCAGCCATAAAAAGGAACGAAATTGGGTCATTTGTAGAGATGTGGATGGACCTAGAGATTGTCATTCAGTAACTTTAAATGTCTTCCTATAATGACACAATAATTTTAAATTAAGTATTTAACAATCTATTTCATGATATGAAGATATTATTTAAAAAAACCCTACAAAGTAATATGAATTAAAGAACTATCAGCCACACATAATATTTTTAGAGTAAAGCTATAATAAAAATATAGTGATTTAAGTTGTTTTATTTTAATAGATGGTTTTTCTCTGCGGTGGTTTTAGCCAAGGTGCCTTCCGGCAACCCCTCTACAGATTCATTATCCAATCTGGCTTGTAATGTAAACAAAGAGGAAGAAGCTGTGGGTCAAGGCCAGGAAAGGATTCGGGCATGAGACTGTATTGAACGTGCCTGAATAATTTTGCACGCCTTCACTTTCATCTCTATGAATTATGCAATGGCTTTTCCTTCAATTTGTATTTTAATGTATGATAGATGATGATATTGGGGAAAAATAGAAGTAGCCTGCCCTTCTGTGAATATTATATAACCTGCTGTGGAAAACAAAATGAAAAGAAAATGTGCCATATATTTTCAATGTACTATGGTAATGTCATATACAGGGATTTATTATTAGTGAGTCAAGATGTTTAAAAGACTACCAAAAAAAGTATTGCTATTCTATGGTGTTAATTATTTTTCTGTAGATTTAAAACACGTCTTCCTGAGTTTGATGTCTGTCTGTCTTCCTGTCCAGATGATGTCATATTTTTCAGGAAACTATGCTGAAAATATATTTAAAATCGTATGCATGGTTTTATCAACTTGTTTCTCTCTGTATTACCTTTAGTTCAATTCTGCAAGTGACAAATTCTCAAGTCAGAGCCATTAACTCCTGTATAGTATATGGTATTTATCATGTAACTGCAGATTATTTGATCAAAAACAATAAAAATTAACACTTTTCAAGAATATGGATAATTCTTTTGTCCCATTTTATCAAATTTTATCAGGGGGTCATGTTGTTTTCCTGACAAAGGTCATACATTTCTGTTCTGATGGAAAGGATTATACTGAGATTACAAACCCAGTGATATATCATTCAGAGAAGCCTTAACATACACATTCCATTATAGGAAAAGTAAGTAAGGAGGCTGGTAAATGGAACTTTTCAACTCAGAATAGAATGAGAGAAGATGTGTTACTATGTAGAAAAATGATTTGACATTCTTTATAATTTTTGTTTGCTTGGAAGTCTTTTCCTTAAAATCTATTTATTGAATAAACCACTTTTATTTAACTTGCCCATAGAGACCACTTCAAAATGGAATGTTGGTCTTTTTTTTTGTTTTTTAGAATTTAGGTGTGCTTTTTTTTTTACTTTACACAATTAGGCTGGAGTTTAGTGATAGTACAATAGTTGATAAAGAAATAAGAGAAAAATTAATGTATAGGAAATTTAAGAAAATATTGCAGTATGGTCTATGATAACTTGCTTCTCATTTTTGGGGTACCTATAATTTATATGTCTTTATGTATTTATTGGCTGCACAAGGTTCAGGAAAATTGATTGGAAATTCCTTGCTAAATTGGCACTGTGTTTTCCTTGATGAGCTGGCCTTCACTAGCTTCTTAATTTGCACTTGAATGGTTCATCCCATAATGTCTGTGGAAACTCTAGACTGAAATGCTGCCCTAGACTCAAGCAAGGTCATCTACAGGTACCAGTGCTAGAGGTATCGACAGGTGAAAGATACTTAACCAAAATGTATGTGAATAAGCATAATGTGCATAACTTATTGGTAAACTATAATTTTTAAAAAAAATCAATGTTTATTTTCATGGTTTAAAATATTTTCATTATTCTCATTCTATTCACCATTTCAATACCACTAAATTAGTTGTTTTTCTCTAGGTATTTTATCCCAATTTACTCTTGCTGTCTGTTGCTTTCTTCCTTGATAAACTTATATTCTATGTATATATTCCTTGTTTATAAGTTTGTACAATTTACATTGTTAATAACCCATTCGTGGAAAACTTAAATTGGAATTTGACCATAGTTACTGAACTATGGTATACTATAAATATGTAGCTAGTTTGCTCTTCTCTTTCCCTATATAATATTTGACCCCATGTGTTGTCTTATCAAGTTATCTCAGTAGGCGGTCTTTACCCAACAGTGCGTTGCTCCAAAAAGCCCACTCAGGACACTGGAAACTGGAGGCTGGGCTCACTCATCATCCCTGCTGTGACATGAAGCAAGAGGGTCTGAAGACTTGTTCTCCAAACAATGAATCCTAGTTAGAAATCAAATGACCACATCTGCTTGTGTAACCTATATGGCTCCTGGTCTTCCAAATGGGTCTCTGTGTTTAAGTCATCCATAAAAAATCATTCTTTCAATCTTTTGAGATGATGTTAGATTCAATTTTCTTCAGAATAAATACATACATACATACATAAATACATAAATAAATAAAAAGACTTCCAAATAACTAGTTACAGAAATAATTGTATTTCTAGACTTACAGGGTCTTTTTTGAAACAGTTACATTTCTTCCAAAAAGTAATTTCATACAGATTGACCTAGCTTGAAATACTTGTTCTATGCAAGATCATTCAAAGTGTAGCCTTGTATTTCCTAAGTGACTAACCAAAAAAAACATGGAATGAAATATAAATAGGAAACAAAGTGGATTTTTTCAAATTTCCAAATTATTTGAAACAGAGTAGAAAATCCAAAAGCATAGATGTATTTTTTTTTAGTTACCAGAAAGTTGCTGATAGAAGGTTGATAATGGATTATTAAACCCTTCGAAAGAAATATAGTTTTAATCTATTACACTGTATTTAATAAACACCAGAATGGGCACCAGAAGTCTACCTGGAGATAATATTATCTCTGGGCGCTTCCTTTGTTCCCATCATGACCATCAACAAATCTTTCTGAGTCCCTCCTGCAAGGGGCGGCAAACAGGAAAGCTTCCTACACCTTCAGAAGCAAAGCAAAGAAGAAAAGAATATCTGCAGGAACCATGTGTCATGGACAAGAGGCTTATTTTATGCACGCTTTATGTGAGTACCGTTTCTGAGCAATCATTAATCTCTATACAAGACTCAACCTTTTCTAAAATTACGGAATTTAAATTGATGTGTTGCATATAGCAAGTTAAAATAGTTTTGCAATTCAGGTTATTGACTCAGTTTTTATCCATGTTAAATGAAAAAGAGGAAGAATGAGAAATAAATGGAAATAATATATTCTCTGTAATTTACTTTGAATCTGAAAAGTCAGCACCCATTTACTGATGCTGAATTGGTTATGTTAGAAATATCTTTTTTCATATTGTCTGTGAAAGTTAACTACTGAAAATATTGGGATAAATGAAAAAAGTTGTTTTATTTATATAAAGAAATACACCTAGGGAAAATATGTTCATACGACTTATTTACCTAACAGACAATATAAATTAGTTTCTAAAAGGAAACTTTAAAAAGTAATATTAATGTGATAGTATTTAATATTATTATCATATTTTTATTAACTGCTACATTGGTGTTATTTATGCTAAACATGCATACCTTTTAATATGTGTTATATATTGTATTATTAAGCAACAAAATATGACAATCTCACATGCCATTATCGGCATGTTTAACTCTCTAATTGATCAACATGTTTGATTCTTATGACTCAGAAAAGTAATTACAGAATATAAAGATAATATGCAATTGTCTTTTTCATATCATTATTCTGTCTTCTGCATTATTTCCTAAGTGAGATGGGCCAAACCCCTTTGGCATCTTCAATAAGCATTACAACTACTAACTCAGTACCTACTGAAATATCTTCATTAAATAAGAAAATAAATCACAACATGGTATGTGCTGTATACCCTTAGTTTCAAACAAGTTCCCAGAATTGTCTAAAGAACAATTACTCATACCCAGAATTAAAGGGTTTTTTTTAATTACCTGTAAGTTAAGACTTTAGATCACATTCATAAACTATCTATCATTTATTATTTATTATTATATTTATTATATTATATATAATGTTATAGCTGTTATATATTATATTTTCAAAGGTTTCACATTCTTTTCTCTTCTAAATGTAAGCTGCACTGGGGCTAAACCACAAGATGGCTCCCTCCCATTGGTTTGGGAATTTTAAATGTCATTTCACTGATGATTTAGGGCAATATTTTGGCATACAAGAGTGTATTAAAGTGAAAATAAATTATACACGTCAGTATAATCCTACTCTTTAACAGCTTTATTAAACAGAGTTTTGAGGGATGACCTACTCAAAACCCTCCTTTTTCTAGTGATGAAATGGAGCCTAAATATACAGGCAATTTTACCCCATGCTTCGGATTGCAGGGCTACCCTCTCAGGTGGGCCCTGTTCTTGTTCTTGATTGAGGTAAGAGGGCCCTGGTTTGCTGGGATCAGAAGTTCCAAGAAAAATATTAACATCTTTCTAGAGTGACAATTTCACTATAAAGTTTGAGAAAACTATGTCATGAAAGATATATAAAGTTAAAATTAGTATCAAATAAGAAATAGAAACAGAAGAGAAATTTCAGTGTTATAGAGGGAAAGCTGCCATGGTGCCCATTTTGGTTTCTAATTCCATTCCAATTTCATCAGGGATTCTTGCTGGGAGCCGTGCAATTGCTCCTGAGCTCATTTAAGAAGTATAAATACAGAGTCGGCACTGCTGAGGATATATACTAATTCTGAAAGCGAGACAACATATGCAGGGCTGTCATCATCATCTACGTCCCAGCAGTCATGTTCCGTGTCTCTGTGCTTCATTTCATGTCAGCTTACTCTTCCACAATCGACTGGATCCCAAAAGGTTGGAAATGCTACATGTAGAGACAGAAAAGGAAAGGAGAGAAGACAAAGATTCTTACTCTGTCTCTCCATGATCCCAGCATACGAAGAACCTCCATCTTAAAACACGGACACGACTGGTTTAATTTCTCTGACTGGGTGAACTGGCCACTCATACTGTAGAAGACGTAACCCCACAAATATTTAAGAGATACGATCTATGGGAAATTAAAATATGTCTTGAGATGACCAAGTTTTAGTCCAACCATCAGTCTTGTTATTTGCCTGTTTCGATGTATGATTTAAAATCTATACTTTCAAAATAGCAATAGTGTCCTAAATTGTTCCTTAAACCACAAAAACAAAACTTCATTAATTCAGATGTTTCCTTTTACTATTTCTTTCTGGCTTTCAATACGTGGATAAATTTCATTTCTAATTTCAATTTCTATTTGATAATTAAAAGAACTATTTTAATTAGACATTAAAAACGTTCATCTCATGCATGAATCCCTGGGTTTGAAAAGCATTTAGATAAAATTTCTTTATTCATCTCTGCTCTATCTACGACATCCTAAAGAAAAATAAAATATATTGTAAATCAACCACTACTGTACATGGTAAAATTATAATTTAAGAAGAAAAATTACAGATAATCTACTCCAACTTCAGAATAATTTAAAAACATAGGAATTGACAGCAGCCTTGAAATACTATGCTAAATCTGCTAAAATTGTAACATATAGAAGCATGCATTGGAGGAAGAAAGCAAACATGAAACTATTTGAATTGAACTAGTGTTTGAAAGTTAATTTGGGTGTCTCTGTGCTTTTTATTATTCACCCTTCTGTCTTTCTTTAAGTATGTATTTATTCTTCAGTAAATCTATGACATTTTTATTGCTTGTTTAATGGTCAGTGTAAGATTGAAAGTATGAGTTTACTCTCACTTTCTGTACATTTATTAATAAAATTTCCTTAAGATATTGTTGCAGTTTATAAACTCTGCTTAGCTGCCATTTTCAAAACCTGAAAAGCAAGCACATAAATCAAACCATAGTCATGGTTTAAATAAATCAACTTTTATTGAATTTTCAATGAATAAAATTTTCAATGAATTTTCAGTGACTAAAATACTTTTTATATGATTCCTTCTGGCAAGTTACAAACCATTAGAATAAAGTCAGGTTGAGTTTCATTGAAATGTTTCAAAATAAATAAGTTGTCTGCCTCTTCGATATTTATACCTGCCTATGTCATCATCAGCTATTAGAATTTAGGGGAGAGTAAGAAGGTTCAGGGTCCTGCTCGATATGTACCACAATAATGAGATCACTGGTCCACGTAAAAGCAACCTAAACCTTGGGGGTGGCCAAGCAGTCCAGCCACCTCTGAGCCAGATTAATTTTCTCTCGTCATCTCTAGTGACAAAAAACAAAAAACGAAAAATCACAAATGGGTGTGAAACAAGAGTGCTCGAGGGCAAAACTATGTGGATTTGCCTTTGTTATAAATGTTGAAAACCACAGCCTTCCACTTAGTATTAGATGTGTTTCCCTGTACCCTTTCCTAATCCTAGTATCATTCCATGCATGAAACCATGAGCAAGCTGTTCCTCGGATATAACAAGACTAATATTCTTTACAATCTGTTGATGGAGTTAAAAGTCTAGTAATGGGGATCAGGATCTATAGAACACACACATGTTCTCCCCAATTCATATGTCTAATACCACGTGACTATAAGTCCTCTCTTTACACGTCCCCGTTAGAACTGCATTCTTTAGGGACCATAGATTATTTTTGTAACCTCAACATCAAGCACTTACTAGTAAGTGATCAATCAATATATGATTGTTTTATAAATAAATTAATGAACTAAAGCAAAGTACCAAATGTTGGTTATTATAGAAACTGAAGCATGTAATGAATTGTCAGAATGCTCCTAGCCTAGCTTCCTTAATAATTTCCTTTAAAAAAGTAAATATAAATATTCTGACTATATATAAGCACCAATCCAGTCTATGGCATATTAAATTGCCTTATGCTTATGTCCCTCTATATTAGATGGAGTTAAATTACCTTTTCAAAATTGATGAAAGAAGGCATTTTAGTGTACCAGGTATCTCTTGCATTCAGAATTTATGGTCTCATACATACCTTGAACTTGGGAAGTTGAGAGTAGAAGAGAATCTGGATCACAAACTGTAATAGCAAATTTTTATCGTAAACACAATGTGATTAAAAAGATCACTTAAAAATATAAAATGGTCTTTTATTTGTCACAGAAAATAATATTATTACAATAAAGTCAACTTTAACTCTGATGTTTAATCTGTTAATCACACTGTTCCCAAAATTATCAACAATCAAGTTTGCAACTATCCAGATTGTTTAGTACGATTTAGTTTATATATTGTTACCATTACAGTCACCGAATTTGTGTTTCTGTTTGGTTTACTCTAAGTTCCCTCCAACTCTATCACTCCAGAGTTTTTCAGTCATTGAAACTGTTTCTAATCAATGTGATCTTCCATTTGTTGCTTTCTCACAGAAAATAAAACCAGGAGCATTTTCTCCTATACAATTCTGCTTAGTATTATATTTATAAGTATATTTATAAATATAACAGTATGCAAACTGTCAGGATCACTCTGCAGGATGGGCTTGGGGCATAAACAAACCAGGCGGACATGTGAAAAAGCACGTCAGTGAGACATTTACTAACATTTGCAAAAGGTTTCCTTGGTAACAGGTACATGCCTCAGGGAATAAATCTGAAAGCCACCTGCAGCATTTCAAACATTTTAAGCCTTTCGCGCTAGTGAATTTCAAGGGGATATGTTCAACTTTGAATTTCAACAAACGTTGCTCCACTGGGGCTCCTAGGTATATATCAAAAACATCTGTGGTAGATTTGGGGATCTTGGTGAATGACACCAAAATTCAATAAATTGAAAGAAAAATGAGAAGATAGATGATATTCAAAATATGTTTGTAAGTAATTTAGTGTGAACATAACAGTCTGTGTTCTGTGTCAGCACTTCTCTAAATTTAGGAGTCAAGAGTGAGGTCAACCGATGTTGTGTAATCATTTCAAGCATCTGCATGTTTTCAACCATTTCACACAATTCCACAGAATAAAACTATCTAAAGAAGAGGCAAAAAATAATTGTACCTGAACCAGTAGAGACTTACCATGTAGCAAAGGTGGGAATCCTATGGAAAACTTTCTCAATGGTAGTTGTGGCTCACGGGCTTAGTTGCCCCGCAACATGTGGGATTTTCCCAGATCAGGGCTCGAACCGGTGTCCCCTGCATCGGCAGGTGGATTCTCAACCACTGTGCCACCAGGGAAGCCTCTAGGAGAAAATTTTAAACCTTGTTTTAGGTGAAAACTTTAAACCTTGTTTTCCCCTTCATTGCCTCTTCTGTAAAATTTAGATACTTTTAGAATTATCAAGAAAATTTGATGCATTAATATTTGTAAAAAAAAAAAACACTTTAAAATAATGCCTGTGAAAATGAAATAGAAAGAGATAGCATTTTTATTAGACTCTTTCAGACTACAAGGGGAAAAGGCACACTTGCATTAATTCAGGTGATAAAGATTTATTATAAAGGTATGGAGAAAATTATGAAAATAATCTTGGCTGCTGGAATATAAACTCCACAGGGGTGAGAGCTCACCTGTTCATTAATGAATATGCACTTGGCATAGAGCAGTTGATAAGTATCTGTGGAATAGATGGTGATGAGGCACTGCAAAGCCAGTCTTCCTAGACCTTGAGAAGCCATCCAAAACACACAGCAGAACACAGGCCGCGTGTCACTACCTGGTCACACCCTCAGTGGCAGGCACACGCTGCTTCCTACTCTCGGTGGCTCACTTATTCCAAGGCTCCGAGTTTCAAACTTCCTCCAGCTTTACTTCAACTCCCCCCATGAATAACGACCGAGTCTCCCCTAGCTTTTTCTCCATGTATAATAGCTGCTCCAGACTTGTCGTGTCTCCACACTGTTTTTCAGCTTCTGCTCCCATTACCAGCTACTAACTTCCTCATTTGGTCTCCTAGTTACCATTACCAACTACCAACCTCCTCAGTAGGTCCCCCAGTTAAACCGCCCCAAAAGCAAGAATTTAATTGGTCCATCCTTTCACGTTCCAATATAGTCTGCTTCCGGCGGCCAGAGTTTTGCATCTCTGTTAGGTCTTAATTTGTTACCCACTTTATTACCTCGACCTAGTTTGGTTTAGGTAACCATTTCTGGTTTCATTAGTTGTGATCGAGTCACTTCAATATAGCACTTCTATTTTATTTTGCACATGAACATAAATCAAATCATTCACCATACATCACATCATTAATAGCACTTACTGAAACAGGTCATCATAACCCAAAACTACCACTGGTATCATTCCTGGGGTGTGTCTCAAGTTCAGTTTTTCCTCAGACTACATCAATTATAGCCTAATTAAAGGGTTTCCAATTCACACCACTTTAGTACTACGATCAGCATAAGAAAAACATACTCTTTTTTTTGTCTGTTTGTTTGTTTTTGCTGTCCTCCTTTCTTCATTTATTTAAAAAATTTTATTGGCGTACAGTTGATTTACAATGTTGTGTTAGTTTCAGGTGTACGGCAAAGTGAAATCAGTGCCCTGGATGTTTCTGATTTGAGCAGAGAAGTTTTAATATGAGAAAATAAAAGACATCTACGCTCTAATAACTAAGATGGCATTTTAGAAGCATAGAAGAAATCCCCACATAATCTTCCTACTTCCTTTATATTACTTTTCACCAGGTTATTTACTGTTCATGTATCTATATTTTCCCAATCCTCCATTCTCCAGCTCCAGTTTTCTAAGCCTTTCTTTTTTCTTTTGTCTTACTAGATTCTTCCCTCACCCCCAGCTTTATTGAAGTATACAAAGTGTACAACATGATGACTTGGTACACATATACATTGTGAAAGGATTTCTACAATAGAGTTAATTAACACATCCAGCACCTCACATATTTACCTTTAAGAAAAATACATTTTTAAGAATAAATTGCAAAACAGGCTAAAAATACACTTTGAATTAATCAATGCTTAATAGTCACAAGGTGAAGACTTAAAGATCTAGCTAACTTTTATAAATTTGAATTGAAATATCATTCACATACCACAAATTAAACAGTACAATTCAGTGGCTTATAGTGTATTCATGGTTATGTCACCACCATCAGCATCTAATTCCAGAATATTCCATTGCCCTAAAAAGAAATCCCATACCTGTTGCCAGTCACTCCCTTATTCCCCCTACCCCTCCCCTACCTGTCGGCAACCACTGACCTATCTCTATAGATTTGCCTCTTCCAAACATTTCGTATAAATTAAATCTTACAATATCTGACCTTTGGTATCTGGCTTTTTTCATGCTCATCATGTTGTAGCGTGAATCAACATTTTACTCCTTTTTATGGCAGAATGATAGTCCATTGTATGAATATAACAGTTCTTGTTGATTTTTTTGTTAAGAGCATTTAGAAATACAATGAACAGAATTGCTGAGACCACATAGTACAGAGCACTTTTCAGTCCAAGAATAGCTGGTAAAAATGCCATCTACAAGCAAACATGGCTCAACTGTTTGGGCTAAAAAGGTCAGTCAATTCAGTTAACAAGACTCTAAAAATAGCAGCTCAAAATTTGATTCAACTGAGCACACATCTCAGAAATGCATTCAATATGGGTATGATGTCTTCAAAAGGTAAGATCTGCAGTAATAGTTGATTCTTAACCTCCTCATATTTTTGAAAATTGTGTTCTGTGTTATTTTCCTTGTTAAACAGAGCCTTTTAGTTGATAAGACGACAATCTAAGATACTGTGGATCTCACAGGTCTTCCCAGTTGTGGCCTGGACATAATTCAGTCATCAAGCTCCTCAGATTCTTTGGGATTGAGTCATATCTGCATTATTAGTCAAATTACAAGATTGTAATATTTCAACTTTTTAAAAACATATTTATTGAATCCTGGGGATGTACTAGACTTTTTGTCCATGATGTAAATATATCCACTGCTACTTGATATGGCCATTCTAAGGCAGTGACATATGATTGTCATGTATTAAAATTATTACATAATTTACTAAGCAGGTATTCTATATACACGCCATAGTTAAATTGTAGTCAATCTATATGCTTGGAGGATGAATGTTCTTGTTATTTGACTTTTTAAAATTGAGTATTAATGTAAGGACCTATTCAATTTGAGTACTGCTACTGAAAAATTTTTCAAAACTTGGTAATTTACTTTTCTCCTGTAGTAAGTATAATATAGTAAGAAAGTAAAATTACGTTGTTTGAAAATGTAAGAATTTAAATATTGAAAAGTAATTATTCCAAATACAACTTCTGTTGTGCTTAGAGAGAGATACAGAAGTATACAGGTCACAGATACAAAAGCTTAATTTATTTTTCCTCTTGAACATCAGTCCAGAAAAGTAAATCCAATTATATCCCATTAATTAAGGCTTCTTATTACTTGGTTACAGGTTACTTTAGGTTATTTATAAACTTTATACTTTAAGTTTTTCAGATTCAATCTTTTAATTTATTTTTAATCACCTTGCCCTTTCTTGCCATGCTACTCATGATATGGTGACTACGGTAACTACAAAGACTTTTTTTTTCTGTGAGAAATGTGTTCCATGTATCTGTTCCGGTATAATATCCAAAATCAGAAAAAGCAGAACAAATAAATGACGGAAGATTCTAAGTGTACAGGACATTCAGTGAGAAAATAAAAGTTTCCATGAAAACAGATGCTAAAGTCAACTAAGAAAGATATGCTTAGAACAAAGAATTAAGACAACAGAAAAAAAATGGAATAAATTAATTTGAGACTTTGAACATAGTTATTGCTCTCGGATGTTTCATGAAGAGAAACAAGAGCAGAACTCAAGAAACACAACCAGAAATTCCACTCAAATTCTTTTTTTTTTTTAATATAAATTTATTTTATTTATTTATTTATTTTTGGCTGTGTTGGGTCTTCGTTGCTGCGCGCGAGCTTTCTCTAGTTGCGGTGAGCGGAGGCTACTCTTCCTTGTGGTGCGTGGGCTTTGCATTGAGGTCGTTTCTCTTGTGGAGCACAGGCTCTAGGAGCGCAGGCTTCAGTAGTTGTGACACGTGGGCTCAGTAGTTGTGGCTCGCGGGCTCTAGAGCGCAGGCTCAGTAGTTGTGGCGCACGGGCTTAGTTGCTCCGGGGCATGTGGGATCTTCCCGGACCAGGGCTCAAACCCATGTCCCCTGCATTGGCGGGTCGGTTCTTAACCACTGCGCCACCAGGGAAGCCCTCCACTCAAATTCTATGACTGGAAAGAAAAAAATGCCTCATCCACTTGAAAATCTATTAACTTTTTCATTGGGCAGGAAAGCTGATGAAACTTGCTGTTCTTCTGGGAAATTTTTACTTCTTTTGGAGCAGAGACCTCTTCCACCCAAATCCTTATGAGAACTCTTGGATTTTGAAGTAAGTCTTCTTGCTGTAATATAGAGTATCTCCAAAATAGCGTGCTTTGTCACTTCTCAAATCAGCCAATGTGAGTTCACCACTCATATACTGATTTAAGTTTGGAAAATTTCTTGTCCCCATATGACTAATATTTTTTTGAGAGCCATTCAGTTATTTACATAGAGAATGACTGGGTGATCTCTAAGACATAAAACAATATCATTGTCATATTTATTCATATAATTTACTCATTTATCATAATGGCATTGTATCCCCTTAAAATAAAAGATTTTAAAAAATGATTGTTACATGTCAATACATTATTATTATCTATATCACACTTATGTCTGGCTCTAACCCCACATATTCTAACTAAATTTATCTCCCAAAGGCAACCTTAATATGGTCAACCCTAATGGACACTTCTATGCCTTGATTTTCATGGGCTCCTCAATGGCAGCTGTCTTCAATTTTAGCTCTCTCTCTTTTTTTTTTTTTAACATCTTTATTGGAGTATAATTGCTTTACAATGGTGTGTTAGTTTCTGCTTTATAACAAAGTGAATCAGCTATACATATACATATATCCCCATATCTCTTCCCTCTTGGGTCTCCCTCCCTCCCACCCTCCCTATCCCACCCCTCTAGGTGGTCACAAAGCACCGAGCTGATCTCCCTGTGCTATGCGGCTGCTTCCCACTAGCTATCTGTTTTACATTTGGTAGTGATATATGTCCATGCCACTCTCTCACTTCATCCCAGCTTACCCTTCCCCCTCCCTGTGTCCTCAAGTCCATTCATTCTCTAGTAGGTCTGCATGTTTATTCCCGTCCTGCCCCTAGGTTCTTCATGACCATTTTTTTTTAGATTCCATATATATGTGTTAGCATAAGGTATTTGTTTTTCTCTTTCTGACTTACTTCACTCTGTATGACAGAATCTAGGTCCATCCACCTCACTACAAATAACTCAATTTCATTTCTTTTTATGGCTGAGTAATATTCCATTGTATATATGTGCCACATATTCTTTATCCATTCATCTGTTGATGGACACTTAGGTTGCTTCCATGTCCTGGCTATTGTAAATAGAGCTGCAATGAATATTGTGGTACATGACTCTTTTTGAATTATGGTTTTCTCAGCGTATACACCCAGCTCTCTTTTCATCTCACACTTTGTGTGATTCTCAGACAATTTCATCCAAACAAAAAGCTTCAACTATCACCCGTGTGATAACTACTCTCAGGTCAATATCAACAGCCCAGTTCACTGACCTGGGTTCCAAATTCATTAAACTCACATTAAACTCGTTTCTAATGCCAGACTTAACTAAACCACAACTTCCTGTGTTCTGTCTCTCAGAAGCATCATTAGGTTTTGTCCTAGACTTTCAAGTTATCTGAAATGTCTTGCTCTCACCATCCACCCTTTGATTTATTGGTCTCTATGTGTTCTGGTAATTTTGTATCTGTTCCCTCTGCCATTATTTTAATTCAGATCTTAATCTTTTCTCATATGGATTCCAAACCGTTTCCATACTGCAGGTTTTAGTCATCCTCAACCAGTCCAAAAGGCTAATTCTAAAAAGAAAGATACACTTTTGATCATGTCACATCACTGCTTAAAACTCTCTAGTGGAACTCTGTCACTGACTTGGATAGTCTTTTGTGGTCTGGAAATCCTACTACTCCAGTCGTATCCCTCAGCTGGGACCTACATATATCTTTTGCTGCAAATATATTAAATTACTGAAAAATTTCTAAATATTACCATATGTCAGGAGCACCTTTATACCTGTTGTTCTCTGAGTTTGGCATTCTAATATGTGCAGTTAATATCATGTCATCATCTTACAATACTCAGCTCCCCTTGGAAAACAGTATCAAGTAGATTATAGAAGCATGTTGAATATAGTAAACTCAGGCTTTCCTTTGAGTCCCTTTTTCTCGACTTCCAAAATACTCTGTGTATACATCTATTAAAACAGCCATTCTCTATGTTATTATTGTTTTTCTTGATCATCTTCCCAAATTTACTGAGTTCCTTGCGGTCAAGCTTTATTTTTTATGTCTGTGTACCTGAGACTAACACATCAACTAACAGCTAGTTTTCCTCCATAAATATTTCTGAAAAGTAAAATGGTGAACATATTAGAGACAAGCATAGTAGGCCCTCAGGAAAGGCAAAAGTATAACAAAATGCCCACCTCACTCAACCTTATAGCATATAACCTATATGTCAAACAGATACATAAAATGCTTATATATTTATATTATTTTATATTATAACACTGATCTTAAGGTTGAGTGAGGTAGGCATTTTATATTGTACTTTTGCCTTTATATATAATATTTATAGATATTAAATATTTATATTTAATATTTGCAGCAGAAAATAAAACTTTCCATATGTTTGAAACAATGTGCTTCCTTTTTAGATTTGATTTAGTATATGAAAGCATTAAACAGGCTAAACATGTGTTAATGGCATTTGTTTATCTTTCCAGCAGCATGGAGACCAAATTTTTTTTTTTTTTAATTTTTATTTATTTATACTTATTTTTGGCTGTGTTGGGTCTTCGTTTCTGTGCGAGGGCTTTCTCTAGTTGTGGCAAGCGGGGGCCACTCTTCATCACGGTGCGCGGGCCTCTCACTGTCGCGGCCTCTCTTGTTGCGGAGCACAGGCTCCAGACGCGCAGGCTCAGTAATTGTGGCTCACGGGCCTAGTTGCTCCGCGGCATGTGGGATCTTCCCAGACCAGGGCTCGAACCCGTGTCTCCTGTATTGGCAGGCAGATTCTCAACCGCTGCGCCACCAGGGAAGCCCCATGGAGACCAAATTTAAGGAGAATATAATAGCAGAATAAATTATAAAACCAATCTTCCAGTGATGGTACTGTCACAACACCCAATCTCTATTGGTACAGATTTATTGTACTTTCATTTGGCATTTCCTTGTCATTAGAACATGCCCAGTGGGGTGTAAGCCTCTAGAAGCCCATTACTTTAAACAAGCTGACAAGTTATTATGAAATTAACTGTGATCCTGTTTGAAATTTAAAGCAGGAACGTTTTGTACCAAGTTGAGACAGTCTTAAGCAAACAAAAACTCTGGTGTACACCTTAAAGGAACTTATGACATACTCTCTTTTAAAATTTATTTTACTGACGTATAGTTGATTTACAATGTTATATTAATTTCTGCTGTACAGCAAAGTGATTCAGTTATACACATGTATATATTCTTTTTCATATTCTTTTCCATTATGGTTTATCACAGGATATTAAATATAGTTCCCTCTGCTATACAGCAGAACCTTGTTGTTTATCCACTTATGACATACTCTTGTTTTCAATATTTAAAATGAAAAGTGTATGTTCAGTACTATAACATTCCATGTTCCTTTTTTGTTTTTGAAATGAGACATTGTTTTCTTTCATAAAAATCATAATACATTGAATAAATATTAGGCCATTCTAGTTTTAATGTATATGTATGACAAAAAACAGTTTTACTATAGCTCCAATGATTACAAAGAGAGACAAGAATACTGAACTTGGAGACAGCTGAGAGAGCAAATGATTGAAAACTCAGACGCTGAAGTCCACCAAAATCTGCAAGTGACCATTCATGCCTTGGTTTCCTCAATTATAGATAATAACAACATTTTTCAGAGGGTTGTGAAGTATAAATGAGATCACGCACATACAAGCTCAGTCCAGTGCCTAAATGGTAGTGTTGTATTTGTTTTTGTCTGTTCATTTTATCAGATAGATTACAAAAAACATACTAAATATGACAATTTAAGTTGAATTTTATGCTAACTAAAAGAGCCTGTTTGTGGACTTGTACATCTGCTTTAATTATTAAAGAAAAGGGTGCATTGACCAGAAGTAAAGAATGTCCATGTTAAAAATAAAAATTAAATGTCTCCCCTCCTGGGACACCAATGCTGGTACTCCTTCAATGACAAGCCTTCCTTCCCAGGTGCCAAGGCCGTAATGACTTGCTGTGTATGTGCTGATCTGTTCTGTTTTTTGTTTTTTTTTTTTGAAACCTTGAAGAAATGTACACCTGACTTGTTTGAGATTCTTTGTTCTGACAAGATGTAAGACTGTGCTGAAAAACACGCTTCTCTGGAGCAGTTCCTCGAGTTATCTGAGAGGCTGTCTTCTGGGCTATAGTCCTCAGTTGGGCTCAAATAAGACTCTTTTCTATTCGTATTACAGATTGTTTATTATTTCTGTCTACAGTTGAAAGAAGTAAAGGGAAAAGAAGAGAAGGGTGAAAGGGAGGAGAGGGAGGATGAGAGCAACTATCAAAGAAGGTATAAAGAAAATGCATTAAACATGAGTGAGCATTTCAAAAAGTCAGTGTGGGAAGAAGAGGTGATCTTTGAAAGTGAGCTGTAGAAGATGAGGTGAAGAAACAGAAGAAAACTATCCTGGGCTGAGGGAATATATGTAATGTTGAAAACTCAGAAAATAACACAAATGGTTTGGAGGAGTACTGTTAGATGGGAGTCTAGGTCCACAGGGTGGAAACAAGAGTGATGGGTAGTGGGCGGTGAGGCTTGAATGATGGTGTTGGAGCAAAACTGTGAAGATCCTGATAATCGAGCTTGGACTTCGTAGAGATAAGAGGGTTTTCTCTTAGATAATGGAAAGCAAGAAAAAAGTGTTATTGGAGGAGAACCATACTTTTTTTAAATGTTTTTTTTCTTGTGGTAAAAGACTCAATATAAAACCTACTATTTTAGCCATATTTAACTGTGCAGTTCAGTGGCACTAATTACATTCACATTGTTGTACAACTCTCACCATCGTCTCTCTCCCAAATTTTTCACCTTCCTAAACTGAAACTCTGTCCCCTTTAATCACTAACTCTCCATTCCCACTCTCCACCCCCCACCCCAGAGCAGAAATAGAGACACAGACATAGAGAACAAACGTATGGACACCAGGGGTGGGAGGGGGGTGGGATGGATTGGGAGACTGGGATTGACATATGTATACTACTATGTATGAAGTAGATGGCTGGTGAGGACCTACTGTATAGCACAGGGGGGGAAAAAAGAACATACTTTGTTTTAAGAAAGAATCATCAGGGCTTCTTTGTGATAGACAGATGAGCTACAAAGACTGGTGACAGAAAGGTCACTTGGGAGGATAGTACACAAATTCAAACAAATTATGATGAGCCAGGCTGGATTTGGATAAAAGTATGTAAGAGCCAAAGGTTTGGGGAAGCCGTTACCTTCTCCCTTTAGCAGACGCTTCTCCTTCTTCATTCACCCCAGGGACCACGCACACTACTTCTTGGTTTCTTCGGGCTGCCCACGGCAGGGCTTGAAATATCCACCCATCCGTGTCCCATGATCCAGGAAGTGAGTCATCACACAGGCAAAACTTACAAGCTGAAACCAGCATCGAAGGTCAGGATGAACAGAAAATCAATATCTGGATAAACATGGGAACAAAAGAAAATGAGAAAAATAACTAAACTGAAAAGCAGGCAATAATATGAACGGACAAGAAGAGACCAAGAGAAAATACATACGAAATGCAATTGGTCGCTGGAAGATACGTCAAACACTCAAACATGCAGTGGAAAGTATCCAAGCAGATATAGAGAAATAAAGGGAAAAGTAAATAAATAAATAAAAAGAAAAATAGGAAATCTACAAAACTTTGGAAAATCAGACAGCAAGTGCATAGCATCAATGACTGAGGTTTTAATGACTGATAGTTCCCTATATGTTTCAGTCTGACTTACCTATTTGCTTACTGCTGGGATAAGTGTCTGTCTCGTCCAGGTTCTTGTAATGCACACACCCACATCCAAACACCCTCACATCCAAACACACACACACACACCACCACCACCACCACGGCTTACTCATAAGAGGAAGTAATAAAACAACAAAACCTGTTTCAAGGAATCGACTGGAACACCTTAACCTGCTTCTCTTATTGTCTCCTTTGTCCTGCAGGTCTTGGCTCTGAATGCAGGCTTTCAATACTATTTGCCTCTCTGGCTCTGTGGTTCCAGTTATCTTTCACCTTCCTGTAGGGCTTTCACATCCCAGGAAGGTCTCCCTGCAAAATCGAGTTCCCACAGCCCCTTCTGGCTGAGCACCCCTTCCCAACTGCTTCTAGTGTCTTCACTGGGAAAGTTCTAGAAGGGCAAAGCTAAGTCATGAATCTGGGAGCAAGAATGTGAATGCACCTGGCTCAGGTGAAGGAGTGGACCTTCCAGAAGGAAAGTGTCCATCAGGCATATCTGGACAGTTCAGCCTATCGCTGCTGCTTGAAACAATTTGCACTTGTTTCTACATTTTTTACTTGGCATGTTTTAGATGACTTTACATGGAAGCCAATATCTTTAATGATAAACCCATCTACTACATTAATCTGTAATAACCCTAGGAAACATTTTATAAGCCACATAGAAGGAATGACCTTAGGATAGTCAGTGGGAAACAGGAAGTTCAGTTCCCAGTGTCCCGTCCTCCCACTTCTCCACCACCCACGTGAACATCGGTGAGTTCCTGAGGCCTAGGTGCCTGCCATGAGCACTGATGTTTTATGAGAAAATGATGTCAGTGATGTCTTTTTTCTCTTTTCTACTTAGTCACTGTGTCCTCTGCAATACGATTTTTAGTGCTCGCTTTGGCGGCACATATACTGAAATTGCCAAATGATTTTTAGAGAATTGAAAGAAACGGTTAGCCTAGAGACAGAGGACTGTACTAGGAATGCTATGTATATGCTATATTTGCCAAAGATTTTATATGAAAGATGGCTTATAAGGGAATCCAGTCACCTCCATCGTGGTTGACAAGAATTCTGCCCAAAAAAGACACTCTATACCAGAAGGCCAGAAACAATTACAATAAGAATGATCATTTTTTAGTTCCCACTATTGCAAAGTATTGTACGTTGTTTTCAAAAATATATCTTCTCATTTAATCTTCCTGATATCCTGTGAGGTAGGTATTAAGACTCCAGTTTTACAGACATGATAATGAAGGCTTTTAGAGAAGTTAAGTAAGATGACTGAGACAACATAACAAGAACACATATAATAACAGTGATAATCAATATGTGTAAAAAGCAAGGTGTAGTTCTGAAAAAAAGAGAACTTAAAAATTGCGCATGTAGGTTGGCCTTTCATTCATTCAAGTTCACGGTGAGAGTCATAGCTCTGCTTCGCCGTAAGTGGGCATCTGACTGGCAACAGACCTCCTTAAAAATGAGAAGCAAAAAGCTAATGTTCCACTTTCTCTTGTCAACGTTTTTCAAAAAAAGTGAAGAAGACTATAATATTGAGTATTGTCACCTCAATAAATATTAGAAGGTTATCCTTCTCAAGTACAGATTCCTGATATTTACAGTTAAAGTTTAGTCATTCTTTTTAACAAAATATTTATTGAATTCCTCCCATGTGGCCCCCATCAGCCTATACCCTGGAGACGCAACGGTGAACAAATAAGCTGGTGTCCCATCCGTGGTGGAGCTTACATTCTAGTTCAGGAAAGATGCCTAAATAAAATAATTCCAAATCAGGATCAGTGATAGGTTACAAAGGGCTTAGGGAGAGAATTAAAGGATGGGGGCAGGTGTCAGGAAAGATACCTCTGAGCAACTTTGGTGGACTTCAGATGTTTTGGTCTATCCAGCCTGATCTGGGAGCTATTCATTCTCGGCACTGAGAAATTTTGGACAGACCATTGGCCAAGGCGCCTATTCCACCTACCGTGGAGATGAGATTGTGTCTTTTCCCCTATAACAGGGATTGGTTTGGGGATGAGCACATAACCCAAAGGAGGGCAGTCAGAATCTGATACTTTAACAGAGAAAAAAATTCCCATCTCGTGGAGTTGCTAAACGTTTAAAAAGCTGGCCGCAGTCACGTTTACAACCTACAGGGAATTTGTCTAAGAAGTGAAAGAGAAAAAGAGGAAACCCTCAATTCCAATCCCAGCTGTGACTAAAGCCACAATCACCTCTGCATGTTTCAGTTTGAGGCCAATGCATTGTCCCTAAATTGCTTAAGTTACTTAGCTTGTCATTGGTTCCTGTACCATTATTCATGAAATAATCATGAATTATTCACGGGTGAGATTTCAGCTCTGGCATGAGTGACCTAAAGGAAAGATTTGGGAAGAATATGGACAAAACAGCATCTCTGGCAGACGAAGTGGTAGGTGAAAGTTTCCTGAGGTAGGAAATAATTTTAATTTTTCTGGGAACAAATAGCTGTATCACCCATTAAGAGAAGAACACACAACAATGTCTATTGTGATTGACAAAAATCACCATCATATTGGAATTCCTTGTCAATAAAAGAAAGAAGTATCAGAAATAAGAGACAGCCGGGAAGAAAGGAAGAGACACAACTGTCATCTGTAAACATCTGCCTTCACAGAAAAAAATTTTAAAAAATATATAGACAACCTGTTAGAATAAGAGGGTTCTGCACGAAATCTGGGGAAAAGACCAATATGGAGAAGTGAGTGGTGTCTTTACACACCAGCAATAACCCGTTAGAAAATGCACTAATGGGACTTCCCTGGCGGTCCAGTGGTTAAAACTCTGAGCTTCCAATGCAGGGGGCGGGGGTTTGATCCCTGGTCAGGAACTAAGATCCCACATGCCGTGCAGTGTGGCCAAAAGAAAAAAAAAGAAAAGAAAAAGCACTAACATAAAAACAAACATGGTGGTAGCAGCAACAAACATGGTGCTTCTAGGAACAAAATTAATAAAAGGAATGTAAAACTGCTATACAGAAAAATTATAAAATTTCATAGATGGATATAAATAAAATTTAAATAACTGGAGAAAGACATTAATACTGAGTGGGAAGATTCAACGTTATGTATATCTCAATTTCTCTTCAAATTTATCTGCAAACCTAATGTAATTTCAACCAAAATATCCAGGGAATTTTCCATGAAGCTACTGTAAGGGGGTACAAAACTTTACCTGGACTCTCCTAGGGTCTGTGATTGGGCCTGAGATGACAGATTCACAGAAGAAAAGCATACAGATATTTCCATGTACCTCACGGCCCCATAGGAAAATAAAGACCCAAAGAAGCAGCAGCAAGACCCAAATGTTTATCTAGTAGATTAAACAAAGAGTGGCAGCCCAAGAAAAGTAACTAAAACATAGAGGGAGGCTAAAGGAAGATAAGAGTTATTTTTCAAAGTCTATTTGTACAGATTTTTCTCAGGCTCAACTCAGCATCTCTGGTGATAAGAATGTTTCTTTTCTCCTAGTACAGAGAAGGCAAATCTCACACGGAGTTTTATCTCCTACTTTCAGGCAGAAAGCAGGGGAGCAGAGTATCCCTTTGGTATCTGCTGTTTTTCAAGTGCCTTTAACTCAAAATAATCCTGATGCCAAGTGGCATATTTTGGGGTGGCATTTTCTGCCACCCTTAACTACATAAGTGAATTCTAAAATTCATTTGGAAAAATACACGTCCAAGAACCCCCAGGACAATTTTGATACCCAAGTAGGCCAATCAAGTCTCTCCGAGAGCTCTTCTTTAGTGTTTTGTTCAAAGGTGGTCCATGACGAAGGCCATCAAATGTCCCAGGGGCTTGTGAGAAATGCAGAATCTCAGGCCCTGCCCAGACCTACCAAACCAGAATCAAAATCCCCAGATGATCTGTACTCAAATGAAAGTTTTCAACACAGTCATCTAGTGTTCATCATTGTACCTTCTCCCCATGGATTTAATCTTTTGACTTTTGATTGTAAATTTCAGCATAGGCTATTAGGCTCAAAAGCCCAAGACTTAGATAATTTGGTTTGCTTTCATTCTATAGGTTTCAAGACCTAATCTAAATTTTCTCGACCTACTTTCTTTATATAAAGACCACAAGAAACATCATCCCAACTAGCAATGTATACCTTGCGTCCTAACATCCTTAAGGAATACCGTACATCTAATTATTCTCTCTCATAAGTCCCTCCACAGATGCAACATAGAGAAACACATGAGTAATGTCACTGGTTGTAAAGGAAGCTAAAATATTCAGGGAAGTCTTGGGTGCCTTCAGTACTTCTGCTGTGACATTGCACTTCCTTCCCTTCTCAGCTGGATTTAATGCTTCCTTTTCATGGTTGACTTTCTTGCTCTGCTTTATGGCAGCACCAAGCCCTTCCTGGTTTTGAAGTTTTTCCTGCTAAAAGTTCCACCCTAGAGCTCCCCAGTGAACTTTCACCTCTGTTATCAAAAGATGAAGACCCTGGGACCTTGCCTCTTCCCTCGCAGCATGGCTGCCTCCCCAGCGCAGCTTGGTCATATGTATAGGACGGGATGAATGTGCTTTTTCTCCTTTGCGTTTCCTTCTACCCACCTCATCTCCATTCTACCAAAGGCATGCTTTTGCCTCAAGGTGGCTCAGGATTGGTGATAAAAAAAGAAAATGTAAAGAAAGTGTTGTCGATATTCAGATGTTGAGATTTAAGATTTTTGAGACCCCAATAAGCCTATAGACTTAAATAAATAGCTTTGCCAAAAGAAGGATTTTCTAAACACTTTAATCTCCCCAAAATACAACAAAGCCCAGTTTCTGGGCAAATTGACTATTAATATTCCAATAATGGAAGCAACTTAAATGTCCATCAAGAGATGAATGGATAAAGAAGATGTGGTACATATATACAATGGAATATTACTCAACCATTAGAAAGAACGAAATAATGCCCTTTGCAGCAACATGGATGGACCTAGAGATTGTCATACTGAGTGAAGTAAGTCAGACAGAGAAAGACAAATATCATACGATATCACTTATATGTGGAAACCAAAAAATAAATGATACAAATGAACTTATTAACAAAACAGACTCACAGACTTAGAGAATGAACTTACGGTATGGCAGCAAATAGATGCAAGAAAAATTGATAAGAGCACAACCCAACTCTCTTATGTTGTCCTTCAGATAAAAACCCAGCAAGGTTCAAGTTTATTGAAATTTCATGGCATGCACTCCAGAGAATCCTTTGCAAATAATACAAAGCAGTTACTTTATTAGCAGGAGTAAGCTGTTGTAAAATAAAACTTTATTCTATGATATTGTAAATTTTGTGAGGTAGAGAAAATGTTTTATCTCCATTGCTTAGACAACAGGGTCTCAGTAAATAATATTGAAAGAATAAAATGTGGGGAAGATTAAATACAAAGTAGTGCAATGCAGGCAAACACAAAAATATGCACGTTCATTGTACATGAGGTTATGTGCTAGTAGCTCTAGTTGATGACAAAGAATAATCAGATGTGGTAACACTTTGAAGCCACGTACATTCAGAAACAGCTAGAATACGTGGCCGTGCAGGGCTCTGCGTCAAAAAGAGAGTCCAGATGCTAACCAAGTGACATCATCACCGAGTGTGTGAGGAAGGATGTACTTCAGCACTGAGAGCCGGCGCCATGATCTCTGGTGGTTAGAAAAGACTTTAAGGATCCGATAGAAACTTGAGTTCTTGAAGAACTGAAAGTTAAGGAAACTAACGTTTAGTGAGCCTCTATAATTATCAGTGACTTTCCTAGGAATTTTATAAGTCTTCTCATTTTAGTCTCATAGCAATTCTCTGAAGCAGTATTTTTTTTTTTTTAATAAATTTATTTATTTATTTATTTTTGGCTGTGTTGGGTCTTCGTTTCTGTGCGAGGGCTTTCTCTAGTTGCGGCAAGTGGGGGCCGCTCTTCATCGCGGTGCGCGGGCCTCTCACTGTCGCGGCCTCTCTTGTTGCGGAGCACAGGCTCCAGACGCGCAGGCTCAGTAGTTGTGGCTCACGGGCCCAGATGCTCCGCAGCATGTGGGATCTTCCCAGACCAGGGCTCGAACCTGTGTCCCCTGCATTGGCAGGCAGATTCTCAACCACTGCGCCACCACGGAAGCCCCTGAAGCACTATTTTAACGCACATTTTACACGTAGGTGAGGTAACAGCCCTAAGGAAGCAAAAAAAAAAAAAAAAAAGTTTGGACCCAGGTGTACAATGTTCACTCTATTCCTTTTCGTGGGTGAGATTCAAGTAGGTGAACAGAAGGGTTAGGCCACAGAAAATACCCCATAGGTAAAAGGGAGAGGATTAGCAAGAAGGAAATACAGGATATGACTTTAAGAGTGAGTAAGTGTACCAGTCAAGTTGGAGACTGAATAAAAGCAGGATCCCCAACAACGTGCATGCCCTTCTCATTACCACAAGAATTAACTCCCCAAAGTGTGTATCTGTTCTTTCACTCACCACATATTTACTGAGTATCTTCTCTGAACCATGCACATACTAGCCATTTGGAAGCCTTATTTTTAAAAGTCAGACCAAATATCCTGTTCTTGTGGACTTGAAAATAGATAGTAAATAATAAACTTAGTACATAAATTAATTGCATAGTCTTTTAGAAGGTGGTACGGCTTAAGAAAAATACAATTTTTTTTTGAAGTACAGATTTAATCTTATCATTCTCCTCACTCTAGATACCTTATGATTTTTCTGGAAGCAATGGAATAATGTCTTAACCTCTGAGCATGTTTTCAAGGCTCTCTATGACTAACCCCAAATAATAAATACTTCTCTTTACCAACCACTACAACAACCCTGGAGATGAATCATACCAGAAAACTTGATATCATACCAGGAAACTTGCCAAGACATCATACAGAAATTTGTTCATATTGTTTCTTACACCTGGGATAGTACTAATCCACCAAGACTTACTGAAATTTCAGTCATCCCTTAAAGCCCAATTCAAGTATCACTTCTTTTTCTTAGTCAATCTGAATTAAATTAATCTCTATCTTCTATTTGTATTTATATCTGTCTCCTCAAACAGATAGTAAGTTTCTCTGTAAGGCAATTGGGAAGATGACCAGGTTGGTGTAGATCAGATTTTGAAGGTCCTTAAAGGCCCCAGTTAGGTGTCTAGGTATTTCCCACCTGCATAATCACTTGATATGACTAAAATTTATTCCTTTGTGGTTTATAAAACTGTATTTATATGAAGTATGAAAACATAAAGTCAAATATTTATATTCGAATAAAATCCAAAAATAAGTATCAGAAAAAAGAAGAAATAAAATATGTATGTGAAGAAGCCTTATATAACACACTGGAAACAAATGACATCATTCCTCAAAGGCTGAGAAAGAAGAAATAAGAAAGGTAGGAAATGTTCATAGAATTCTGATAAACAGAGTTCAAACTATTGACCTCCACACAGTGTCCTCCCTCAAGACCTGATTTAACCCTGATACTCTTATCAATGCCCTCTTTTCCCACTCCTTCTCATCTCTAATTACTTTTTCTGTTCTATTAAGTGTAAGAAGTCACAGTCTGAAATGCATAGACTAGGAATTGATGGGCACACATTCCCATGGAAACTGTAGCCCAGAGTCCCAGAGGCCTGCTGCCCCCAACACTGCCAAACTGGGCCTTTCAGACCAGGGCTTGTTTCCATGTTTGAAAAACCACAACAATGAAAAAGTTTATTAAAAATATCTGTGCTTCCTAATTTGGATTTCAGTAACCCCTAGTTGTCTTCTTTAAATTGTGTTTATATCCAACTTCATAAACAAGGCAAGAAAAGTAGAATAGGGTCAAGGGCAGGAGGGAAAGGATTTCAAGGGCAGAGATAAACAAGAATATTTTAAGTAATCAAATTAGAGGACCTAGCTGATTTATATCACATACAATTCTAATTCTGACTTCTTTTAGTTATAACATGTGCTGAATAACAGAGCGATGAGAAATAGGGCAACTGGGAGAAGTCTTCAGGAAGAAACTAGATTCCTTAGGCGGGTGGTGGGGGGGAGTCAAAAGCCCAGACAATGCTAATAGTCAATGTATTTGAAATATATTTTTAAAAGTGTCAAGATAGCGGAAGGAATGAAGCAAGGAAGGAAAGAAGGGAGCAAAAGAAGAATGGAGAGACAGAGGGAGAGAGAGTAAGAGGGAGAAAACAAGACTGAAAAAAAAAGCAACCTTCTTGGCAGTGAAAATTATTTAAGCTTTTTGGGTCTTTTCAGCATTAACCATACAATTTCACTTTAAAGGTTGATTAGAAAATACAATAAGAAGATATAAAGCATGAGAAACTAAAAAAGCATTAGATGAAGAACCCTGAAACTAAGCAGAAGTTTTTTATTAACAATAAAGTGGAAAAATTTTTATTGAAAAAGAAGAAAACCATTGCAGTTGTATTTTTTGTCTCAAACCAAAGCTACACGTCCAAATCCAAGCTGCCATGACGCCCCATGAATCCAATACCATAAAAATCATTGATGGGTACAAGGCCCTCTCATCAGCCCCATCCTTTATGCACAGAAAGAAAACACAACAATTAATTTGGATTTTCTGGATTATTTAAAGGGATTATTCCCTAACAACAACAAAAATTTTTTTTGGTGTCTGAGATTGTGAAATTCTACTGTTGTGTCCAAATGAAAATAATAATAATAACTATTTAAGGATTTATTCTTAAATAGTTGGGGATACTAAGACCATTCTGTGGACCAAATGTTGAAAGACAAAAGGGAGATTTAAAGACATTACCATAAAGGGTACCAGAATATGCCACTGCAAAATATGCCTCTTTAGCATATAGATTTTTTTTTAACATCTTTATTGGAGTATAATTGCTTTACAATGGTGTGTTAGTTTCTGCTTTATAACAAAGTGAATCAGTTATACATATACATATGTTCCCATATCTCTTCCCTCTTGCATCTCCCTCCCTCCCACCCTCCCTATCCCACCCCTCTAGGTGGTCACAAAGCACTGAGCTGATCTCCCTGTGCTATGCGGCTGCTTCCCACTAGCTATCTATTTTACATTTGGTAGTGTATATATGTCCATGACACTCTCTCACCCTGTCACATCTTACCCCTCCCCCTCCCCATATCCTCAAGTCCATTCTCTAGTAGGTCTGTGTCTTTATTCCCGTCTAAGATAAAAAAAAAAAAGGTCATGAAGAACCTAGTGGCAAGACGGGAATAGCATATAGATTATTTTGAGCTAAAAGCCAATGAGAACCAGCAAATCCGGGAAAAGCTCTAAAAATGGGGCACAAGTTTTCCTTTTGTACAGGAAATTCCCATTTGTAAAGGTATATCCCTCTCCTGTACCAGGAAGAAGAGGACTCAATTCATCAGTGGAGAAATCTCTGACTTAAATCTGCCTTAAAAATGCTAAACAACCCTTGTTTACCATACTTTTCCTGGGCACATTCCCATAACTTGTGTCCCTCACTCAGAATTCTCAACCCTCAAAACCTCTTTCCCTTTCTGTAGCCTTGGATGGTGTATAAACCCAACTTCTCACAACCCCTTTGGGTTACTCATCACTGAGTACTCTCATGTGTACATGCATGATGCACGTTAATAAAATTGTGTTCATGTTTTTTCTTGGTAATCTGTTTTTTGCCAGTTTAATGTATAGGGCTCCAGGCAATGAACCCAAGATGGGTAGAGGAAAAACAAAGCCAAAATGAGAAATTCCACAATTGTGTAGAATTATGTTTAATTCTAAAGTCTAAAAGAGTTCTT
Organism: Eubalaena glacialis; assembly: GCF_028564815.1. Lineage (NCBI taxonomy): Eukaryota > Metazoa > Chordata > Mammalia > Artiodactyla > Balaenidae > Eubalaena > Eubalaena glacialis. Next base: position 118,116,940 of record NC_083724.1, read on the forward strand.
ACTATGGATTCTAAATTTAATCTGATCCTTAAAATTAAGCCCTGTCTAGTGGTAATTTAGAAACCTTCAGAGATATGAAATTCAGTTCCTGATTGAAAAAATGCTTATGTCACACTTAGCCTTATAGAGTTATAGCAAACCCTGATACAATACTTATTTTATTCATAAGGCTAGAAATTCTTTGGATAGGGACCACTTATTATATCAAATAGGCAAACTAATTTTATTGTCATAATTTCCCTCAACGTATCAGTGCAGTTTAACTACAGAAGGTTGCCAGTCAGAGCTGAAGCAAAAATAAGGAATAACACACTAGAAAAATAAAAAGGCAGAGAGTTATTTCTACTTTAGCACCATGTCTGATAAGAAAATAAATTAAATTACAAACCATAAAAGAGGCAAAATTTAACAAGTGGAATAGTTAACTTCTACTTATGGAGGATATTTTTGTTTTTATTGTATTTTCTCTCCAATTTCCTTTTGCACAGCTTTTTCCTTTGTATAATTTTAACACACCTCTTAGGAAAGTTCTTTGCAACATTAAAAAAAATAGTATACAACGTATTCATTCTAAGTTTGCAAAACAGCCAAGTTTTCACCTTTCTCCACCGTCTCCTGGAACTCTAAATTTGGAGTAAACAAAAGTCATCACAGAACGCAGTTAAATTATTTTTGAAATTATTTTGGCTCTATTTGTTAAGCAACAGCCCATAAATTCTCATTTCTTTGGTCTCCAAGTTTCAGTCAGGGATTTCCCTTTACAGTTTCGCAGTGTTGTTGACTCTGGAGCAAATTCGTGAGAATAGTTCAGCAAAAACTTCTTTCTTTTCCAAACTATCAACTGGGTGTGAGTCCAGAGGGAGCATGGAATAGTAGAAAGAGCACAGATTTAGGAATAACACAGATTGAGGTTTACATTCCATATTACAAAGGCTTTCTGAGTCTCACTTCCTTCATTTTGAAGTTGGAAAAGTATTGCCTACCCTGCAGTTCTGTTGTAACGATTAAATATAACCTACATAAAGTTTCTGACTCCTAGTATGTAAGTAATAAATAATATCTGTTATTACGGTAAATCCTAAAACTTAAAAGTTCTATTCTGCTTACCTCCTTACCAAAACAAAACACACTCAAATGTGAAGACTTACATACATACTACATAAATATTCTGCTTGGATCATATTATTAAAAATTGCAAAACGCATGTATTTATATGTTGGCCGAACAAATCTCAGTTTATTACATTTAGCAATAGTTTCTCATTGGGTTTTAGAGATGAAATAGTCAGCCTAACTACCCTGTAACTACAATAAATGACCTGCACAGTCTGAACATTTAAACAATCGGCTTCAAAACTAGGAAGTATTTACAGACCTTAAAACCATGTGCAGAACAACTTGATAAATAATGTCAGTCGGGGGTTCTGCTGATCGCCAAATGGGAGAGAAGGTATTTTTACATCCAATAGTTCAGAGTTCTGCAAATCCATAACTAGAAAGTTTAACTAGACTAGTAATGTCTGGATGACAGGACAGATTTAAAACTGTGGTAATCGTAGACACTTGTATATGCAAAGGACCATGAAATAAATAGAGGGCAAAAGGGAGGATCTCTGTCAGTGGATCGTACCGTTAACCATACACAGCAATTCAGCAAAATGTTTTCCACGACACAACAGCTGTGCGTCAGAGATAAAGCTGGATACTAGTGCAAGGTGGTAAAAGCGTTTTGTTTAGTGATACTTCCTGTAGTAGGAAAGAGTGCAGAGTAAGCTTAGCCCTCCTTGGATTGGTGAGGGGGTGACTGGGGGCTTTAAAGGAAGAGTGGGGGAGTGGAGGGGGTGGTGAGCAGAGGCCCAAGCACAGTCAGGGAAGTGAAACATTACAAAAAAACGGGGTAAGAGGTCAAGGTCAAGGCTGCCAACGAGGCCAGCTGTGCCTTCCAGCTAGCACTTATTGAAGTTAAGATTCTGTCCTCCCACAGAGAATAAGAGACAGGGGCCCCATCCTTCCTGATGATTACATTTCAAAGGAATGGCTTTCAAGTCCCTGAAAAAGACACCCTTGGCTGTAGGGCATACATATACATCCCAAAGGGACAGAGGAAGAATTTACAATAGTAGGTTTGTTTGTTTTTGTTAATAAGTGCTCTACGACAGAGACGTGGAGGAGCCTATCCTCAGGTGTGAGCTGGAACAAACGGTAAATTGTTTTGGTGGCCTTGAGCTTTTCCAGACAGGAGCTCGAGGGGGGCTGGGTCATCCCAGGGACACAGTCTTCGGCTTCCAGAAGTCATATGAGAGTTTGATCAAGGAGAGAATTTTTGTCACAGTTCTCTTAACTATGACCCCGCAGCTCATCTGTTTGAGGACAGACCATTAGGCTAAGGTCCAGTTTTAGATCCTGCGTCCGTCAGCCCCCCTCTGCTCTGTGGTACTCATCTTGCAAGCTACCCAACACATAAATCCAGGCCAGAATTTACGGAAAGGAATATGCAAGGAAAAAGAGGCTATAACCACAGCGAAACAAAAACCATCCAGCCATCCCTGGAAAAACACAAAAACAAAACTGCTCAGTTCCTTGAATAAATTCTTATTTTGTGTAAATTATTTTTCTGCAGCCACGGGGTACCCAGAGTACACACGTCATAACCCTGCATTCAGGAGCCTAATGTCCAAGAATGTTTCCTAATAACTTGAATAAGAAGTGGTGTATGATAGGTGCCTTTTAAGTGGTAGAGATGCCTTGTGGCATAGAAGTCCTAGGGAAGATTTGAATAATTCAGTAAGGCTTCTTGACAGAGTTGCGTAAGCCTTGAAGGGATGGCCAGATTTCAGCAGTTAGAGGAAAGAAGCTATGGTCCTCAGGATGAGAGGACTCCATTATCAGGTGCGAGGAAACTGCAAAAGACAGTCCAAAAACCTGTATCTGAGCAGGACCCTATGGGGCTTTCCCAGGACAGACCCTTCCCCACAGGTTCTGCTGTAGGTCCTCTCTGAAGGACCCAGGTAATAGTATTTGATGTACATTTCCTGAGTTGTTTTACAGATGCTAAACCCTCCACCAAATGGAAGAAATTAACTACTTGATGACCATGAGCACATAGCCCCCAGACCTACTGGAGCCTAAGGATTGTTAACCCCTGTGACACAACCCTATTACCTCACCACCAACCAACCAGAGACTTGTGCACAAGCTGATCACACACCCTGGGACTCCCCTCCCTCACCTGGCCTTGAAAAATGTTTTGCTGAAAACCCATCGGGGAGTCTGGGCTTTTTGAGCAGTCGCGGTCCTGGACTCCCTGCATGGTGCCTTAAAATAAACACTGCACTTTCCTTCATCACAACCCTGTGTCGGGAGATTGGCTTTACTGTGCACGGGCTGAGCAGACCCAAGTTTTGTTCGGTAACAAACCCACAGATCAGAAAAGAATTTAGAGATTTTCTTCTTCGTTAATAAGTTTTTTACAATTGACTATTAAACACAGTCCTTCACTAACTGTCAACTATATTTGGCAACTAAATGAAGTCAGATATTGATCCCCCCTCCAAGAGAGATTTTTCAGGAGTCAATGTTAAATTGGGCAGGATCCAAGCAGTTATCAACTCCCACATCTGACATCCCCTCGCTTTCTTCTGTACCATGTTACTCATGTGAATAGGCTTTACTCCAGGCCCAGTGAAGGGTAATCCTGAGGGAAATATTGAAAAGAGGCTGAAAATTACTAGCTTGGGGTAATTGTTGAAGCTGTGAATTGGCATGGGGACGCTAGACCTTGGAGACCACTTTGGAGGAAGATAGCAAATTCCATATTGGGCTCATCTGATGTGTTTCCTGAAGAATGGAAGTGAACACGTCTATTTGTCTATAAGACTCATGAGTCTGGAGCTTGAGAGAAGTGAAAATTGAAGATACAAGTTGTAGAATAATCAGCTCGTATATGGTTTATGCAACCACAAGAGTGGAAGAGACCCCTCAAAATCCACAGCATAGCAAATCAGATATAAAAACATCGATTTTACTAGGTGTATAGTTGTGGCGTCAATATCATCAACATAATTTCAGAGTACCAATAAGTAGGCCTTTATTAACAATGATTGAATTCAATAATTATTAAAAAGCATCAATAGGATAAGTAAGTTCAGAGCGCTAGTCATAATAAACTCATATCTTAGGCACCCATAAAAACATGGTTTTCTTGGCCAGCAACCCCTGACATCTTATTGTACACTTCTATTTTAATTGTATAGTTTCTAGCTCACCCTTTCAAGGAAAGCAGTTTAGGTAAATTCAATAAGGATTCACCGAACTGCTAGTAGGTGCCAGGTAATGGAGATACAACGATGAAAACTATAGCACCTAAGTGTAAGCCTTCTTTGCTTTTTTTTTTAACTAATTTTATTGAGTGCCTCCTAGTTTCTACACACTGTCCTGGCACTGATATCACAGTGGTAAACAAGAGAAACCCAGCCTTCAAGTGCTTACATTCTAGTAGTTTTTGTTGTTGAATGCGTGTTGCATCAACATGGAAGATGGATATTTCTCATGCAATGTAAGTTATTTAGACAATAGTAACAGTTAATTAGGCAATGTGACAGTCTGGGTCAAACAGTCTTTCTTCCTTAAAGAGCACATTGCTTAATGATTTGAATATCTGTGTCCTCCAAATAGAAGAAGGAGGCTGTTATGTCACTATTATATAATGCTGACAAATTCTTAGTGAACATTCATGACCTCCCAGACCATATGAAAACCATTCTTTGGTTTGCCTTTGGAAATACCACGTTGCAGTTTCCAATATTACAACTATGGTCACCTATCACTTGTAACCTAGGTTTGCATCTTCCTTGAAATATGAATATTTTTCAAACTTCAGCAGCAGCACGAGTGTCTAAATTCTCTTAGGTGGAAGTCTTCCCAGTCTATTTTATGTAAAATCTTGTTATCCTCACCTGTGTGATATTTTCTCTTGTAGTCCTTGAATTTTAGTTCTAGGATCAAAGTCTTTTCAGGCCATTGATTTAACATTTTGACTAGATTTTTAGTGGGAAAAAAACTGACATCACTGTTAGAAAAGATTTGGTATTTAGTACCTAGTCATCATGAAACCGTGTACAAGCCCCTGTGTCCTTGTCTTTTGAAGTAAAATGCTGACTCAAGAGTAATGATTGGGAAATGTGAAGATGGAGAAACAGAGAATAGCTGTTGGGCTGGGGAACCAGTAACAATTTAGACTATAGATCTGCCACATCGCAGAATCACCGAACTCCCAGTTCCCTGAAAGACATAGATAGAGGCCTGACCTACATTCCTAAGTTGTTTGTACAGGAAGCCGACCCACCAGATGAAAACTGCTGACCACAAGCACATTGACCCTAGACTGTTTGGAACCAGAAGGTTGATGATGCTTGAAACTTCACCTTGATGCCAACAAATGCCAGAATTGTCCACGCGCTGACCACGCCCTGCTCCTTGAACACTATAAAACTCCTCACTACCCCCTCCATGGTGGGTCATACAGTCTTGAGGGCATTAGCCCACTGTGGCCCCCTGTGCCTGGCAAAGCAATAAAAGCTGCTCTTTTCTACTTCACCCAAAACTCTGTCTGAGTTTCTATTCGGCACCGGTGAACAGAGGCCGAGTTTCGGCAACAATCATGACATATATTCTTCTCCCGTTTCCTTGAAGCACAACATAGTAACACTATTTCTTTTTTCAGAAAATATAACGTAACATATATTGTATTAACTTGAGACAACAGCCAATGGAAAATTAGGAAATAAGATATGCAAAAAGTACTCCAAAGAGTAAATACTAAGGACAGTATTAAAACATTTTTTTTAAATGCTTTTTTCCAGGGTAGACGGCCTTTACTGGCAGGTGCTAAGAATGCAAAATAGTAACAAATCCAGAGGGGCATGGCTCTCCTCCCCCCAAGCAAGGTCCCTGTAACTAGGCCAGTGGGCAGGAGCACTTGACTTGACGGTGGCCACTTTGGGCCCAGCACTCTCCAAAGAGCAAGCTCTCAGGCAGAAGGGGGTCCTCACAGTATGGGGGGAAAGAGCAACACCCCGGAAGGGGCACGGGCTGCGTCCCACTCCAGGCCCCTTGGCTCCTGTCCACTGCACACCTCAACCCTTCAGGAGGAAGGCTTCATAGCTTGGAGTAGGGGTGTTTGGGGACTGGCCTAAACCTATCCGTCTCCAAACCCAGGTATCTGCCTCTTGCCTCAGTTCCCCTCCTCCCAGTGGTTAGCCAGGTTGGACAAATCTGGAAGAAACCATAGGAGAACATCTTTTTGATCTGTGGGTAGATGCAGATTTCTTAAGTATGGCATAAGAAGTAATAACCATCAAGCAAAAAATGATTAATAGACTTTATCAAAATTAAAATCTTTTCATCAAAAGATTCTATTAACAAAATGAACCAGCAAGCCACAGAATGCGTAAACATATTTATAAAAACCCAAACTGAAAAAAATATGATATCTAATCTATATAAAGAACTCCTACAACCCAATAATTAAGAAGACAAAAAATTCCATTTTTAAGTGGGCTAACAGATATTTCAGAAAGAATACTATGTATGAATAGCTAAAAGGCACTTAGGAAGGACTCAAAATCATTAGTTATCAGAGAAATACAAATTAAAACCACAGTGAAATACCACCACGCACTGATGAAAATTGCTAAAATGGAAATCCTGACAGCATCTTATGCTCTGTTGGGAGCAACCAGAACTTTTATACATGGCTTGTAGGAATGGAAAATGGTAGAATCAACTTGGAGAAAGACTTGGACATTTCTTATACAATTAAATATGCGATTACAACGTGACCCAGCGATTGCATCCCTACATGTTTACGCAAGAGAAATGAACACACACGTGCACAAGAACTGTTCATAGGAGCCTTGTTCATAAGAGCCAAACGCTCTTAACAGCCCGATGTCCATCAACAGCACATCGCATCAACAAATGTTAGTATATTCATTCAATGGAAAATCCCTCAACAATAAAAAGAAACAAACTACTGCTGCATTCAACAGCATAGACGACTCTCCCAGAGATCATGCTAAGCGAATACTAGACACAAAATGGGCTAGAAGTCCATTGGTTTGCAGTTCTAGAACAGGAAAAACGAATTAGTGGTAGAAACAACAACCAAAACAAACAAACAAACAAACAAACATAACATTGGTTGCCTCTGGTTGTGAGGAGGGGTGGTAACTCTCCCAGAAGAGGAGTGGGAGAATTTTCCAGAAATAGTAACATCCTATCTTGATAAGGTTATGGTTGCAGGAGTGTAAGCCTTTTTCAAAACTCATAAGATTGCCTACATTAACCTTTGGGGAAATTCTTTTCCTGAAGAGAAGGAAATCTCTTGAAAAAATAGGTGGGAACTGACAATCAGTGTTACAGTGTACAATTTGTGTACGCTACAATTTCTGTAGTGAACGTAAAACCCCCCAAATCACAAATTCCATGGAAAACAAATTTTCCATGGAATGGAAATCCCATAGAATGGAAATACTTTAATTATGTATTTGGCTTAGTCTCAAGCATGTTTTATAGGCAGCAAGCTCTTGTGCTAGCTTGTATTCTATCGAATATGATTACGATAAGGCTGTTTGGAATCATGAAAGGAACATCAGCAGAGACCACTAAACTTGCTGCAGCAAAAATTGTTTTTCCTAAAATCTAATCTCATTTCATACTTTCAACTTGTGACTACTAAAAGTCATCAGATAGAGCTCAGAAATGACTCATGAAATTGATTCTTCTTACCTATGCATCTCTCATCCATGGGGAGAGAAGAGGAGGTGCTGGGACAGGGCCTAGAATTCCATTATCCACTTTAGTTTGGTTGGCACTTGTTTGATACTAAATGTTCTCAACTTGTTCCTGATGAACAATGGTGCGCAGTACAAAACCAAAGCATAATTGGCAGAGAAAGCTGAGAAAGCCCAAAGAAAGAGCCTAAGGCATTTACATCTTAGATACACTGGCTGAGCAATTCAAGAAAGGAAGGCATGAGGCCAATATCCTGGTCTGAGCAGTACTATCGTATTATCGTTTCATGGGAACTTGGCATTATATCATGAAAAAGCCAACATCTAAAGTTGGAACTTGTCTTGGTAGGTAATAATGTTCATATATCTTTAAAGATAGAGTTGCACTGACTGTCTCCTATGAATCGACTACTTTTGTTTTCTCATATTAAATAATTAGAGAGAAATCTGGGATTGCCCAAGGTCTTGCCATATTTTAGAGAAGGCAGAATAGCAGTAAGGAGCTCTTGAATGACACCAGCACGTGAGTGGATAATGCCTTAGGTCTGGTTCCCCAGAAGCACATGCTGAGACTAGGATTCACTTGCAAGTGATTCCTTAAGGAGGGACTCCTGGGGGAGTTGGGTAAGGAGATGGGGGAAGCAGGTCAAAGTAAAAAGGGGAAGCCAAGCATTGAGGGGACCACAGGTATGAGTCCCACTGCTGGGTAGGCTTCAGCCTGATTCCATCAACCAACAGGAATGAAAGTGACACCTCAGAGGTGTTCCAACCACAGGTAAGGAAGCCGGGCTTTCGTAAACTCTCCTACTCAACAGCCATCGTTTACCTGCAGACAGGGCGAAGAGTAGGAAGTTTCCAGGCACTTCTGCTCACTGCGTCTGCTGGTAAATCAGCTCCAGAGGCCCCAGGGCAGTTCTCTGAAGAGGGACCCCGGCCACTGAAAGCAGATCTCAGGGCACGCTACCAACCCTCATAGAAGACAGAGAAGGGTATCCCAGAAATCTGGGTGGAACAGCAACATGGCCCACTAAATCCAGGATATTTACAGCAAAGATCGGCCAGGAAAAGTGGTGACTTGGGCGATAAATGCTCATCAATTAGCAACTTCTCTTTTATTTTTATTTTTTTTAATTTAATTTTATTTATTTTTTTATACAGCAGGTTCTTATTAGTCATCCATTTTATACACATCAGTGTACACATGTCAATCCCAATTACCCAATTCATCACACCACCACCACCACCCCCTGCCGCATTACCCCCTTGGTGTCCATACGTTTATTCTCTACATCTGGGTCTCAATTTCTGCCCTGCAAACCGGTTCATCTGTATGATTTTTCTAGGTTCCAAATATATGCGTTAATATACGATATTTGTTTTTCTCTTTCTGACTTACTTCATTCTGTATGACAGTCTCTAGGTCCACCCACACCTCTACAAATGACCCAATTTCATTCCTTTTTATGGCTGAGTAATATACCATTGTATATATGTACCACATCTTCTTTATCCATTCGTCTGCTGATGGGCATTTAGGTTGCTTCCATGACCTGGCTATTGTAAATAGTGCTGCAATGAACATTGGGGTGCATGTGTCTTTTTGAATTATGGCTTTCTCTTGGTATATGCCCAGTAGTGGGATTGCTGGATCATATGGTAATTCTATTTTTAGTTTTTTGAGGAACCTCCGTACTGTTCTCCATAGTGGCTGTATCAATTTACATTCCCACCAACAGTGCAAGAGGGTTCCCTTTTCTCCACACCCTCTCCAGCATCTGTTGTTTGTAGATTTTCTGATGATGCCCATTCTGACCGGAGTGAGGTGATACCTCATTGTAGTTTTGATTTGCATTTCTCTAATAATTAGTGATGTTGAGCAGCTTTTCATGTGCTTCTTGGCCATTGGTATGTCTTCTTTGGAGAAATGTCTATTTAGGTCTTCTGCCCATTTTTGGATTGGGTTGTTTGTTTCTTTAATATTGAGCTGTATGAGCTGTTTATATATTTTGGAGATTAATCCTTTGTCCGTTGATTCATTTGTAAATATTTTCTCCCATTTTGTGGGTTGTCTTTTTGTCTTGTTTATGGTTTCCTTTGCTGTTCAAAAGCTTTTAAGTTTCATTAGGTCCCATTTGTTTATTTTTGTTTTTACTTCCATTACCCTAGGAGGTGGATCAAAAAAGATCTTGCTGTGATTTACTTCAAAGAGTGTTCTTCCTATGTTTTCCTCTGCGAGTTTTATAGTGTCCTGTCTTACATTTAGGTCTCTAATCCATTTTGAGTTTATTTTTGTGTATGGTGTTAGGGAGTGTTCTAATTTCATTCTTTAACATGTAGCTGCCCAGTTTTCCCAGCACCACTTATTAAAGAGACTGTCTTTTCTCCATTGTATATCCTTGCCTCCTTTGTCATAGATTAGTTGACCATAGGTGCATGGGTTTATCTCTGGGCTTTCTATCTTGTCCCATTGATCTATGTTTCTGTTTTTGTGTGCCAGTACCATATTGTCTTGATTACTGTAGCTTTGTAGTATAGTCTGAAGTCAGGGAGTCTGATTCCTCCAGCTCCGTTTTATTCCCTCAAGACTGCTTTGGCTATTCAGGGTCTTTTGTGTCTCCATACAAATTTAAAGATTTTTTGTTCTAGTTCTGTAAAAAATGCCATTAGTAGTTTGATAGGGATTGCACTGAATCTGTAGATTGCTTTGGGGAGTATAGTCATTTTCACAATATTGATTCTTCCAATCCAAGAACATGGTATATCTCTCCATCTGTTGGTATCTTTAATTTCTTTCATCAGTGTCTTATAGTTTTCTGCATACAGGTCTTTTGTCTCCTTAGGGAGGTTTATCCCTAGGTATTTTATTCTTTTTGTTGCAATGGTAAATGGGAGTGTTTCCTTAATTTCTCTTTCAGATTTTTCATCATTAGTGTATAGGAATGCAAGAGATTTCTGTGCATTAATTTTGTATCCTGCAACTCTACCAAATTCGTTGATTAGCTCTAGTAGTTTTCTGGTGGCATCTTTAGGATTTTCTAGGTATAGTATCATGTCATCTCCAAACAGTGACGGTTTTACTTCTTTTCCAATTTGTATTCCTTTTATTTCTTTTTCTTCTCTGATTGCCATGGCTAGGACTTCCAAAACTATGTTGAATAATAGTGGTGAGAGTGGACATCCTTGTCTTTTTCCTGATCTTAGAGGAAATGCTTTCAGTTTTTCACCATTGAGAATGATGTTTGCTGTGGGTTTGTCGTATACGGCCTTTATTATGTTGAGGTAGGTTCCCTCTATGCCCACTTTCTGGAGAGTTTTTGTCATAAATCGGTGTTGAATTCTGTCAAAAGCTTTTTCTGCATCTATTGAGATGATCATATGGTTTTTATTCTTCAATTTGTTAATATGGTGTATCACATTGATTGATTTGCGTATATTGAAGAATCCTTGCATCCCTGGGATAAATCCCACTTGATCGTGGTGTATGATCCTTTTAATGTGTTGTTGGATTCTGTGTGCTAGTATTTTGTTGAGGATTTTTGCATCTATATTCATCAGTGATATTGGTCTGTAATTTTCTTTTTTTGTAGTATCTTTGTCTGGTTTTGGTATCAGGGTGATGGTGGCCTCATAGAATGAGTTTGGGAGTGTTCCTTCCTCCACAAGTTTTTGGAAGAGTTTGAGAAGGATGGGTGTTAGCTCTTCTCTAAATGTTTGATAGAATTCAACTGTGAAGCCATCTGGTCCTGGACTTTTGTTTGTTGGAAGATTTTTAATCACACTGTCAATTTCATTACTTGTGACTGGTCTGTTCATATTTTCTATTTCTTCCTGGTTCAGTCTTGAGAGGTTATACCTTTCTAAGAATTTGTCCATTTCTTCCAGGTTGTCCATTTTATTGGCATAGAGTTGCTTGTAGTAGTCTCTTAGGATGCTTTGTATTTCTGCAGTGTCTGTTGTAACTTCTCCTTTTTCATTTCTAATTTTACTGATTTGAGTCCTCTCCCTCTTTTTCTTGATGAGTCTGGCTAATGGCTTATCAATTTTGTTTATCTTCTCAAAGAACCAGCTTTTAGTTTTATTGATCTTTGCTATTGTTTTCTTTGTTTCTATTCCATTTATTTCTGCTCTGATCTTTATGATTTCTTTCCTTCTGCTAACTTTGGGTTTTGTTTGTTCTTCTTTCTCTAGTTCCTTTTGGTGTAAGGTTAGATTGTTTATTTGAGATTTTTCTTGTTTCTTGAGGTAGGCTTGTATAGCTATAAACTTCCCTCTTAGAACTGCTTTTGCCACATCCCATAGGTTTTGGATCGTCGTGTTTTCACTGTCATTTGTCTCTAGGTATTTTTTGATTTCCTCTTTGATTTCTTCAGTGATCACTTGGTTATTTAGTAACTTATTGCTTAGCCTCCATGTGTTTGTGTTTTTTACATTTTTTTTCCAGTAATTGATTTCTAATCTCATAGCATTGTGGTCAGAAAAGATACTTGACATGATTTCAATTTTCTTAAATTTACTGAGGCTTGATTTGTGACCCAAGATGTGATCTATCCTGGAGAATGTTCCATGTGCACTTGAGAAGAAAGTGTAATCTGCTGTTTTTGGATGGAATGTCCTATAAATCTATCTGGTCTATTGTGTCATTTAAAGCTTCTGTTTCCTTATTAATTTTCTGTTTGGATGATCTGTCCATTGGTGTAAGTGAGGTGTTAAAGTCCCCCACTATTATTGTGTCACTGTCGATTTCCTCTTTTATAGCTGTTAGCAGTTGCCTTATGTATTGATGTGCTCCTATGTTGGGTGCATATATATTTATAATTGTTATATCTTCTTCTTGGATTGATCCCTTGATCATTATGTAGTGTCCTTCCTTGTCTCTTGTAACATTCTTTATTTTAAAGTCTATTTTATCTGATGTGAGTATTGCTACTCCAGCTTTCTTTTGATTTCCATTTACATGGAATATTTTTTTCCATCCCCTCACTTTCAGTCTGTATGTGTCCCTAGGTCTGAAGTGGGTCTCTTGTAGACAGCATATATATGGGTCTTGTTTTTGTATCCATTCAGCAAGCCTGTGTCTTTTGGTTGGAGCATTTAATCCATTCATGTTTAAGGTAATTATTAATATGTATGTTCCTATGACCATTTTCTTAATTGTTTTGGGTTTGTTTTTGTAGGTCCTTTTGTTCTCTTGTGTTTCCCACTTAGAGAAGTTCCTTTAGCATTTGTTGTAGAGCTGGTTTGGTGGTGCTGAATTCTCTTAGTTTTTACTTGTCTGTAAAGCTTTTGATTTCTCCATTGAATCTGAATGAGATCTTTGCTGGGTAGATTAATCTTGGTTGTAGGTTTTTCCCTTTCATCACTTTAAGTATATCACGCCACTCCCTTCTGGCTTGTAGAGTTTCTGCTGCGAAATCAGCTGTTAACTTTATGGGAGTTCCCTTGTATGTTTTTTGCCGTTTTTCCCTTGCTGCTTTCAATAATTTTTCTTTGTCTTTAATTTTTGCCAATTTGATTACTATGTGTCTTGGCATGTTTCTCCTTGGGTTTATCCTGTATGGGACTCTCTGCGCTTCCTGGACTTGGGTGGCTATTTCCTTTCCCATGTTAGGGAAGTTTTTGACTATAATCTCTTCAAATATTTTCTCGGGTCCTTTCTCTCTCTCTTCTCCTTCTGGAACCCCTATAATGCGAATGTTGTTGCGTTTAATGTTGTCCCAGAGGTCTCTTAGGCTGTCTTCATTTCTTTTCATTCCTTTTTCTTTATTCTGTTCCGCAGCAGTGAATTCCACCATTCTGTTTTCCAGGCCACTTATCTGTTCTTCTGCCTCAGTTATTCTGCTGTTGATTCTTTCTAGTGTATTTTTCATTTCGATTATTGTATTGTTCATCTCTGTTTGTTTGTTCTTTAATTCTTCTAGGTCTTTGTTATACATTTCTTGCATCTTCTCGATCTTTGCCTCCATTCTATTTCCGAGGTCCTGGATCATCTTCACTATCATTATTCTGAATTCTTTTTCTGGAAGGTTGCCCATCTCCACTTCATTTAGTTGTTTTTCTGTGGTTTTATCTTGTTCCTTCATCTGGTACATAGCCCTCTGCTTTTTCATCTTGTCTATCTTTCTATGAATGTGGTTTTTTCCCCACAGGCTGCAGGACTGTAGTCCTTCTTGCTTCTGCTGTCTGCCCTCTCTTCTCTTTTATTCTTAAGCAGTAGTTGCAGCACTCACTTCGCCAAAAAACAAAACAAAACAAACAAAAACATATATATATATACATATTCTGAATATTTATGTGTGTATTTTAAGTACATATAGATCTACTTTTTTTCTTCTTAATGATTAGAAAGGATTCTACAACGTGTATTGATTAAACTTATTTTCCCATTCACCCACTGATGGATATTTCTATTTATCGTCTTTATTGCTTTCTTTAACAAACTATGTTCAATAAATATCCTGTACATGTGTATTGGAAAATGTCTCCATGTATGTGCACAAGAAAAATTGCTTACAATGAGATTGCTGGATGAAAAGAAATGTACATTTTTAATAATAACTATAAATAGAGTATAATCTATAAAAACTTTGAATCACTATGTTGTATACTTGAGACTAATATAATATTATAAATCAACTATACCTCAATTTAAAAAATAAAATACACAGACTTAGAAAACAAATTTATGGTTACCCAAGCGGAAAGGGGGTGAGAAATTAGGAGTTTGGGATTAACATATACACACTACTATATATAAAATAATCAACAAGGACCTACTGTATAGCACAGGGAACTCTGCTCAATATTCTGTAATAACGTAAATGGGAGAAGAATTTGAAAAAGAATAGATACTTGTATATGTATAACTGAATCACTTCGCTGTATACCTGAAACTAACACAACATTGTAAACCAATTATACTCCAAGATAAAATAAAAATTTAAAAAAATCTGAAAAAGAATAATATCTGTCTATATATTAATATGTATACATATATAAATATACAATATGTACATATATTTGTATAACTAAATCACTTTGCTGGATATCTTGAAAATTGTAAATCAACTATACTTCAGTTTAAAAAAAAAAGGTTGAATTAAGGAAAACCAGACACCAGAATACGTCTACAGTCTTGAGCAATAAAACAATGTAATCTTTTTGGTAAAGGTCAGAAATAAGAGTTACAGTGTCTGCATTATTTGGAGAATAATACAGGAATTTGATCACAAGCTTTTATATGTAAATACCAGTCTCTTTCAGGGCTTAAATTATATGGGTGGTAAATGTGATTGAATACAATAGATGACTTAGTCACTTTGTCTGGAAACTATTTTTAATCAATATTAGTATGACGATTCATTATTACATATAACCAAACATGAAAGGTCTTAATGTCTTTAAAATTTTAATGCCTTCTACTTTAGAGGCACTAAAGTGAAGAAAAATACCTTTAATAACACAGTTTGTCTCATGAAAATCTGAACAACCAACCATAAAATACAACGCTGCTTAATATAAATGAGGAAATAATATAAAGGGCTAGACTTAGTAAGGAGGCCATATGATGTCAGCTGCAAACAGATGCTCAACATTTTGTAACTAAGAACAAAGACCAACAATGCCACATGTCTGCTTGTCTCAAACTGCCCATGTTTTAGTACTCTGGAGAGTACCTCCCTTCTTTTTAATCCACATAGATGCTGAGCTTTGATTAGAAACTCATTCTGAAATCTCTTGGGACTCTCAAGCACTCTAATTTTGACTTTTGCAGGATGGAAAATTCTAGCAACAGAATGACCATCAGCTAGTGACTCACCCGGCACAGCTTTGTGCCTCCAGTCATGCGCTGAAAATAAAAACTAGAAGCTGACCTGGTGGTAGGTGGTAGCTATAGTCCCTGGTCCAGGTTTATCCTAGAGAAACAGGCCCCTGGATTAGACCCCCAAACTGGGCAGGAAAGCCACTGTGTGCCAGGATTCCTTAAATAACTTACAATAAGATAACTGATCACTAGAAAAAAAAAGTAGTGCTCATTCTGATTCATTCATAATACATGAACATGACAAATGCAAAAAATTGGAATAATAAAAAAGATATTAATAATAAGCTTATCATCTTATCATTCTACTGGTAAGAGTCCTTTGCATCCAGCTTTCAGCTAGGACTCTGTGTGTTCCTTCTCACTTCAATATATTAAGCTTTGAAAGGACTTAATTACTGTGGAGTTTGAGGTATTAAAACAAGACTAAAGACATAAATGTCCTCTCTCCAACTTTAAGATCTAACCCAGATGCTTTTCTTTAATTTGATAACAAGAGAAGCTTTTTTTTTTCCCATTTAAATTACTGTGTGTGTTTCAACTCTTCCCCTCTATTTTCCTGTACATCTCTTCTCTAATTTCTTAATTCTACATAATTATGGATTAAATTGCAACAAAGTACTTAATTTCTCTGTATCACAATTTCTTTTTGAAGCAAGGATAATCACAAAACTATGAACTGCTGTGCACCAACCACTGTAAATATTAATGAAGAAACAGGTAAATTCTTGAAAACAAATCCCAAAGTTCCTCACCCAAGGTAAGATACCATTATTATTCTTATGAAAGTACACCAAAATGGCACTGGCTATATACCCTCTTATAATAGCTATGATGCTTTTTGGTTGCAAATAATAAAAACAAAAATCAATCCAAGTAGTTTATTAATTTATGAACCTGAGAGCCCAGGAGGACAAACTTTAGGCATGACTTGATCAAGGTTCACACTCTATTTCCTTGTGATTGATTCTCTAGGCTCTGTACTTCCTGGTGTGCCGGCTTCATCATGGAAGAATATGGCACTGCTGGGTATATTCTACCTCGTTTCCATCTCTTCTTTTCTTGCAGCCATCAAAAAAGTTCCAAGTTTGATTCTAATCAATTCCTTCTTTATGAGATGCTAACTAACTTCCGAAGCAAACCCTGGAGTCTGGAGCCATGTGTGGATTGGTTTCTGTCTGGATCACTCAGCCATCCAAGAAAGGATCACTGTGGCAAAATAAACATAGGATTGCTCTGATTGCCTTGGAACAATCAGGGCTCACCCCTAGAGGTGGAGAGAGGATGACAAAACTCAAATTACATTGCAGCTACACAATAAAGGAAGGACAGGATGGGTGCTGGGGTGGCCAACACCATCTCCACTATAACTCGGTTATAGCCATCATTTCATGTTAAGTCAGCTGAGTAAAAGGAGTACTTAAATATGGAAGCTGCTGTAACTGTAAGGTACCCTACTGATACTAACAGATGAGAGATTAAACAATAACGTCACCCACATTCTTGCTCTACTGCCCTATTGAGAAAAAAAATCAGTCAAATTTCATTAACTGAAAGATACCCAACATATTTTCTATCATTCTTTTCATGCTATCTGTCAAGTATTCAAATTTAGATCTCCTGTATCATAATAAACGGCTTGGATAAATTTCAACAAACTCTAAAATACTTGCTTTTCGGTTTTTAGTCCCTCCACATGCTCCAGCAGCCTTCCCAAAGCCACTGAAAGCAAACATAAAATGTCAGTAAAAGCCATGTACTTTCTAGGCAAACATAGATCCAAGATAAATCCCCTAGTCCCTGCCTTCAAAAAGATTACTGCATGGACTCTTCTTACAAAAAAGTCTGGAATTGCGCAAAGCTGAGGGTCAGGGATTACACCAAATGCTTTCACATACATTATCACAAACGTAAGTTTTAAAAAAGAAGGCTGAGGAATTGGCCCAGATCAAGGGAAGACCACAGTCCCAGAGAATGATAAGGATGGACGAATAGGAGTAGCCATGGACACTTAGCTAGGAAATTTGGCGAGGGGTGGGGAGGGAGGAGGGAGTCACCCAAAGAGGATAAATGTCTTCTCAATTGGTTGGGAGTATTTGCAATTTTCTCATCTAGAAAGGAAAGAAAGGAGATGGAGGGACTCAGTCTCCTACAAGATACAGACTTTAGATAAATATTATTTCTAAAGATAAAGATTATTTCTTTCTCTAGGGAGACAAATTTTATCTACCATAGGATTTCTTATTGTGCTTAGGTATTCACTTACTTCGAGGCCCCCCAAAAAATCTGTTAATTTGTATTATGAAAGAGTACCTAATAACTCAAATGTCTTTAGACTACACAAGCATTTAGATACAAATGAAGCACAGAAACATTAATAGGGAAATTTGACTAAGTGTTTGCAGGCATTTGCTATGAGATTTCAGCGTAATTCTTCCCCAGATTTGATGAGGATTTCATATATGCTCTCCTCCTTCCTAGATCACACTGGTATCAGTTACTGCAAAGCCACATAAGGATGGTGGCCAGCATCCTTGTGGAAAATATCACAGGACATCCCAGAGCTTTTAAAGCGGCACACGGGCCAAAGTGCACTGCGTTACACTCCGACTCCCTTGAGCCAGATCTATATTGTGGAAAAGTTTGGTACAATTTTTTTAAAGTATAAGCTCTGGACCCAAACAGTCTGGGGTTTAAATCCTAACTTTGCCACTTGTTAGCTAGGTAAGAGTTGGCAAATTGCATCATCTCCTGAGCCTCCACTGTCTCATCTGTAAATTGCAAATGATACCAATTAAATGATACCTTACTATCAAAGTGTTTAGTGCAATGCCCAGTACTTAGCAAGTTCTGATAAACAGTTACCATTCCACTAAGAAACCAGGGAAAATGTCCCTTTGTCTGTGTAGGGCTAGGTCGCAGGTCAGACAGCACACTTGCCTTTTCATTTTCTCTTTTCAACTAGCTTCTTAAGTCACCCATGAGGTGATATGATGATATGATGACATGATATATGGTGATATGATAATCTCTTGAGAAGTGTACAGCTCCCAGACATCCTCAGACATAACATGATTTCTGTTTAAGAGGCTGAACCAGCCCTCATAAATAAAATCCATAGTTTTAAATTATTGAAAACCGCAGCTAGAAAAACTGAGGTTATTTTAAGATCTGTTTGTAACAGAGGGACACACTACAAGGGGTACTGATCATCATAGCATGTTCGGTTAGAGCCTGACTACCTGAGTTTGCATCTCAGCCCTGCTACTTACCTTCTGTGTGACCTTGAGCAGGGTATTTAAACGTCTTTGAGCTGAGCCTCCATTGTCTCATCTACAAAATGGGGTAATAATGCTCCCTACCTAGAGTCAGATGAGGTACTCAGCTGATGACGCTTGGTGTACAATAAGTGTTACGTAAGTGTTAGTTACTTATAATAGTTGTTATCATCTAAATCCTATACCTATAGGTTAAATAAGTGTCTATAGTAATACTACCTAAAAGGTCTAATGAGACAGTGAACTGATTATATCTGGGGAAATACAAGAAATGTAAAAGAAATCCCCTATCAGTGCCTCCTCACGTCCCCTTAAAAAACACACTCTTGCTCATAATTTTATCCCACCATTGGAGGAAAAAAAAGTGTATCACCCTGTCTCAGTGAATGGCTCCATCCTGGCTTTTGACTTGCCATCAGTGGAGCAGCATAGAGGGCAGGGGTCCAAATCAACGACCGGTCCACCCATGTGCACACCCTGAGCGCCAGAGCAAGGACAAGGTCTCATGTGGCATGAAGGTGGTCTGCTCTGTGCAGTTGCAGCAGAGATGGGGAAAATTAATACCAAGTCAAAGTGTATGTTACATCGACAGAGGGGCTCCCCTTTATGAATGGAATAAAAATTTACAGTAGTCCACTGAGTTGGCTTAAAATGCCCTTTTTGCGTCACTCGTGGAATAGAAAGATTCCCATTAGGCTTTTCTTAATAGAAAAATATTCTAGTCA
The DNA here is from genome assembly GCF_028564815.1 of Eubalaena glacialis. Classification (NCBI taxonomy): domain Eukaryota; kingdom Metazoa; phylum Chordata; class Mammalia; order Artiodactyla; family Balaenidae; genus Eubalaena; species Eubalaena glacialis. Next base: position 118,136,554 of record NC_083724.1, read on the forward strand.
AAACTACATTTAGGTAACAAAGTGGTATTACTTAATATTATATTAAACAATACTAGTTGCAGTTTACTAAAAATTGTAAAAAAAAAAAATGTGTATACACTGCCAATTCGAGTAACAAACACCCTCTGAAGGATCAGGGTTTATCTGACGCTGATGCCGAGGATAGCACATAACTCTGGAACGCCTCATTCAAAAATCAGTTTTCCGTGGCAGCTGTTTTAATGAGTGTTTTATTTGCGATGATAATTGGTTTTGGAATACATGGCAAACACCATGGTACAAGAGGTCAAACTAAGTTTCAATTTTTGTTTTGGAAAAGAGTCAAGGGAGGATCAGGAAGAATATCTTAATAATGTTCTATTTTGTGGTCACAGTTAAGTTTATTTTCAAAAAATCCATGGAAACCCTTCTTGGAAAAGTCCGGTCAACAAATTCAACTTATTTAAAAAGTGTATTCAGTAATTGGAAGATTTTTTTAAAATCTATGTGAGACATATGTATGTTGTAAGACCAAACTGAGGTTAAAGGGGTTTATATGTTTATATTTAACTTAGAGTTGAAGTTGACCCATAAAATTCATAAAATAACATTTTGGCAGTTTGATTCAAATTGAGCTAATGAAAAATTGGGAAAAACAGATTTTTGTTGGTCCCAGGTCACTATGAAGTAGCCAAATGTCTGTTTTAAATAGTCCCCACTGAATCAAAATTAATTTTTCTTGGACTTAGACAAAATATACTACCTTTCCACACTCTGCATACTTCCATGGCAGTTGGAAACGCTAAAAGGCAGCCGATAATGTCTTCGTCCTTTTCTTCCTTTTGCTTCCTTTCACACCATTCTGGTCATGAAAGCTAAGAGTCTCTGAAGAAAAATTTCACAGATTTTGTTTTTCTTACCTCAGGTTCTCTCTACCTTCACTGGAATTTCTTGGGCTTTTTAAATTTTTCTTTCCAACTCATGTTAAGCTTATACAATGAGCCTACCAGTATCCGGTCCAAACTATCCACCATTTCAAAGCCCACCTGTTTCCAATTTCCACGGAGGCCAGATCCCACCTTATGTAGGAGTCTCCACCAGGCAAAGGGGGAGCTATGCAGAGCCAGAAATTGGAACCAGGAAGTAGAATCCCCCTGAAGTGCTTCATGCTCTTGTGCTGTAATTCTCTTAAGCCATACTTTAAAAAGCACCAGCTCAGCTAATGAAGAATAGATGAGAAACTCTAGCTAATGTATATTGGCTAATTCCATGACTGCATTAATGAGTTCCAAGCCATAGCCTTCATTCCCATATAGGTCTTTTATCTTTGCTGTCTTTGGTAACAATTAAAAACTACAAACCCCAAAAGTGAGAGAATAAAAGTATTCGTAGAACCATTGTTTCTAATAGAAAAAAAAAAAAAAAATGGAAACTTTGTTTTCTAACAAAGAATATTTATATTATAGCATATAATTATTATAGAATATATACTACATATACTATATTACATGTAAAATATATGTTATATAGTTATGGTATATGTTATATTGTCATTAAATGGATATTTACATAAATGTTTATTCAATAATTTATAAACTATTAAAATAAAAATATTTTCACTAAGGTTACACTTATGTAAATATATATATGAAAGTAACCTGGAGGGAAACAACCAAATAATAGTAGGTTACTTCCTGGGATTGCAGGTGATTTTCCCCTTCATTTTTATGTATCCTTCTGTGTTATTTTACTATAAGTGAGCAAATAAAGAAATAAGAAGAAGCACAACTGACTTTATATATTTGTAGATCAGATATAAACAAATAGTCAATAATCTCATTTAAGAGGACTCATAAATCACAAAAGTTTTCAGTAAGTAGAAGGCATTTTGCTGACTTGTTTCAGATAACCAGCTGGTGGTCAGGCCTGACATTTACGTTCTTGTATTTATTTCTACATTCCCTGATCCATGTAATCCTACCCTCCTACTTCAGGATTTCTAAAACCTGGGTAGGGTTTCCTGATAATTTCCAACCACAAAACAACTCTTGATTATTGACAGGTTAGCAATTAGAACATGCAAATGGAGAAGGAAGGCTTGGATCCTTCCTAGTTACTCGTTCTCTTTTGACCCTGGGATGTGCTCCTTCCCTCACTCTGGTTTTGGGACAGTGGTGGGTTGTCTGGGCATGGAAGGTACAGGCACAACCCAAGTCTGCAGTTGTACAAGGCCTCGTGGTTTCGTGTGTCGCACTGAGAACAAATGACGCCATAATTGTGAATCTGTTAGTAGTTTACAACTATAATTCACTCTGCCAATAACTGCTACGCAGTCGTTACAGAAACAAACACCCATATCATGTGTGCTGATTTCCGACTTGCAAGATCGCAGATGAGGGAGCACTGAGAAAGATTTAATAAGACAGAGTAGAATGGATAAAGAAGATGTGGCACATATATACAATGGAATATTACCCAGCCATAAAAAGAAACGAAATTGAGTTATTTGTAGTGAGGTGGATGGAGTTAGAGTCTGTCATACAGAGTGAAGTAGGTCAGAAAGAGAAAAACAAATACAGTATGCTAACACATATATATGAAATCTAAGGAAAAAAAAAAAGGTCATGAAGAACCTAGTGGCAAGATGGGAATAAAGACACAGACCTACTAGAGAATGGACTTGAGGCTATGGGGAGGGGGAAGGGTAAGCTGTGACAAAGCGAGAGAGTGGCATGGACATATATACACTACCAAACGTAAAATAGATAGCTAGTGGGAAGCAACCGCATAGCACAGGGAGATCAGCTCGGTGCTTTGTGACCACCTAGAGGGGTGGGATAGGGAGGGTGGGAGGGAGGGAGATGCAAGAGGGAAGAGATATGGGAACATATGTATATGTATAACTGATTCACTTTGACATAGAGCAGAAACTAACACACCATTGTAAAGCAATTATACTCCAATAAAGATGTTAAAAAAAAAAAGAGTAGTCTTACAAAATTCCAAGAAAAATATTTTAAGCTCTCATGAAGCAATTGTAGTACTATATAAATATTTTTATTATTTTTGCATCATTTTATTTCCTGATTTCTCTATCTCTGGATTTGTGAATATCTCTTTCATTTCTTAGAAATAAAAAATAATGGGAAACCACCTGATTTAGCTCAGAGGCAAGAAAAAATATATAGCATTACAGGGTACACTTTATGTTTATTCTTAACATGGATTTAAATATAAAAATTGAATATCAAAGTGGAGACTCACAACTACAAATTCACATTCTGTGTCCCTGCTCTTTCCTTCCTGCCACTGAAGCCACAGAATGCCCCCAGAAGACCAGATGCTGCATTCATCAGCTCTTTCTCAGAGCTTAGAATGTGCCACAAATCTCAGTGTGTACTGATAAGTGTTTCCTCATTTTTTAATGTCTATATCTCATTTACGTTATTTTTCCTTAACCAAACATCTTACTTCAAGACTTACTCTCTTGTGTTTCTCCCCTCTGCCGGTTTGCATAGGTTTTGCAGCCTATTCCTATGTTGTTGACTTGGTAATAAACAGTTTCTGGGCAACAGTACCCACAGGATGCTTCTTTCGGCTTTCTGCTTGCTCTCTTTCCTGTTCTTTCCTTAATGCATAGTGGCCTATGTCAACTGTCAGAGAAAAGGTCATTTTAACCTGTCTTTCAGTGTTCTGTGACCTAAAATTCCTTCCCAGCATGGTAAGCGTTATCAAACCCAAGAAATTTGATCTGGTCCTTCAAAATACTGAAATACTACAAATTAAGGCTAAGATTGGTGGGCCAAGTAGGGCATAGAGCTGAAGAAGCTGCAGTTGCAGCTTGGGTCTGGTACTGATCAAAATAACTCTTTTCCTTCTGTTCTTCAATCATTTCTTACAGCATCTTGGTCACTGAGGTGGATCGTATGAGAGAGGAAGACTGGGTCTGGGAAAATTTAACACAACGCCTGGAAGACTGCGTCAGAAGGTCAGTGGTATTGTTTTATAAGTGAGTAAAATATCATTGTGATTTAAATTAATGACTGTCAGTTCTGAGAATCTCCTAGGTCTCTGACATCCCAAACCACAGAATTCCTCTGAGCCAATGAATGTAAAAACACTTCCTCCACTTTGGATTTCTCCCTAAAAATATTTTCATTCATTACTTCATTCCCAAACCCTCAAATTTTAATCATTTCTTTCAAAGGAGATGGAAACTGTTCTGTCTTATTATAATAGTCTGCTTACGTTGCCACAACAAAATACCCTAGACGGGGTGGCTTAAACAATCTAAATTTATTCCCTCACAATTCTGGAGTCTGGGAAGTCCAAGATCAGGATTATTATTATTATTATTATATTATTATTATTATTGAAATTATTAAAGTTTAAAAAGCAGTACTCAATCTTGTAGGGTTTGGCATTAATGGGACTCATATATTGCTGGTGGAATCTAGAAAATAATTATATACATATATTTAAAGAAGCTCAAAAATGTTCAAACCCTTTGATCTTCAATTCAGTCAGTGTACGTATACATTCTAAGGCAACAATAATAACTATATATATTGATTTATGTGTAAAGAAATTTCTTGATGTGCTTATTACAATAAAACCTGGGAACTATATAAATGTTCAATGATAAAGATGTGATGAAGTATATGGTGTTACAACTATATGATAGGTTGTCTTCCACCATTAAAATATACTTGTTATGTCCTATATTATTATACACTAATGCTAATATATAGTATTAAACTTAAAAGTAGGATAAACTGCATACACATAGTATGATCTCATTAGTAAATCAAAATATACTCTTAAGAGTTTCTACTCTTAAAGTAGAAACTAGAAGAATAGACATCAAAATTCAAAAGAAAATAGTCTTGTTTTCTGAATTCTTGGTGATTTCAATCTCCTCGTTATTAATTTTATGTTTTTTGTTTTTCAACAATAAGCTTTTACTATTTTTATATCCTATCTATTTTGTGTTGTTACAAATAACATTTGAAGTGACATTTTTATACTATTCAAGAATGGCTGTTTTGATTGATAATTAGAGCTTGTATAAAAGACTTGGCTTACTATTTTTCATCCTATAACAAAGGAAAATGATGAGATAGTCACATAAATATGGTAACATTAATAGAAAGGAGGATTTTCATACATTAAAAAAAAGAGAGGGACCAGTAGCTTACATTCAATTGATATACCATTACATTCGTTGTGTTAGTATCATAAGTGACAATATTTTCATTATTAAATTTCAAATATATTATCATGGGGCTTCCCTGGTGGCACAGTGGTTAAGAATCCGCCTGCCAATGCAGGAGACGTGGGTTTGAGCCCTGGTCCAGGAAAATCCCACATGCCGCGGAGCAACTAAGCCCGTGCGCCACAACTACTGAAGCCTGCGCACCTAGAGCCCGTGCTCCGCAACAAGAGAAGCCACCGCAATGAGAAGCACGCGCACCACGACGAAGAGCAGCCCCCGCTCCCGCAACCAGAGAAAACCTCACGCGCAGCAACACTCAACACAGCAAAAAATAAAATAAATAAGATTAAAACAAAACAAGACTAATATATTATGATGAATGTTTTACCTATCAGAAATTTGTTGACCTTTCTGCCATACCTGGCATGTATTTTATTACATACGTACAACATATTTTTCTTGTCTTACTCTCAGCTGAGCCTCCACAGTGGAGAACAAAGAATTTCAAGGGTCCATACAGTCTAAAGAGAAAGGGGGAGGGGGGTGGGGGAGGGAGGGTTTGGGAGTTTGGGGTTAGCAGATACAAACTATTGTATATAGGCTGGATAAACAACAAAGTCCTACTGTAGAGCACAGGGAACTGTATTCAATATCCTGTGACAAATCATAACGGAAAAGAATATGGAAAAGAACGTATGTATGTGTGAATCACTTTATTGTACAGCAGAAATTAACACAACATTGTAAATCAACTATACTTCGATAATAATAATAATAATAATAAAAGCGATACAACTGACATATAAAAATAAAGAGAAGTTCCAGCATCTGTGCAAAACTTACTAATAAGATGCTAAGAAAGAAGTCCCATGACCCTTAATTTCTTAATTTGTTTTCTCAAATGTATATAAAAGGAGGCTTGAAAATTGAGAGATAGCAGACCATGGATTTCTTCAGGAGTTTCCAGCATGAGAGCACCTCATGGATGACTTCCTTCCCACCCCAGCCCCCAACCCCCATGCTAAGTGAGAAGGATGAATTAGGGATGATCCTTTGACCTCAGGAAATTGAGGAATGCAGGTCTGGTACCTGACTCATGTCTAGGGAGTCTAGAGGCATGAGGCTTACTAGAGCAAACTATGGCAACGAGCCCAGAGGTGCTTGGAGCCAGGTCTCCACTTCCAGAGCTGCAGGTCCTGTTTCATAGACTAGGTAGGGGCTGGATGAAAGTCTCTGAGCTTGTGTCACCCTAAAAAGGAGATACCCGAGAGCACTGTCTAGAATTAAGTGACCCAAGAGAAGCAGTCAGTGTGGGGTGGCTGCCAGAAGCCAGGGACTGAAGCCAGCATCCAAGGGAACCAGCTGGGATACATATGGCCCACCTCAGGATGCTGATGGGGCTTCCCTGAAGGGGAACTTCAAAGAACCCACAAGACTGCTCGTGAGAGAAATGATCAGCACTTGGAATCTGCCACACCAGAGGGCTCCATGGCAAGATTATAACTGCACCAGGCAAGTAAGAATTCGTGTGCCCTTTGACGCTCTCACACGTGACATCTGAAGAGTCAGAGGTCCCATGGTGAGTGGAGGGGAAAGACGTAAAAGAAAAAGATGGGGAAACAGTGCAAAAAAAAAAATCAGTATCCTCCTTCCTACCACAGATTTTTCTGCAGCAGGACTGAACTGGAGGAGGAGAGAAAATTTAAATATGATGACATACAGATGGTTTGGGTTGGATTGTACTTTTTACCTGCTAAAAAAAAAAAGATACTATTCATTAATTCCTAAGAGTGACTGGAGAAGCTGTGGAATCTTCATCCAGGGATAGAAAGGAACGATTTGACAGATTAAGTCAAAAGGAGCATTTAGGGAACAAAGAACAAAGTTGCTTTATGTTCATACCTAATCAAACCCTGCTGATGTCATAAACTGGTTACCTAAGCACTGTCAACAACAAAACATTTCAAATTATGGAAATGACAAGAAAGAGGGAAAAGAAGCTGGTACTACAAAATGTTAGAGTTTTCTCCAAAAAACCACTTTTTTGGACAAAAACAACAGGAAATGTTATCAAGGGAGCCCTATATTTTGAGAAAAGGTTGTACTCTGCTTTCAGAAATATTTGTTTACAATACTGCAATTTTGGGGGAATTTATCCTATAGAAATGTGATGGAAAATGAGGCTCAACCATAAAAAAGCTAAGTTTCAGAGACAAATTACAACCTATTCACACAAAATGAACGACGTATACATCTGATTTAAATGGCCTAGGGAAATTTTATGTTGGGTGACTGAAGAGACCTACCAGGTTTCTTATTTTCATCTGTGGTTTGAAGAGTACATAGATTATTTAATTGCAGGAAAATTTATTAAGCCAGGAGTACGGAATATAAAGGAACTGAAGGTTTTCTCCAGTTCTTCAGAGAAGACTGAGGGGGTCTTGTAACTCCTGAAGGTTGAGAAGGAGGGAAGCTGGGACTCCAAGAACCCCAACTTTGGAAAACGTCAGCAAACCAGGACTCTCAAAAGCAGCGAGGGAGCACGTGTCTCTGAAGGAGTTCAAGCCTGGGGTCTCTGTCCCTTTAAATGGAAGGAAAATGGGGGAGGGGTGAAATAGGTGATGGGAATTCAGAGGTACAAAGGACCCGTTTTAAAATAAGTAAGTCGTAAGGATGTAACATACAGCACAGGGAATATAGTCAGTGTTTTATAATAACTTTGCCTGCTGTGTAATCTATAAAAATATCAAATCTCTACGCTGTACACCTGAAACTAATAGAACATCGTATGTCAACTATACTTGAATGAATGAATGAGGGAATAAATAAATAATAAATAAATAAATGGAAGAAGAAAAGGTCTGTATTTGACCGTGAGACGTGAAGTGGACCCATGAGATGAATGAACCCTCACCAGCGCGGTGGTAACAGTCACAGCGGTGGTGGTCGGCGTGTTAGTCATCAACACTGTTGAGCCTTGCGCTAGAGACCGTGTAAACATCGTATCAGTCCTCACCCCAGTCCTACGAGATAGGTATTATTGCCTCTATTTGGCACGTTAGGAAACCAAGTCTTAGGCAAAGTAACTGAATTAAATTTTCCAACAGTAAGGGATGGATCTTGCATTTAAGCCTGTTTTTTTCTCGCACCGGAATCCAAACTCTTTATCCATCCTCTGTACTGGTCATTACTGCATTTGTTTAACTCATTGAACAAGCATGTATTTATTATGTATCTAGAACTTTTTTGTTTGTTTCTGTCGTAGTGAGGGAGCAAAAGGAGAATACTTGGGGGGAATGAAAGTTAAGTTTTGTCCATTCTGCACGAGAAAGATTCACAAGAAGAACTGGGAAGGAACATGCTGCCTTCCGCTGACACCACCCTCCTCATGGTTTGGGTTTTGCTCTCTCTTCTCTCCCTTCTGCCTCCACATCCCTAGTGTGCCCTTATCTGCCAGGTGATCGATCTTTCCACAACACCTCCCATCCTTTTATTCAGCTGCAGTTTGCTTATGGTTCATGCATGGGATTCAATAAATATATACCAAGATTACCATTAGAAGGTATTCCCCTAGGAAATGAATGTTTAAGCAGCTATGGATGTGCTGGTGTTGTTATGCACAGAATTGATACATTTTGGGGACTTTGATCAACTAACTTAGGGAGGACCGGCTAAGCGGTGAGTGTCAGGGTAGGAATGGAAGAAGGATGAAGGGCAGGCACTAGCATTGTCTGAAAGTCTGCTGTATTCAAAGCAAAGTGATAAGTGCCTTATACTTTATATAATCGAGCCATAACTCCATGCTCCATATCTGAATATCGTCTTTAACACCAGAGTCAAAGAGGCTCATAGGACAACTTGCTTAAGTTCACACAGCTAGTAAGTCTGGGAACCTGGGTACAAAGGCAAATCTGTCTGATTCTGGATCCTTCTCTCCACTACATGAAAAAAACATGTGTTTCAAAGGACTTGTACTCAAGTTTATAGCAGGAAGGCTAAGAAAGAGTCGTGGAGAAGATATAAAGCTAAGCGTTGTTCTTAAGTTAAAAAATAATAGTAAAATCTGGGGAGTTTTAGGAAGAGCCAACAGAAGACTAGGAATTTGTCTCCAACCAAACAAGAGGCCAAGACCACATCCCAGGAGCAATGACACATTATACTCTTAGTATGATCATCAATATCATCATCATTATCATGATTATTAGAGTTTCTGATAATGATAAATGGCTGAGTCTCAGTGGTAACTTCTTTCTTTCCTGTTCTGAGATAAAGAGACCCCATAGTTAATAGCTTGGTAGTAATGTTCCTTCTGTCTACTATGATGTTTTTAGTTTTACTGCATCCTAGAAAGGTAGCATCCCAGGGCACAGGCTGGAGGAAGGGCGTGGGTATTGATTCAGATTATCCTAAGTGCTAACAAGCATGAAGCATAAGCCAAGGCAGACAAAGAGGAAACATTTAAACTTTAAAGCAAAGCCAAATCCCAGCCAACTGCTAAGAATTCAGACAAAGGACACGAGCTAGAGAGAGCACACCAGAGAGGGAACGTTTAAAATAGAGTGAAGGAGACAGATTTACAGTACGATGACCTGACCCTGCGGAACAGTAATTTTCCACAAGCTGACACATGCAGCTGAGAGTGTTTGCCCGGAACAGCCACATTTGCTTCTCCTCCCACAGCTGGGATGGGAAGAATGCAGAGACCCCTGGCCCGAGCAGAGGCTCAGAAGCCTTCCAGTGGTTCACCTCAAAGACATCGTCACTATTCACCAGGTAAATCAGTTGTCACGTGTATCACAAATAATTTTCTATCACTAAAAACAAATGACTAACTTTGTGGATGATGTTGTTTAAAACAAACAAACAAACAAAACCCCAAAAACCTTTTTACTGACATAATAACCTGCACAAAGAAATGTGCACAGATCAAAAGGCTGTACACGGTGATTAAAATACTGCTTACTCAGTCAAAATGGAAGAGGGGGGCAAAGAAGTCAGTCATCAAGGCAATTATCATTTTAATGCAAAAAAATCCAGAATAAACAAAATATCCAAATGTAAAAAAAAGGCCGTACAGCATGGCGGTTTTCCAAAATCAACACACCCATGTAACCAACATTCAAATCAAGAAATGGAACGTTTTCAAGTCCGGTGCCTCCTCTTGGTCATTACTTTCCTCGTGATGACTTTGATTTCTCACCCTGAGATTCATTCTGCTTGTCTTTGAACTTTAATAAATGGAGCCATCTAAAATGTAGTAGATTGTCTGGCTCTTTTTTTATTCAATATTGTATCTCAGAGTGTTATCAAAGTGTGGAGTACAGCAATCATTTGTTCTTCCTTATTTGATATTCCGTGTATCATTATACCATAATTTATTTGTTCATTACAGTATTAATAGACATCTATTTTGTTTTGCTTTTTGAAAATAGTTTTGATATAAAGAATGGCGTGGTGAACGTTTATGTACATATCTTTTGGTGTATTCCTTAGGAATTGCTGAGTCCTAAGACTTACTATCTTTGGATTTAATAAATATTCCTAAAGAGCTTCCCCAAGAGGTTTTGTACCAACTGCTACTCCACACAGCGGTGTTTGAATGTTCCAGAGGTTCCACATTGCCACCAACTCTTGATAATGCTAATCATTTCTATTTTAGCCTTTCTTCTTACTGTTACCAGATAAAATATAGGACTTCCACTTACATTTGAAATATTTGGGACATACTTATATCAAAAATATTATTCACTTTATCTGAAATTCACCTATATCTAGGAATTCTATATTTTATTTGCTAAATTTGGCAACTCTATCCTGGTGCGTGTGTAGTGGTATCTCACTGTGGTTTTCATCTGCATTCCCCTGATGGTTGATAGGTTGATCATTTTTTTTATAAGTATTTTGGCTGTTTGGATAACCTCTTTTGTGATGCTCCCGTTCAAGTCTTTTGCCCACTTTCTATTAAGGGTTCAGCTTCTTCTTATTGATTTCTAAGAGCTCTTTCAATACCCTCTCTTTGTATTCTTTGTCAGATAAATAAGTTTCAGATCTTTTCTACCAGTCTGTCTGTAGTGTATCCGATCTCATAAAGGTGTCCTGAAGTCTTTAATTTTAATATAGTTCCAATTTCTCAATATTTTTCTTTACACACAGTGGATTTTATGTCTCGTTTAAGAAATCTTTTCCTCTTCCAAGGATAAGACAAAATTGTTTTATATTTTCTTCCAGAAGCTTTATTGTGTTGCCTTTTATATTTAGATCAACAATCCATCTGAAATTAGTTTTGTGTTTGATAGGACGTAGGTAGTCATTTTTTTCCCCCCAAACAGATAATTATTTAGTTTAAGACACAAATTTTTTTTTTTACATTTTTTACAGAAACATTTTTTAATTTCTTTGATGAGAGGATGTTTTAAAGTAGAAAAGTTAAAACTCTTGAGTATGTACACCAAGTTTTTTTTTTTTCACACACACACACACTGTATTTTATTTTTACAAGAGATAAATAGACTGACACCAAGCATTGTACATGGATGACCACAACAAAAGCAACAATAATTGCAATTACCAAACACGAAACACACTCATACTATGTCATAATATTGACATTCAGTCCAGTAATCCGCCACTGTAACAGCTCCTTTACTTTGCAGTGAAAATTGATTTGTATATTCTTTGCCTCTGAGTCCTCGTGGGATTTTTTTTTTAAATTCAAACAGTAAGTCACAAAAATTATAATCATCCTCATCAGTTCACTCAGTCCCATGTAATTAATTTTTTTTTATCTTGATCTTTTGTTAGCACTTTTATGAGTTCATCAGTTTTTCATTAGAGTTCTGAAAATGCTTATTCATTCACTTCAGCAGTACAGTCAGTTACCAGAAACCTGTACTTGTCAGAGTCTTTTCCATGAATTCCTTGAAGATGAAACCCTTTTATAGGAACATATTTGCAAAAGCATCACAGTACACCCAGAACTGTCTGTAAATGACAAAAGACTTAAAAATGACCACGGTTAAAGATCTGATGGAAGTTCATAATAATGCAATTGACAAGGAAATTTAGTTATTTCTGAGATATACATTTTAAAGTAATAACTAGAATTATGACTTATAACATTATACCAGAACATATAAGATTTTTAGAAATTTCATGTAATGTCTGAAACATTTATATTAACATATTTCCATACAAATAACCCAATGAAAGTTTAGTATTAGTTGTTTTGTTTGTTTTTTTATACTGCAGGTTCTTATTAGTCCTCAGTTTTATACACATCAGTGTATACATGTCAATCCCAATCGCCCAATTCAGCACAACACCATCGCCACCCCACCGCAGTTTTCCCCCCTTGGTGTCCATATGTCTGTTCTCTACATCTGTGTCTCAACTTCTGCCCTGCAAACTGGCTCATCTGTACCATTTTAAGACACAAATTTTAATACAGTAAATTTATTAATAATGTTACTCACAATCATTTGCATTCAGATATGCTTTCTAGGGTGAGAGAGAAAGCGGTAAAGTTCCTGCTATTTGTAGGATAGTGCAAATAGCTCTAGGTTTGCACAATGGAGTGTTTTGTACATGTCTATTTTATTAATTATGTGTTGGGACAAATGGCGTTTAAATGGCACATGATTCTTCATTGTTGCATGCTAACGGAACTTCAAACAAAAGTACTAGGGAAAATTTTCTCATATTCTCTTTAAAATTAATCAGATACTAGCTGTTTACAAAGACTTTTATGCCCAAAGCATCTTCATTTTATTAAGTCCTGAAATTTTTCAATGTTTAGAGATAACTCTCCATTCTAGAAGTTATATACAGAAGTCGTTTCAAGTTAGACAGTTATAGGATAAAGTTAAAAATGGTGTATTAAGCTCCTCTTATTCCAAAGACAAAACTAAAGTGACAGTAAAGTACCAAAGGGGGCATTAATCCACAAGGCTAAAGAAAAATGAAAGAAGAAATAATAGAGGATGAGATTTGAAAAAATATTTATAAAATTAAAAGTAGACAGAGATTGGTCACTGACATGGGAAAAATGAGGAAGTTATGACATAAGAACTAATGAATTTGCCCCACAGACAAGCTAAAGATGAGTACTCATGGCAGCAGGTATTAAGGCAGGGGTGTGGCATGGATCTGAAGGCGGGAAAAAATATATATCGATTAAATAAAGGACAATCAGAGAAAAGAAAGGGCCCTTGGGAATTAAAAATATAATGAAATAAAAGTTTAATAGAAGAATAGAGGTACAGTTAGGGAAATTTTATGAAAGGCATAAAGACAGGCAAACAGAAGGAAAATAGGAGAGAAAAGATAAAAGTAGAGTATCAGTCTGAGAGGTACAGTATCTACCTAAAAGGAGCTCCAGAAACAGAGGGCAGCGAAGACAGCAGGGGAAAATAATAAAATGATTAATATCAGAAAATTCCCATCATGTGTCTCCAGATTGAAACCCACCAGTCGCAACACATCCACTCCAAGACTTTTCACTGGGAGAGTTTAAAACACCACAGATCAAAAGAGGATTCTAATAGCTTGAGGAAAGTACAGATTGAGAAACTACTCAAATAGAATAGAAGAAGTATTTGAATATCCACTGATTGTTCGACCATTAACACTGGATGCTGGAAGACAGTAAAGCAGAATATTCAACATTCCAGGGGATAATGATTTTCGACTACAATTGTACACTCAGCTAAACTATAAATCAATGTGAGGATACAATAAAGATAATTTTAGATAAACAAAGCTTAAAAAATTAGAAACACTAAGACAATATATTTCAGCAAAATAAACGAGTAAATCAAGAACGAGGAAAACGTGAGATTAAAACAAAAGGAGATTCAAAACAGGAAAATGTTTGAACTTTTTGAGAATTTATTGATCAGTGTTTGATATATCAGGTAGAACATTTGGGAAAATATTAGAGATTATTCTGTGGACAGCTAAGCACCAGGAAAAGTGAGGCAATTTAAGTCCAAGGCACACGAAGTGTTGTGTGAAAATGAAAAATTAATGTGAAGGGTTATACAATGGATCTAAATCCCTAATATCATGAAGAAGTCAGTGTCTGTCTGTCTGTCTATCTCTTTCTCCCTTAACAGTAGTAGTATAATATGTATGAATAAAGAAGAAAATGTTTCAAAAATAGCTAAAAGATTTGACGACACCTTCCTCTGAGGAATGGGCTTGAGTGCAGAGAATACTGGGGCAAGAAACCGTTTATAATTATTCAGTACTTTCTCGATTTTTTAATTTGTGCACTTGTCACTTTGACTAAAACAGATGACGTTTTAAGAAAAAGAAACGTTTAAAAAAGAAAATCCTAGCAATTATCTAGACTTATAAAGCATTTCTTGCAAAAAATTTAAACCTAAACATAATCTTACCTTTTACCTTCTCCTTAGAGTCCATTGCACCACGCTAGATCTTATTCACCTGGATTAAACAGAATGTTTTTCTAGATTTTAAATGAAATATTTGGGGGGGGGGGTCTTGTCTATGCTCCTGTATTATTGATAAAATAATATCTACATTTAACAGTTCCTCAAAATGCATTTAGAATTGACTAGGAGCATAAGGGAAGATAGAAGAGAATTTGTGAAGATATTCCCCATCTCAACAGCTTCCATCTGCCCCCCATCGTCTTGTTTTAAATGCACAGTGGCATGTGCAAATGCAAATGACTATATCTATTTTGAGAGGAATACGCTGAAAAGTAATAGTATCTGAAATTCAAGGGGATGGGGACTTTATTTATCATGAAATAGTTAAATCTTTTTTACCCAAATGCCTCAAAAAAGGAAAAATAAATGGTTTCTTGAGATCAAAACATGAAACAAAGGCAGAAAAAAAGCTTCTACCCTTTGCCTTGAATAAGGTGGCAAACCACTTTCTCCAAGGTTTCCTCAGTTATTTTAAAGAGATTGTTAATTGTTCTTCAAAGTATATTTGAAAAAAATTTTTTTCTTAAAAAATGTTTTGATCTTGTAAAAACATAAAGGCAATATAAATCAAACAGTTGCTATTCAATGTCAAGTAGCGGTGGCCTGAGAAGCTATTTTCACTTATCATTGGCGCCCACTCACAGTGTTTGACTTGGCTTGGTTTCTAGAATTCCTTGGATTTATGTGGAGGTGCCACAAATCTCTTTCCATTAATTGAGCCCTACTCTTGAACTCTGGAGCAAGATGTCACCTGTGGCCCATTCAGTTGGCTACAACTCAATAGGGCTGAGGCCGGTAAAAACTCTACCAGGAGAGAAAACGTTAAGATATGATCACATTTATAACAGATCTCCAAAAGTACTGCAATCCCTGGTTCTACCCGAAGACAGGAACTCCGCAAATAGAAGTTAGAACACAGAGCTACCCATTTACTGCAGGGCGTTCTCTGCCTGACATATCTCAACCTTCGACCTGGCCTCCCTTTGACCTGAAATGCCCATTGCACTCTTAGTTTTAGGGACGCCGAATGTGTGGATGTCTGAACAAAAGCTGGCATCTCTTTCTTATTACAGAGGAATTTGACCATCTCAACCTCCCCTGGACTTATCTTTTGAGTCCCTCTCTTCCTTCCCCTCACCAAACCCCGCTGTCCCATCTGCCCTCCACATACTCATCATCCAAAGTACCTGGGAACCCACATTGGCTCCAAACGTTGTCTGTAGATGCATAAAAAGTAGCTTTTACACATTTTTATACATGCATATAACTACTCTGTGTATGAGGGTACTGTTATGATTCATAAAATATTGATTCATTTAAAATGGTTTTTGGATTTATAGTAAAAAAAAATTGTCAGATTTGTTTTTTTTTAGGCAGTTGACTCTGAAGTGTTTTGCATACGTCAAAAAGATTCTGAAACTTACATTACTACTATGTTCAGACTGTCTCACCCTAACAATATTACATCTGTTTCAATACAATGAGGGAAAGTTTGATGTAGTATTTGAAGTATGCAATCAAGGGAAACAGGCTGATTTATTATTTCCAATGGTTGTTTTAGTCTCAGGTAGAATTTTATTTAATCTGTGTTTTAGTCTGTCTCACTTAGTTGAAAGTTTCTACAAATATCATATGACTCTGATTATGAACCCACACTAACCTTAGCAACCAAGTTTGACTTTCATCCAAAACACCATGAGAAAAAAAAACTTAACTGCTCATTACATTTACACACATTTCCTTATTACTCAATAAGGAGTAATTACTTATTACTCATGACAACTGTTCATAATATAAGCAGAAGAGTTCTTTAGACCCAGATCATTCCAGAGGTCATATCAGAAAATTAATTTCAAATGACTGGAGTTTTTTGTCAAGTAGAGAGTGATTTATATGAACTATAGCTTAAATATAGGTAGCTATGCAAGTTAATAAAATGTAGCAAAACATTCCAATAATCAAAGTGCAGTTAAGTAATACAGTAAGTCAATCCAAATTTCTATACTTGCAAAAAAATAGAGCAATACCTGATTAAGAAAAAGCAGGCATATACTAACTAGGCATGAAGATACAATCATATTCTGGAGTCAAATGTTTGAAAGAGTAAAGAGGATAAACAATATGTTTGCAACGAAGATATGGAATCTGGCAAATTTACTGCCACTGTTCAGCCCAGGAGCGTGTGTTCTAAGATCCCATAGTCACTTTAGGAATCATTGTATCTGAAAGTACCCGGGTCAACAGAAGAGTTAGGTCCCGTCAGAAATATTCTTTCACCTTCTTTAGGGGATACAAGCGAAGCTGATATGGTGGGGAAGAGAGTTTTGTTTGAAGGTCAACGGGGAACCTCCGCAGATAGGAAAATCAGATGTTCAGTTAGTGAAGACAAAACAAGCCAACAACCCAAACAAATGATGTAGGAAGAGAAAAAAATATTAAGGAGCAACATTTAACTGGAGAAAAAACAGTTTTCTTTGAAAAAGTAGAAATTGACTTGGAAACATAAAAGTGAAAAGGAAACATGACGGGGAATTCAGAAGGCTGGATTTTACTGTCTCTAAGCCTTGGCTCAGCTGCTCACCCACAGCACCTGGGTTATCTAACTTGTCTGCCTTGTCCATAAAGCTGTCACTGTGTGTGATAAAATGGACTCACCTGCATTACAGAAGTTGAACAAAAAGTATGTTGCTAGCATGGGGCAACATGAATTTTTACAAAGTGTTTTTGCTTGTTTGTTTGTTTTTTACAAAGGGGCACAAGAATTCAAGGAAGCAGTGAGGCCACCTTCCCACACTTGCTTAGATCATAGTGAAAGAGGGAGTAACCTGAACAGTGAGTGGACGTTGCCCCCCTACAGAGAAAAGCCTAAGAAGGAAACAACGCAACTGAGTTATTCATACAAAGAGAGTTAACGGCCAGAGGTAACGTCATAGAAAACCATCAAAACTGTTTAATTGACATGATGGTGTGAAAAAGGCAGCGTAGGTGGCAGTGTTGAGCATGGATGTACATTAGTGATAAGGAATAAAGAGGTGATTAATTTAAGGTACTAAGTGTTTAAGGGAGTTTATACCTGAGCGTAATAAAAATAACAACAGTAACAGTAACAGCAAAAGAGAAACAAGGATCTCTTTTTGTATAGTTAAATGATGATACCAGAGAATATGCCAAAAAGAAATGAAACTGTAGAAAATGCGAATAACATCAGAATCAGGTACAAGGTTAGGGTTAAACTTGTTCACCAGAGTCCAATGTCAACAAAGCTAACATGTCTTTTGTAATGCTAAAAAGAGTTAAATTTAAGTCAAACAAAAATAAATAATATTTATACAGCGTGCATGATATTCCACAAATATGGAGACTTTCCCCCCAGGGGTTTATACAGGTTAAAATGTAAACATCTTTAAAAATATTTAAACAAGTCATTCAACTTTCAGAGTGATTGTTTCAACATGCTTGTTGCTCCTCTGCTTAAAATCCTTCAATATCCCCCATTGCTCACAGGAAAAAGATAGATTATCTTCTAGAAGGCCCTACGACCAAGGTCTAGACACGTATCTCCCTTCTTAGTCCCCATACCCAAACCATAATTTCTTATACATCTTTAAATGTTTAAACCTAACTCACACTCCAGTGCTTTTGTACTTCTTTTCTTTCTGAACTCACTTGTTTACCTGATGTTCACATATTTACCATAAGAATCAGATGAAAGATTACCTTCTCTTCAAAAATTTCTCTGATACTGCAGGCAGAATTTAGTAGCCTCTCGGGTGTGGGCTTACAGTCCTATTATAATGATTGGTTTACGTGTTTGTGATCTGCATGTAAATTAAAGAAGTTGAAGAAGTCCTAAATAAATGGAGAGACATATCTCATTCATGGGTTGGAGTCTCAGTATTGTTAAGATGTCAATTGTCTCCAAATTGCTATATAGATTTAAGGCAATCCCAATCAAAACCCTGATAGAAAATTTTGTAGAAATTAGCAAGGTGTTTCCAAAATTCTTATGAAAATGCAAAAGATAGCATAGCCAAAGCAACTTTGAAAAAAGCAGAAAAAGTTGAGAGTAAACACTATTGGGTTTCAAGACATATTAACTTACTACAATTAAAAAATTATACTTATGGAAGTAAATAGAGATAAATAGATCAATAGGACATAATAGAGAGTCCAGAAATAGACCCACACACGTATAGACAACTGAGCTTTGACAAAGGTATAAAGGCATTTCAGTAGACAAAGAGTAGCTTTTTCAAAAATGGTGCTGGAATAATTAGATATCCACATGCACAAACAAAAAACAAAAACAAAAGCTAACAAAAAAACCCTATTTTGCTCAATATCTTGTACCATATGCAAAGAATTAACTCAAAGCGGATTTTAGGCCTAAATGTAAAAGTTAAAACTATACTACTTCAAGAAGAACACATTGGAGAAAATCTTTGTGACTTTGAGTTAGTGAAATTGTTCTTAGATATGACACTAAAAGTACAATCCATAAAAAGAACAAATCGATTTTTAAAAAGTCATCAAAATGATACATTTTTACTCTTCAAAAGTAACTGGTAAGAGGATGAAAAGATAAGCCACAGGCTAGAATAAAACTTTTGCAAAACATATATTTGAGAAAGGATTTATATCAAAATATACAAAGGACTCTCAAAACTCAATAATAAGAAAGCAAGTAACGAAATTAAAAGTAAAATTTGGACAAAAAATTTGAACAGACACTTCATCAAATATATGGATGGTGTAGGGGAGAAAAATCTTTTCCTTCATGCTCTTAGACACTGCATCTATGGCATGAGTATCACACTGACAAAAGACAGATTAACAAGAGGAAAAGGCATATAAATTTTACTGATGGTTTTAATTTTGTCTGCATGGAGAATTCACAGGAAAGAAGTGAAAATCCAGAGGCAGTTAAACTCAGAGCTTATATATCATTTAACAAAGGGTGATACCTTGTAGAGAGGTGAATAGATAAAAGAAAAGAAGGTTTGGGCTCCTGGGGTTGGAAAAGCTGACTAGGAAACTCTGGTAGATAAGGATTGTTTAGTAAGGTGTGTTATGCAGATAAGAGTTGTTCTCCGCTTCCTGGTACAGGAGAGAGGAACGCCTTCACATATGGAAATTTATGTCACCTTTACAAAGGGAAATTTATGTCCTGCTTTTTAGGCAGAACAAGAGAGGGCAGAGAGTTCTTCCTGTGTCTGCTACTTCTCAATTACCTTCAGCTCAAAATAATCCTTACGCCAAAGTGGCAGAGTTTGGGGTGGCATATTCTAATGCACTTCAATGGCAAGTAAGCACATTATAACACGTTCAATATCATTATAATTAGGGAAATGCAAATTAAAACCACAATGAGATGCCACCACAAACCTATTAGATTGGCTAAAATTAAGAAGAAAAAAAAAAACCTAAACATACTATCCTAAGTGTTGGAAAGGGTGCCATACATTGCTAATGGGTATTTAAAGTAAAGCCACTCCAAAAAAAGTTTAGCAGTTTATTAAAAAGTTAAGCTATGGGGGAGGGGCAAGATGGCGGAAGAGTAAGACGCGGAGATCACCTTCCTCCCCACAGATACATGAGAAATACATCTACACGTGGAACTGCTCCTACAGAACACCCACTGAACGCTGGCAGAAGACGTCAGACCTCCCAAAAGGCAAGAAAATCCCCACGTACTTGGGTAGGGCAAAAGAAAAAAGAAATAACAGAGACAAAAGAATAGGGACGGGACCTGCACCAGTGGGAGGGAGCTGTGAAGGAGGAAAGGTTTCCACACACTAGGAAGCCCCTTCACGGGCAGAGACTGCGGGTGGCAGAGCGGGGAAGCTTCAGAGCCACGGAGGAGAGCGCAGCCACAGGGGTGCGGAGGGCAAAGCGGAGAGATTCCCGCACAGAGGATTGGCGCCGAGCAGCACTCACCAGCCCGAGAGGCTTGTCTGCTCAGCCGCCGGGGCGGGCGGGGACTGGCAGCTGGGGCTCGGGCTTCGGTGCTAGCCGGGAGGGAGTCCGGGAAAAAGACTGCAGCTGCCAAAGAGGCAAGAGAATTTTTCTTGCCTCTTTGTTTCGCGGCGCGCAAGGAGAGGGGATTCAGAGCGCCGCCTAAACGAGCTCCAGAGACGGGCACGAGCCGCGGCTATCAGCGCGGATCCCACAGCAATAGGGACGCAGAGGGAAAAACGGAGAGATTCCCGCACAGAGGCTCGGCGCCGAGCAGCACTCACCAGCCCGAGAGGCTTGTCTGCTCACCCGCCGGGGTGGGCGGGGGCTGGGAGCTGAGGCGCGGGCTTCGGTCGGATCCCAGGGAGAGGACTGGGGTTGGCTGCGTGAACACAGCTTGAAGGGGTTAGTGCACCACAGCTAGCCGGGAGGGAGTCCGGGAAAAAGTCTGCAGCTGCCAAAGAGGCAGGAGACTTTTTCTTGCCTCTTTGTTTCGCGGCGTGCAAGGAGAGGGGATTCAGGGCGCCACTTGGACGAACTCCGGAGACGGGCGCGAGCCGCGGCTGTCAGCGCGGACCCCAGAGACGGGCATGGGACGCTAAGGCTGCTGCTGCCGCCACCGAACAGCCTGTGGGCAAGCACGGGTCATTCTCCACACCGCCCCTCCCGGGAGCCTGTGCAGCCCGCCACGGCCAGGCTCCCGTGATCCGGGGACAACTTCCCCGGGAGAGCGCACGGCGCGCCTCAGGCTGCTGCAACGTCACGCCGGCTTCTGCCGCCGCAGGCTCGCCCCGCCTCCTCCGTACCGCTCCCTCCCCCCGGCCTGAGTGAGCCAGAGCCCCCGAATCAGCTGCTCCTTTAACCCCGTTCTGTCTGGGCGGGGAACAGACGCCCTCAGGCGACCTACACGCAGAGGCGGGTCCAAATCCAAAGCTGAACCCCAGGAGCTGTGCAAACAAAGAAGAGAAAGGGAAATCTCTCCAGGCAGCCTCAGAAGCAGCGGATTAAAGCTCCACAAACAACTTGATGTGCCTGCATCTGTTGAATACCTGAATAGACAACGAATCATCCCAAATTTAGGAGATGGACTTTGGGAGCAGGATATATTAACTTTTCCCCTTTTCCTTTTTTTTGTGAGTGTAGATGTGTATGCTTCTGGGTGAGATTTTGTCTGTATAGCTTTGCTCTCACCGTTAGTCCTAGGGTTAGGTCCGTCCGTTTTTTGTTTTTTTTTTTTGGCTTAAAAAATTTTTTTTTCCCCTAATAAATGTTTTCTTAATAATTTTTTCCTTATTTTCTATTTTAAAAAAAATTTTTAATAAGTTTTTTCATATTTTTTATTTTAAAAAATTAAAAAATTTTTTTTCTTAATAAATTTTTTTCTAAATAATTTTTTTCTTATTTTTAGTATAAAAAATTAATAAATCTATTTTTAAAAATTAAAAAAAATTTTTTTCTTAATAAATTTACTCTTAATAATTTTTTTCTTATTTTTTATTATAATTGCTTTATTTTATTTTATTTTATCCTCTTTTTTTCTTTCTTTTCATTTTTTCTCCCTTTTATTCTGAGCCGTGTGGATGAAAGGCTCTTGGTGCTCCAGCCAGGCATCAGGGCTGTGCCTCTGAGGTGGGAGAGCCAACTTCAGGACACTGGTCCACAAGAGACCTCCCAGCTCCACGTAATACCAAACGGCGAAAATCTCTCACAGATCTCCATCTCAACATCAAGACCCAGCTTCACTCAACGACCAGCAAGCTACAGTGCTGGACACCCTATGCCAAACAACTAGCAAGAGAGGAACACAGCCCCATCCATTAACAGAGAGGCTGCCTAAAATCATAATAAGGCCACAGACACCCCAAAACACACCACCAGACGTGGACGAACCCACCAGAAAGACAACATCCAGCCTCATCCACCAGAACACAGGCACTAGTTCCCTCCACCAGGAAACCTACACAACCCACTGAACCAACCTTAGCCACTGGGGACAGATACCAAAAACAACGGGAACTACGAACCTGCAGCCTGTGAAAAGGAGACCCCAAACACAGTAAGATAAGCAAAATGAGAAGACAGAAAAACACACAGCAGATGAAGGAGCAGGGTCAAAACACACCAGACCTAACAAATGAAGAGGAAATAGGTAGTCTACCTGAAAAAGAATTCAGAATAATGATAGTAAGGATGATCCAAAGTCTTGGAAATAGAATAGACAAAATGCAAGAAACATTTAACAAGGACGTAGAAGAACTAAAGAGGAACCAAGAAACGATGACAAGCACAATAAATGAAATTAAAAATACTCTAGATGGGATCAATAGCAGAATAACTGAGGCAGAAGAATGGATAAGTGACCTGGAAGATAAAATGGTGGAAATAACTACTGCAGACCAGAATAAAGAAAAAAGAATGAAAAGAACTGAGGACAGTCTCAGAGACCTCTGGGACAACATTAAACGCACCAACATTCGAATTATAGGGGTCCCAGAAGAAGAAGAGAAAAAGAAAGGGACTGAGAAAATATTTGAAGAGATTATAGTTGAAAACTTCCCTAATATGGGAAAGGAAATAGTTAATCAAGTCCTGGAAGCACAGAGAGTCCCATACAGGATAAATCCAAGGAGAAACACACCAAGACACATATTAATCAAACTATCAAAAATTAAATATAAAGAAAACATATTAAAAGCAGCAAGGGAAAAACAACAGATAACACACAAGGGCATCCCCATAAGGTTAACAGCTGATCTTTCAGCAGAAACGCTGCAAGCCAGAAGGGAGTGGCAGGATATACTTAAAGTGATGAAGGAGAAAAACCTACAACCAAGATTACTCTACCCAGCAAGGATCTCATTCAGATTTGATGGAGAAATTAAAACCTTTACAGACAAGCAAAAGCTGAGAGAGTTCAGCACCACCAAACCAGCTTTACAACAAATGCTAAAGGAACTTCTCTAGGCAAGAAACACAAGAGAAGGAAAACACCTACAATAACAAACCCAAAACATTTAAGAAAATGGGAATAGGAACATACATATCGATAATTACCTTAAATGTAAATGGATTAAATGCTCCCACCAAAAGACACAGACTGGCTGAATGGATACAAAAACAAGACCCATATATATGCTGTCTACAAGAGACCCACTTCAGACCTAGAGACACATACAGACTGAAAGTGAGGGGATGGAAAAAGATATTCCATGCAAATGGAAATCAAAAGAAAGCTGGAGTAGCAATTCTCATATCAGACAAAATAGACTTTAAAATAAAGACAATTACAAGAGACAAAGACGGACACTATATAATGATCAAGGGATCGATCCAAGAGGAAGGTATAACAATTGTAAATATTTATGCACCCAACATAGGAGCACCTCAATACATAAGGCAAATACTAACAGCCATAAAAGGGGAAATCGACAGTAACACAATCATAGTAGGGGACTTTAACACCCCACTTTCACCAATGGACAGATCATCCAAAATGAAAATAAATAAGGAAACACAAGCTTTAAATGATACATTAAACAAGATGGACTTAATTGATATTTATAGGACATTCCACCCAAAAACAACAGAATACACATTTTTCTCAAGTGCTCATGGAACATTCTCCAGGATAGATCATATCTTGGGTCACAAGTCAAGCCTTGGTAAATTTAAAAAAATTGAAATCGTATCAAGTATCTTTTCCGACCACAACGCCATGAGACTAGATATCAATTACAGGAAAAGATCTGTAAAAAATACAAACACATGGAGGCTACACAATACACTACTTAATAACGAAGTGATCACTGAAGAAATCAAAGGGGAAATCAAAAAATACCTAGAAACAAATGACAATGGAGACACGACGATCCAAAACCTATGGGATGCAGCAAAAGCAGTTCTAAGAGGGAAGTTTATAGCAATACAAGCCTACATCAAGAAACAGGAAACATCTCGAATAAACAACCTAACCTTGCACCTAAAGCAATTAGAGAAAGAAGAACAAAAAAACCCCAAAGCTAGCAGAAGGAAAGAAATCATAAAGATCAGATCAGAAATAAATGAAAAAGAAATGAAGGAAACAATAGCAAAAATCAATGAAACTAAAAGCTGGTTCTTTGAGAAGATAAACAAAATTGATAAACCATTAGCCAGACTCATCAAGAGAAAAAAGGAGAAGACTCAAATCAATAGAATTAGAAATGAAAAAGGAGAAGTAACCACTGACACTGCAGAAATACAAACGATCATAAGAGATTACTACAAGCAACTCTATGCTAATAAAATGGACAACCTGGAAGAAATGGACAGATTCTTAGAAATGCACAACCTGCCGAGACTGAACCAGGAAGAAATAGAAAATATGAACAGACCAATCACAAGCACTGAAATTGAAACTGTGATTAAAAATCTTCCAACACACAAAAGCCCAGGACCAGATGGCTTCACAGGCGAATTCTATCAAACATTTAGAGAAGAGCTAACACCTATCCTTCTCAAACTCTTCCAAAATATTGCAGAGGGAGGAACACTCCCCAACTCATTCTACGAGGCCACCATCACCCTGATACCAAAACCAGGCAAAGATGTCACAAAGAAAGAAAACTACAGGCCAATATCACTGATGAACATAGATGCAAAAATCCTCAACAAAATACTAGCAAACAGAATCCAACAGCACATTAAAAGGATCATACACCATGATCAAGTGGGGTTTATTCCAGGAATGCAAGGATTCTTCAATATACGCAAATCAATCAACGTGATACATCATATTAACAAATTGAAGGAGAAAAACCATATGATCATCTCAATAGATGCAGAGAAAGCTTTCGACAAAATTCAACACCCATTTATGATAAAAGTCCTGCAGAAAGTAGGCATAGAGGGAACTTTCCTCAACATAATAAAGGCCGTATATGACAAACCCACAGCCAACATTGTCCTCAATGGTGAAAAACTGAAACCATTTCCACTAAGATCAGGAACAAGACAAGGTTGCCCACTCTCACCACTATTATTCAACATAATTTTGGAAGTGTTAGCCACAGCAATCAGAGACGAAAAAGAAATAAAAGGAATCCAAATCGGAAAAGAAGAAGTAAAGCTGTCACTGTTTGCAGATGACATGATACTATACATAGAGAATCCAAAAGATGCTACCAGAAAACTACTAGAGCTAATCAATGAATTTGGTAAAGTAGCAGGATACAAAATTAATGCACAGAAATCTCTTGCATTCCTGTATACTAATGATGAAAAATCTGAAAGTGAAATTAAGAAAACACTCCCGTTTACCATTGCAACAAAAAGAATAAAATACCTAGGAATAAACCTACCTAAGGAGACAAAAGACCTGTATGCAGAAAATTATAGGACACTGATGAAAGAAATTAAAGATGATACAAATAGATGGAGAGATATACCATGTTCTTGGATTGGAAGAATCAACATTGTGAAAATGACTCTGCTACCCAAAGCAATCTACAGGTTCAATGCAATCCCTATCAAACTACCACTGGCATTTTTCACAGAACTAGAACAAAAAATTTCACAATTTGTATGGAAACACAAAAGACCCCGAATAGCCAAAGCAATCTTGAGAACGAAAAATGGAGCTGGAGGAATCAGGCTCCCTGACTTCAGACTATATTACAAAGCTACAGTAATCAAGACAGTTTGGTACTGGCACAAAAACAGAAATATAGATCAATGGAACAGGATAGAAAGCCCAGAGATAAGCCCACGGACATATGGTCACCTTATCTTTGATAAAGGAGGCAAGCATATACAGTGGAGAAAAGACAGCCTCTTCAATAAGTGGTGCTGGGAAAATTGGACAGGTACATGTAAAAGTATGAAATTAGAACACTCCCTAACACCATACACAAAAATAAACTCAAAATGGATTAAAGACCTAAGGGTAAGGCCAGACACTATCAAACTCTTAGAGGAAAACATAGGCAGAACACTGTATGACATAAGTCACAGCAAGATCCTTTTTGACCCAGGTCCTAGAGAAATGGAAATAAAAACACAAATAAACAAATGGGACCTAATGAAACTTAAAAGCTTTTGCACAGCAAAGGAAACCATAAACAAGACCAAAAGACAACCCTCAGAATGGGAGAAAATATTTGCAAATGAAGCAACGGACAAAGGATTAATCTCCAAGATTTACAAGCAGCTCATGCAGCTCAATAACAAAAAAACAAACAACCCAATCCAAAAATGGGCAGAAGACCTAAATAGACATTTCTCCAAAGAAGAGATACAGATTGCCAACAGACACATGAAAGAATGCTCAACATCATTAATCATTAGAGAAATGCAAATCAAAACTACAATGAGGTATCATCTCACACCGGTCAGAATGGCCATCATCAAAAAATCTAGAAACAATAAATGCTGGAGAGGGTGTGGAGAAAAGGGAACCCTCTTGCACTGTTGGTGGGAATGTAAATTGATACAGCCACTATGGAGAACAGTATGGAGGTTCCTTAAAAAACTAAAAATAGAACTACCATATGACCCAGCAATCCCACTACTGGGCATATTCCCTGAGAAAACCATAATTCAGAAAGAGTCATGTACCAAAATATTCATTGCAGCTCTGTTTACAATAGCCAGGACATGGAAGCAACCTAGGTGTCCATCATCGGATGAATGGATAAAGAAGATGTGGCACATATATACAATGGAATATTACTCAGCCATAAAAAGAAATGAAATGGAGGTGTCTGTAATGAGGTGGATGGAGTTAGAGTCTGTCATACAGAGTGAAGTAAGTCAGAAAGAGAAAAACAAATACAGTATGCTAACACATATATATGGAATCTAAGGGAAAAAAAAAAAAAAGAGGTCATGAAGAACCTAGTGGCAAGATGGGAATAAAGACACAGACCTACTAGAGAATGGACTTGAGGATATGGGGAGGGGGAGGGGTGAGATGTGACAGGGTGAGAGAGTGTCATGGACATATATACACTACCAAATGTAAAATAGATAACTAGTGGGAAGCAGCCGCATAGCACAGGGAGATCAGCTCGGTGCTTTGTGACCACCTAGAGGGGTGGGATAGGGAGGGTGGGAGGGAGGGAGATGCAAGAGGGAAGAGATATGGCAACATATGTATATGTGTAACTGATTCACTTTGTTGTAAAGCAGAAGCTAGCACACCATTGTAAAGCAATTATACTTCAATAAAGATGTTAAAAAAAAAAAAGTTAAGCTATGCCTACAATAGGAAAAGAGAAATAATTTTCCTCTACCCTTCTGAGTTCTTAGCTGAGACTCCTGTATTAAAAGACAAATTAAGAGGAAAACAAATAGAAGTTTACTAACATGTACACCTCAGGAATACATGGGAGATACTAAGGAAAAATGAGTAACTCCCCAAGGTGGCTTAGAACTCCAGCTTGAATATCATCTTTAGCGAAAAACAAAAGAAAAAAGGAGTGTGTTGGGGGGCAGGGGCAGTTATGGGGAGGTACCTGGAGAAGCATGATAAACAAGAAAGTTTGTTATGTAGATTTGTCAGTGCCTTCTCCAGTGATAAAACTCTCTTGGAGAGTTTCTTTATAAACGTAAATTTCTCTCACGGAAAAGTAACTTCTACTCTGTTTTCAGAGCTTCTCTTCTGTCTGCTCTTTCTCAAAACGATCAGCTCAAAATAATCCTAATCCTTTTAGGGTGGCATATTCATTCTGCTACTCTTCACCCTTCAGTCACAATTCAGTCACTTCACTCCTAGGTATTTACCCAGGAAAAGAGATCATCTATGTCTATCCAAAACTGGTCACCTACTGTTCATTGCAGCTTTATCTGTAATAGCCAAAAACTGGAAACAAGTCAAATGTCCATTAATAGGTGAGTGCATTTGCAAGCTGTAGTATATACTAAAAAGAACGCTACTCGGCAATGAAAGGGAAGACCTACTGTAACCTGTGACAACATGCATGAGTCTCGAGATAACTACCCTGAGTGAAAAGCCAGACCTAAAAACGTACCTACTGAATAATTCCATTTATATAGCACTCTAGAAAATGAAACTAATTTATAGTGACGGAAAGTAGAACAGTGTGTGCCTGCAGAGGGGAGGAGCAGGAGTGGTGGAGAGAAGGAGTTACAAAGCAGGGGGAGAAAACATTCGTGGATGATGAATAGGTTCACTGTCTGGATTGTGGTTGAAGGGGATCAGGAGGAACCTCCCCAAAACGTGTCACTTTGGCACGTGGATTATCTTGAGCTGAAGACAATCAAGGCTTAAAGACTCACGAGAAGCTTTTAACCTCCTCCTTAACTGCCTAAAAGAATTTGGATAGAGGGTCTAGTCTAGGAAGAGGGTGATCACCAGGGATAACTACGAAGAATGTGAACAGGTGTGGTGGCCTGGGGGGAGCTCAGGACAGCCTGTTTGTTCAGATTCCTCTCTGTTCCCCTTGTCTCCAGATGGCATGACCAACATTTGTTTACCAAACATTTGCTCCTCCCATCTTCTGGTAAATTGTCTTCTTCCCTCTTTGAAGTCCCAGACCCCTACCCCCTCTGCTGAACTCAGGATGGTGTATAAGCCTCAATTGCCTGACTACCCGTGGGTCTCCTAACCTCATGGGGCTCCCGTACATACATCATTAAATTTGTTTTTCTCCTGTTAATCTGTCTTATGCCAATTTGATTACTCGAACAGCCAAAAGAACCCAGAAGGGTAGAGGAAAACTTTTTCCTCCCCTTTGTGGTCACGGTTTCACAGGTGTGTACATATGTCAAAATATCAAATTTTACATTTTAAATATTGCAGTGTATTGTATGTCAATTATATCTCAATAAAGCTGTTTAAAAAAATAATTAGCACCTAAGGAAAGCTCTCCAGATGATGGAAAAAGGGGGAAGGGAATTATAATGAAATAATACTATTATCTCTATTTCTGTGGGTGGTATCAAGGCAAATATGAATTAAAAATAAGAAGATTAATTCTCCCTCCCTCTCCCTTTGGCTCCAGAATTTTTTCCTCTGTCCTTTTCAAATGTTTGTAAATCTTTATAATGACTAAATAAGTCTCTGCCAGCCTCACAACTAGGGAATGTTTCCTCAACGTTCTGTGAGCCATCTTTTTGAAATGCAAACGTTTAGGGAGATAGCAGCCCTGTCTCCTCAGTCCCGTGGGCAAGAGTCTAATTTCCCTGCAGCCTCCTGGACTTAGTAGAAGTTTGTTTCTCCTCTGGATAAGGTCAACACAGGGGTTCTCCCCAGTTATCATGATAAAGTTAGGGTGAATCAGGTGTGACAAAAGGTGCTATCAAGTCCTCTTCCTTGAGCACTAGTGATGTTTATCGTGAGAACGTACATATAATGGGTTATATCTGCTTGGCTATATAGAGAGGTGAGGCTTCTTTCCGCCTTGGCAATCTCTTAAGCCCATTGCCTGTGATGTGTATCACATTCTGGTTTAAGATTTATTCACTAATAGAACTGATTTATTTTCTACTACCTTTGTAAAGAGGTTTTCTGGGTTAAAGATTTTGTTTTTAATTATATTTCAACAGTTGATACACTGACTCTTTTAAGTCTGAATTTTTAACTTTAATGTTTAATTAGAATTCAAGCAAACTTAGTCATTTATCTGGGGCTTTGTGTTCCAGGGTTAAAATTATAAAGCAAAAATAGAATTGTATTCTTTTCTCATAGAACATAATTGCCAAAGAAGAATCAGGTCTATTTTTAAAAGGGTGGTGATAGTCTTGAAGATGTGTAAACACATCCCCTTTATCAGTTAATTGCATCCCTTTAGAATCATGAGATTCATAGAACACTGTTATCTGATTTCAGCAGTTTTCTCTAGTGTTTATTCTTGATATATAAGTATTTTATAAAAGAAAATACCATAGAGAAGTTGAGTTTATTTTAGCTCATTTAATCTTTCTACTTCATTTTCTCTAAAATAAATCAAGTTCTGTACAGAATGAGGCCTTTTGAACAATTGTTATTAGAATGATTAATGTTAAAAAGTTATACTTAATGGATTTGCTTGATTTCACACAATTGCTATATGTGTCTGACATATTTGACTTAAATTCCAATTGAATTTTGCCCTAAAGTGAAGACTGGGAGGTAACTAAATTCAGGTAGCTGAAGTTCAAAACTAATTTTTACAACAAACACAACCTCTAGTAAATACTTTTGAAATTATTTTTAAAGCAATTGTAAAAATAAAGTGGAAGGCTATTCTTTGTTTACATGTATTCAGAAATAATCTCTCACCATTGACAATAATCATGTACTCCGTTTTCTAGTGGTGACTTGTACCAAGTTTCTAGCTGATTAAATCCCTCGATAAGATTGGAGCAAAGATGAAGAACAGTTCAACTGATTTAGATTGAATAGCAAGCAGTTCTTCATAGGTAAGTATCAGAGCTAAAATCTGAGTCAAAACAACCAGAAGAGAAGAACATTTAGTCAAACAGTAGTTGATTATTTCCTCAAGTTTGATGGCATATTAAGTTCCTTTAAAATCTAAGAGTCTGAATATTACTATTAAAGGAACATGGGACATAAGAGTTAAAGCATAGAAAAACAGAAATATTATTTCCTATTGTGACTGATTTCACCATAGTTTTATTTATTTAACCATGAGCTTCCGATGACTGTCTTAATTCTCTATGTTGCATTTTAATTAAATTTAATTTAAAAAAAATGTATTTTAAAAATACTTTTAATAAAAAAAATAAAAGTACTAATAATAAATAAAAGTACTAATAATAAGTAAAAGTATTTTTTAAATCCATGCAAGTATAATTTGATTAAATTTAGAAAAAATATCAGTTAAACCCTTCTCTTCTCTTTGGCAACATACCGTTAGAGTTCATTCAATCCAATTCCGTAAGCGTACAGTTAGTTCTTACTTGCAACAAACAAGAGTTGATTAATAGTAAAAACTAGCTACATACTTAATAGTTCATGTTCTCCAATGAACCTTGGTCAGAATTAATGATCTCGTTTTCATTACGTTTTATATTATTTAACGTCCATAATAACTGACCTGTCATAGTTTGCATATCCTCCTGACCACACTCTACTGTTGAAGCAGGAGATATTCAAATAATGAATAAAATTTCTATTCAAAAAGTACATTTACATCTCTTCTCAGAGTGAAATAAAAATATTGCTATTAATGGCTCCTTTCAAAAGTGTGGTCATTCAACATTCAACAAGACATGAAGGAAACTTAAATGCATATTACTAAGTGAAATTAGCCATTCAGAAAAGGCTATGTGCTGTATGATTCTAATTATATGACATTCTGGAAAAGGCCAAACTATGGAGGCAGTAGAAAAATCACTAGTTGCCAGAGGTTAGTGGTTGAACGGGTGGAACACAGGGGATTTTTAGGGCAGGGAAAGTATTCTGTACGATACTATAATGGTGGATACATGTCATTAGACATTTGTCAAAATCCATAGAAAGTACAACAGGAAGAGTGAACCATAATGTAAACTATGGACTTTGGGTGATAATGTTGTGTCAACGTGGGTTCATGGATTATAACAAACGTACCATCTTGTGGGAGATGTTGATAATGTGGGAGACTGGGGGTGGGAAGGGCATACAGGAACTCTCCTCACTTTCTGCTCAACTTGACTGTAAAACTAAAACTGCTCAAAAATAATTGTCTATGAATTTATAAAAGACCCAGTAATGTCAATCAATTTTCCCTACCTTCCCTCACCACCGTCAAGGACACTTGTGTGTTCACTCAGCTTGTACTGGTTATGTAACTTTGGGTAAGCTGTTTAACTTCCAGGAGTCTTCATTTCCTCTCCTATAAAATGGAGATAGGAATAATCATGACCTCAAGGGTAGAATCAAATAAGCATAGACTGAAAGCATTTTAAACAGCACCAGCAAGTGTTGGCAGTGGCGGCTTTTGTTACTGTGTCCATTCAGCCACCCATCTACAGATAGGCTGTAAAAGGTCTCTGGAATGATGTTCACAAATGGTAACAATGGGTGTTGAGTTTATTACTGTTTTCTTTTACTTGCTTTTCTGAATTGCTAAAATTTTTGTGAGCAGTTCAATTTTTTATAAAAACACCTTTTTATTTTAAAAGACATGAAACCTGTGAATTGGAGTGGAGTTGACTCTAAGGAAAGTGTAAGAGGAAGGAAACAAGAAAGGTGGTGAGAAAGAGAAAGAGAAGGACGAGTGGAGGAAGGAAAGTGGAGGCTGCATGATGGATAGGATAAAAAATAGAAGTGATGAAAGGAAGAAAAAGAACCATGGTCTACGTGAATGGACATGCACTGGAATACAGAAGAATAAATTAGGAAGTTGGAGGTGAGACGTTAATGCAGCTATTCAAGCACCTATTTTTTGTATTGAATCAAAAGTATATATATAAGACCTGGACACTACAGGACAGCTAATACAAATATAAAAGTAACTAGAGCTTCCCTGGTGGTGCAGTGGTTAAGAATCCACCTGCCAGTGCAGGGGACATTGGTTTGAGCCCTCGTGCGGGAAGATCCCACATGCCGCAGAGCAACTAAGCCCGTGCGCCACAACTACTGAGCCTGCTCTCTAGAGCCCGTGAGCCACAACTACTGAGCCCGCCAGCCACAACTACTGAGCCCGTGTGCCTAGAGCCTGTGCTCCACAACAAGAGAAGCCACCGCAATGAGAAGCCGGCACACCGCAACGAAGAGTAGCCCCGCTCACCGCAACTAGAGAAAGCCCGTGCGCAGTAACGAAGACCCAATGCAGCTAAAAATAAAATTAATAAAAAATTTTAAAAACACTAATAACCGCAAGAGAGAATATGGTAATCCATAGAGGAGTTAGAGGTTAAAAGATATGACAGTTTACAAGACAGTGAAGTTGTAATGTTATCCCATTAACCTACTCCCTGACTTTAGAACCTGGTCATCATCTCATCCACACACATAGATGTGACTTCACTGTATCTCTTGTCATCTTCATAACACTGCTGGCATGAATAGAGCTTACCGTGGAACCAGAAATGTAGTAAAATATACCAGGAAACAGGACACTTTTTAGAGTCTTCTGTTCATCTCCAATTCACTGCTAAGAATTTTGTGCCTGTCTTAAAACAAGACTGGTTTGAATAGACAGACGTATGCGTTGTAGATCTTGCTTTAGATTTCTTTTTTAGTCAAGCTTAGTATTATAGTTTCCATGTTTTAGTATGTATGCAACTAGTAATATACTTGATATTTTTATGCACAAAACCATGTTCAGTGTGCTTCATGGGCTCTTTAAAATATTCTCAGTAATTTTCTGTGTGTGTGACTTTTGCTCTGTAGGCTAATTGCAGAACATACCACCTACTTAAGATGTGAATCATTGAATTTACAGATGGAGGGGAACCAGTCAATGAGGAATTCCCATGGTTACCTAAACCCATGGGTATAGGTTACAGCAGCAAGCATCACTCAGAGATCAACCAGGAGCAGAAAATCTAAACAAAATTTCCAAATCAGCCTTGGAACAAAATAGGTTAGATCTGAGAGTAGACTTTTGTGTGAAGCAGGTTCTGAGCTGACCTATACAGCAATGATTACGTCACTCTGATATTACTGATACTCTAATTGTTAATAGCAGTCAGTTGGAAATATTTTGTTGAGTAGCTGTTTTCCGAGGTAATGAAAGTCCTGTGATTCAGGTCTCATATTTTGCAAATAAAGAATAGACTGTGTTTCCATTCCGACAGTAGAAAAGCTCAGTAGTGTATAAACCTTCTCTTTAAAAGCACTCAGCTTTATTCCACACTATTTCAATTCATCCACAGTTACTTTTTTGTCCTAATGTCTTAGAAAATGCAAAGGGAGACGTTATGAGGCCAGTAGGTGGAAAGAGCTCAAAGGTATCACAAGAAGAGAAATCTTGTCAAGAAAACCATAACTAGGAAGTCAAGGTGGTCATTCATGTCAGTGATAACTAGCCCTAATTTCTAAAGCTGAGGAGGAGCAGAAACTAACACAACATTGTAAAGCAACTCTATCCCGATAAAAAAAAAATCTTCATGGTGATGAAAGGTTTGATTAAAAAATAATACAGTGATGGGCTCCAGCAATTATAATTAACACTACTATATGTAAAATAGATAACTAATAAGGACAGGGAACTCTACTCAATACTCTGTAAAGACCTATATGAGAAAAGAATCTATTGATAAAAAAGAGTGGATATATGTATATGTATAACTGATTCACTTTGCTGTACACCTGAAACAAACACAAGATTGTAAATCAACTAGACTCCAATCAAAATTATTAAAAAAGAAGCACATTTGGAGGATAGAAAAAAAAAAATTCTTCACCCAGAGGAGAAAGAGAAGAACCAGCCATCTTGGTCAGACAAACATCTGGCACACATTAGTGGTAGACTGATGTAACCCAAACCTGGGGACAGAGCAGAAAGCAGTAACTGATCATAACTTATAGTAAAAGGAAGACAACTGAAAAGGAAGGACGAATGATTGGGCAGTACGGTGGCACAGCTGAGCAAAATGGAAGCGGTTGCTGAAGGAGTGTGTAAAATCCCCTCCTCGTGTCTTTTGCACAATCATACTTTCTCTCACTTCAGTTTGTTTCAGATGTGGTTCTCCCTAAAGGAACCAAGAGGAAGCTTCCAGAGCCACGATTCTTTTTTTTTTTTTTTTTTTTTTTTTTTATTTATTAATTTATTTATTTATTTTTGGCTGTGTTGGGTCTTCGTTTCTGTGCGAGGGCTTTCTCCAGTTGCGGCAAGCGGGGGCCACTCTTCATCGCGGTGCGCGGGCCTCTCACTGTCGTGACCTCTCTTGTTGCGGAGCGCAGGCTCAGTAGTTGTGGCTCACGGGCCTAGTTGCTCCGCGGCATGTGGGATCTTCCCAGACCAGGGCTCGAACCCGTGTCCCCTGCATTGGCAGGCAGATTCTCAACCACTGCGCCACCAGGGAAGCCCAGAGCCACGATTCTTTTATGACATTTATTACACCAGCTAATACAGTTCAATGAGCGTTCGATGCATGCTTGAGATGAACACAAAGAAAACTACTTAAGTCTCTCCAATATTTATTCAGAGTCTGTTTGCTTTTTACTTTGCTTTTATCGTAATATTTGACATAAAGCAACTTCCTTTACCTTTCTGAGTTCAAAGATTTTGAGGTACTTCAAACTATGACTCTTCTGGAAATAATGTCCAAAATTCTAAATTAAAAGAATAACAGAGTAATTAATGTACTTCACCGCAGAACAAAACCAGTGCAACTCCAAACAAGAAAATCATGTACCGTGCATGACAAATCTAAAGGTCATGTGTCAACTTCAAGAAGCTGTGATAACCTCTTATTATTATTTAAAGAAAACATGGTGTGTCCTTCGCATAACATTAAATCCATGACATTTTTCTTTCTCTGCTGTTTCACGGTGATTTGAATACGTTTCTTTTCTCTTTAACAAGGCCATCTGTATTTACAGGTATCATGATTTAGACAAAAATTATTTACTACTTTTGCCTTCTTTAAGTAATTATGCTGAGTTAGTAAGTCAGTTTGGTGATTTTTTACTTCACTCTTTTTATGTTTAATATACTTTATGTTTAATGTACTTTAGAATGTTTAATGTACTTTAATGTACTTTAAACTTTTTTATGTTTAATGTACTTTAGAATGTTTAATGTACTTTAAAAGTGTTCTGGGAAAAAAACAACACCAGTAGCTAGCTGATATTCACCTTTACAGTGTAATTCACCCTATAAAATGAAAAAACCATAAGGTAATTCAAACCTCAACAGGATAAAATCCCAACGTATCTAGGCTGCTCTCATAATGTGTTAGGCTCAAAAGACAAAACTGAGATAAAAGGATACAGGTCTTTATTCTCTTAGGAATTCCAATGTTCTGTGTAATTGTTCAATCTGAATAGAATATTACATTTATTTCCTCAGTAATAAAAAAGTAGAAGTTAGAGTTCGATCAGGTAACACAGATATTGTCTAAGTGGTATTTATAATCCAGATTAATAAGCATATTATTAACTGACTTAGAAACTAGATGTAATTTTGTAAGGACTGAATTACATACATCTCATGATTCAGCCTCCATTTTTACTCTGCCTACACAATGGGGCCTCAAAGTTATTTGTATGCTAATTTCTCGAAAGTAAATGTAGTCTGGTAATTAACTTTTGGGGATTTTACATAGTGGTTTCACATCTATCCTTTAATACAAGTTTATTATCAAAGGATTTTTTTTTTTTTTTTTTGACCATGCTGCACAGCATGTGGGATCCTGGTTCCCAGACCAGGGATCTAACCTGTGCCCCCTGCAGTGCAAGCACGGAGTCCCAACCACTGGACCAACCAGGAAGTACCTATCAAAGGATTTTTGCCATCAGTGCCTGTACAGATTTTTCAATAAAGAAGAAAACATGGTATCTATGGATATCTATTGTACTAACATTGGTCATATTTTATAACTTTTGCTTGATTATTATTTATATTTTCTTCTGGATTTTTTTTCTTGTTGATAATAATAGTAATAGACATTATAGTAAATATGAGCTACTCAGAACAAGTTTTTTTATTGTTATTAGGTCATTTCTTAGAAAATCAAATATTCATTTTTTAAGAGGGATGGAGGTAGTCCTGTCTAAACAGTCTTTCAAAATATCCTCTCTCCCAGTTTTTAATGTGAGTCTTTGCCATTATCTACACAATTATTTACTTGGTAGTTTAGCCCCTGCAAGTTAAAAATCCCAGCCTGGTTAGTGCCATCACTCAGCAAATTCTCTGCTCTCGAATGACAAAATCAGTTTAATATTATTCTAAGCTAAACATAATTTTTAAGGTAAATCTAATTCAAAAATCAAGGTCTTGTGACAAAGTGCAAAGTCAGGATAACACTTCTCTGAACTGTCTGCTTTTTTATATAATAAAGTTAGGTACAAATGTGAGGGTCCAATAGAAGTAAGACTCTGTCCCACCCAGGCCTCTTATTATCTCTCTTGCTGTGAACATAATACTTAACCTCTTTCCTCCTGGTTCCCCATGTAAAAAATGAAGATAAAGTAGGGCCTAGCTCATAGAGAGGCATAAGCATTAAAGAGATAATATGTAAAGCCTATAACATGGGTCCTGAAACACATCAATCACAAAATACTATCATGTTATTTTATTATATTAAGTATATATGTCTTATAAATAGTATCTATTATACGTTATAAAAAGATGTATTAATATATAATACGTATTATAAATATTAAATGAGTGTATGTAATATATTTATAGGAATAGTATATATTAAATATTTATTACATTAAATATTAACATTTATTATAAAATGTTATTTTTAGTATTATCTTAATCATTGCTGTTTGTCTTCTCTCTGTAGTACCATATGTCCCATCTTAGTTACATATTTGAGAATTGTATTGGCAATCATGTAAAATATTTTAAGATTTATTAATAATGTTATCTGAGTTCTATGTTTATTTTAAAACTTCTGTCACAAGATAATGTCCAAGGGAATGTGAAATAGTTTCTGATTGAAAATATTCTTCTATTATGATCCTTTTTAAAGAATTTTTTTACTTCAACTACAACTTGGTGAGCAAACTCCCTGTGAAGAAGAATGTGAAATAAAGGGGAAAATAAAACTATAGAGAACAATTATTTATAAATTTCTTCTTCCATAATTTACATCCACATTCAGCTACTATTATAGCACTATATCTGCTGCTTTATAATGATAAACTGGTTTTGAGTGTATATATATGTGATAATCCTACATTTATAATACATATGGAGAGAAATTCAGAATTATTATTCCACCTTACCTTCCTGATTTCCAACGTCTCTGATATATTTGGTACAATTATAAAACTGTAACTCAAGCTGTCATCGTATAGTGACAAAAGGTGCATTTAAAACTCTCCCTGAACAGGAAGACTGAAGTGGGATACATGAGGAAATCCTCCTTTTTAAGCATATTTATATAACTCCAAACAAATAGAGTGGACCTCTCTTCTATCTTTTTCCTTAAATAAACAATCGGCCTGGGAAAGGCACACGTCTTATGGATGGTAGATCCAGCACCTTCACCGTGTAGAGCTCTGAAGGCAGCAGGAAATGAAAACAAACGAGAAGTAAGCACTGACGTATGGCAGTAAAATGATGTAGCCGGATTCAAAACTGCATGAAGGACAGAGATCGAAAGAAGATAGGGACGGAGAAGCATTGCACTGAGAACATTAGTTTACATTTTCACCAAACTACCCAGAAAAGACTCAACACTCCAAATAACACACATTGCTGAAAAGAGATGCACTTTAAAGAAAAAACATCAAATACATGTACTCCTGAAGGTTGGATAACATGTGACTTTTGTAACTATCATCTCTTGAAAAATAGATAAATTGACTAATTAAAATCATTTTTTCCCCAACTCTTTACTTAATGTGGATGTTATAGACAATATAGCATTTATAAGTTTATTTTCTCCATCATGTCAGAGGAGAGCACATAGGGGTATTTTTCTGATGTTTTATGTTAAATCTAGCTCTCAATCTATGTTCAATTCCTTTGATGTAGATCTAAAAGCAGGAGTGAGTGACATTCAAAATATTTAAGAACTGGTCTGGCATCAAGAAATCAGAACAGGCACCAGCCGCAAGCCTACAGTACAACTTTACAGACTGTGTGAAATGGATGAAGCATAACCAATGCTTCTATCATTTTCAAATACAAAGGAAAACCAAATTTCTATAAGCTTGATCAAGATTGACAAGTTTTTGCATGAGAAATTTGACATCCAAAGTATCCCTGGATGGTGACATTATAACAACAGATTTCACAGAGTTAGTAAAATTCAAATATTGAGTAAAAAGAAATAGTTTTTTAAAAAAGTACAATACAGAGAAAGAGGTAAGATAATAATGTATCTGAAAAATAGTTGACACTTTCATTTAGCTGTAAGCATCATAGGAATCATACCATCTGATGGGACCACTCATTACTACACACAACACACGTATCATTAGAATTTCGTGTTCAGATCTGGGAAATGGTCTAATTCAAAATAATGGCCAGAGAAAAAATGGCGAGGACTGTAAAGAGACTTGAAACCTCATGATGAACAAGCTATAAATATCTGTGATGAAAACAAGAATATTTGGGCAAAATATCATGGTTGCTTCCAAGTATTTGAAAGAATAACAGGAGGAAGGGGGGAGCCGAGTGGGTCTCTGTCATCCCGGGGGATAGAATGAGAACAATAGACCTTTTTCTAGTTAGGAAATATTTTGCTGTTCAACATAACAAACAACTTCATAGCTGCACTCTTCAACAAAAGCACAGACGCCTGGGGTAGGGAGTGAGTTTTTCATCGTTGAAAGTGTGAAAGGAAGCCTGGACGATAGTAATGAGGGTTGCAGCCCAAGGCATGCAAATATTGGATGAGGAATCTTACAGGATGATCGCATTAGGATGGTGATGGTTTATCACTGATTCCTGCAGCACTGAGACTGATTAAATCCTGAAAGTAGAGAAGTGAGCTGGTTTGTTGCCACAGCTGGGTGACTGGCTGTGAGGTGCACCTCTCCTAATGAAGGCTTCTTACAATATTCAGGGCTGCTTCTGAGAACCAGCGGGGCCAGTTAATTCTTTTCTCTGTCTACCTGTTTAGTCAGTAGCTACACCCATGAAACCATTTCTGAGCATCTTGCAAAGCCTGTTTGAGTTATTGCTAAACAAGAAACAAAGATTTCATAATAAAGCAGACATCACAAGAGGTTCGTCACAATTAGTCCTGATTCAGAAATAGGTTCTTACGTAGAAACCTACTTATACATTCCTCAGGAACCATCTTGGTAGATCGTAGAAGAAAAGACAGCATATTATTTTCGGAGTTTTTTATTTTAAAGTTTTGAGGCAGCTTAACTCTCAAGTTATCTCGAGTCAATTTTCGGTGGTAAGTAAATTTTTGTTGCAGAAAACTTAGCAAACATTAAAGCATAAAGAAAATAAAAATCACTTCAAGCCAAAAAACATGTCATCCATCAACTGCTCTCACAGCACTTCGCGCAAATTGCTATTATAGGAATTTTCATTTTACCTACAACAGTTGTAAATGATCTGTTTCCTCAACTAGATTCTAACCTTCTTAAGGACAGGCAGTCTCTCTTCTTGGTGTCTCCGGATGTTGCCTTCTCAGATTTGCTGAATGAGTAGCACAGTTGTAAATGTAACTCCACTTTTCAGAACAAGTCAGGCAAAAAACACATATTAAGTGTTACATGTTGTATTCTGTTTCTGCCCACCCCCTGCCTCCAGAAACATATGCTGAGGTTCTGATTCTCAGTACTTCCAAATGTGACCTTATTTAGAAATAGGGTCATTGCAGATGAAATTAGTTATGTTTGGATGAGGTCGTACTGAACTAGGGGTGAGCTCCTAACCCAACATGACTGATGTCCTTTTAAGAAGATGGCCACGTGAAGACAGAGACACACAGGAATAATGCCATGTGACCCCGAAGGCAGAGATTGGATTTATGCAGCTGTCAACCAAGGAACACCAACAACTGGCAGCAATTCACCAGAAGCTAGAAAGAGGCGAGGGAAGATTCACCTCCAGGTTTCAGTGTGAGCATGGCCCTGCCGACCACCTGATTTCAGATTTCTAAACTGCAGAATTGTGAGACCATAAATTTTGGCTGTTTTTTTTTTTTAATTTATTTATTTTTGCTACTTCTTTTTTACAATTTTTTATTTTATATTGGAGTATAGTTGATTAACAATGTTGTGTTAATTTCAGGTGTACAGCAAAGTGATTCAGTTGTACATATACATGTATCTATTCCTTTTTCAAATTCTTTTCCCATTTAGGTTATTACATAATATTGAGCAGAGTTCTCTGTGCTATACAGCAGGTCCTTGTTGGTTATCTGTTTTAAATACAGCAGTGTGTACATGTCAATCCCAAACTCCCAATCTATCCCTCCCCTGGTGGTCCAATGGTTAAGACTCCTCGCTTTCACTGCAGGGGCCTGGGTTCAGTCCCTGGTAGGAGAACTAAGATCCCACAACCCTAGCAAACGAATACAAGAAGCTGTTTTTATTAAGCTCTCTTCCTTATAGCTTAGTTCCTTGGTCCAGCAGTTGCTGTATTTTATTGGTTTATTGGCATCAGAATAAGGGAAGAAATCAATTAGATGTGCGTTTTGGTTTTTTTGTTTTTTCCTTTCTTTCTATGGTTGGTTGAGCTTGAGAAACATAGCTGTTACTAATTGGGAGCTGCACAATGTTAGAGGGACCTCCCGTCTCTGAGTTAGACAATACTTTCATTCTTTTAATCTCTGTAAGATAGTACTTTCATGATGTTGAAACAAAGTGGTCTGTGGGTTTCACGTGCTCATTCGTTTCTTACTACACATTTATAAATGCAATGCTCTGTGAATATTTATGTTTTATCCACAATGCTTCCAGCCTTCTGTTTGAAGGTGAAAAATTCAAGTGTCTGAAGAGTCCTATACCCCAAACTGGCATTTCTTGCTCAGGTTAGAGAATAGATAATTTGGAGGGCTTTGGTGGAACATCCCACAGTGAAACTACTTTGAAGAACTTCCAAGCTCTCCACTCCAGAAAAATAGATGTTCTGAACTTTTACTACTTTCTTAAGAGACAGAGGGACAAATGTGTAATTGATAAAAAGAAAACTACCGTCTCCTTAGGGCTTAATCCAATCTGCTCTTGTATGGAGCAAAGTCCTAGGTGAAACCTTAAAAAGAGGGACAAATTTCACCCTAAATATATGAGGAAGAGTTAGAATGACCTAGCATGGTCCCTGAACAAAAGAAATTTAATCGCAGGAATCTACAAATACACATATCCTTCTTTAATGTGTAAATGCAGATATCTTATAATAAAAGATGGTAAATGCTTTAGTGAAACATACTAAGAGCTGAGCACATAAATGCATCAATATTCCCATTAGAAGGAAAAATATCATGTGAATGGTGGACAGAGGACTGGCGCTTTCCCTTTCCATACACCCAGTTCCAAAGAATGATTAATTTGTGACCTTATATTTAAGTGCCTAACCGAT
The DNA here is from genome assembly GCF_028564815.1 of Eubalaena glacialis. Lineage (NCBI taxonomy): Eukaryota > Metazoa > Chordata > Mammalia > Artiodactyla > Balaenidae > Eubalaena > Eubalaena glacialis. The sequence goes on from NC_083724.1 coordinate 118,179,261, forward strand.
TAATAATGATTTTGTATCTCTACAGACACACTACAAAATAAGCAGGATTTAATTTGATTCATGCTACAAATGATGCCACAACGTTTTTAACTTAGAAAAACAAAAGACAAAACTGTTGGGCTCTTGCAGAAATTACTTATTTTTAATTTTTAAATATTTCCAAAGTCAGGAGCTAATGTCTGCTTTATTTTATGTTGATATTGTATATTTAAGTTATATTATTTCCAAGGCACTTGCAAATAATTGGCCTTGGAGCACATGGTATTTTTTAAAGTTACCAAAAAACCACGAAAAATGGGAAATTTTCCTCTTTGCTTTCCATTCACTCAAGATACTCTCTTAATGAGTATGATATTTTGTAAGATGTTTTCAATATTTCTAATGTTAGACTGCAGTAATTTACTTTCATATCTATCAAAAGGCATGATAAAAAGTGAATAAATTTATTCTTAGAATTCACAAAATAAACATAAATGGCACGGTAAGAATAAAATCTTCTTAAAAACTTGTGTGCAGAGATACAGAACCCTTTAATTTTGTCCTTTTTATTAGTGGACCGTATTTATTGATTACCTGGGATGCTAACAAGGGTGCAATCTACTTGCCAGAACTATGAAACTAAAAATATTCACTGACTTACAAAATTTTAAAAATCTTGATTTACAAGACATTTGAAAAACAGATGATTTGGAAGTAAGAAAAAGAAAGAAGAAACCCCACATAGTGTGTAACCTTTGTTCCCAATTTAATGCTTTACATTTGTAATCATAAGGTCTTGCTTTCAGACATTTTAGGCTATAATCTGGGTACAAAGCTAACTTTCTGTAAAATTTGCATCTTTCACTTACAGTTTAAAAATATTTATTTCTGTCTTATTTGTTTATAAGGTAAAGTCATTTTCATTTGGTTTCTTTAAGCTTTGATCTTCAAGGGTTTCCTGGGAGACTCAGTCAGGGAATAGAGAACAGGGAGGCGGGAGAATCAAGAGAATAAGACTTGACAATGGGGCTTCCCTAGTGGCGCAGTGGTTGAGAATCTGCCTGCCAATGCAGGGGACACGGGTTCGAGCCCTGGTCTGGGAAGATCCCACATGCCGCGGAGCAACTAGGCCCGTGAGCCACAATTGCTGAGCCTGCGCGTCTGGAGCCTGTGCTCCGCGACAAGAGAGGCCGCGATAGTGAGAGGCCCGCGCACCGCGATGAAGAGTGGCCCCCGCTTGCCGCAACTAGAGAAAGCCCTCGCACAGAAACGAAGACCCAACACAGCCAAAAATAAATAAATAAATAAATAAATAAAAAAAATAAAGGAATTCCTTTAAAAAAAAAAAAAACTACTAATGCCTAAGATGTTTAAAAAAAAAAAAAAAAAGACTTGACAATGGCCCTCAGTGTCTGGCATAGAACTGGGAATAAATGAATATTTGTTGAATGACCGAAAGTATTCTGCTGGAAACACACACACAAACACACACACACACACACACATGTGCTACATTTCCTAGTACAGGTTACATAATGCAGTGTTTCCATCAGGTGAGAGCCCCAGGGCAGCCGGGCTTTAGATTCAGAATAGCACCTGATAATACCTGAATGTTATCAAATGAAAAGCTCATAATTGCCTCAATAGCCACTTAGATCATCACAGAAGTACCTTCACGGTTTACAAGGACATCTGCACAAAATGTATTTTAAAAAGAGGGCCCCAACAAATGCAAGGATATTGTTTCATACAGCAGGAATTCTGGAATAATATCTAGTCTTTTATACCAAAGAGGCTTCTTGCAAATGAGATCTGGCAATGGGGACATTCATCCCTTAACTTACACAAAGGGAAGTTTACCCACTGGCCACGGCCAAAGTAATTTTTTAAGAGAGTGATTAATGAAAAAAAATATGCAAAAAACCCTGACCAGTATTCCTCAAGACTCCCAAGGTCATCAAAAACAAGGAAAGTCAGAAACTTAACAGCCAAGATGAGGCTAAAGAGACATTGACAACCAAATGTAATGTAGTATCTTGGATAGGATCCTGGAAACAAAACAAAAAAAGGACATTAGGTTAAAAACTAAGACAATCTGCATAACATACAGGCTTTATTAATAATAATAGGTAATATTGGTACATTAACTGTAACAAATGTACCCTACTAATGTAAGATGTTAATAATAGGGGAAACTGGGTGCAAAGTATAGGGAAACTCTGTACTGTCACAATCTTTCTTTAAATCTAAAACTGTTTTCAAAAATGAAATTTGTTTTAAAAACAACTGTTTAATATATATATGCATATATGACACTCTAGCAAACGATGCATCTGAAATCTTACTCATATGAAGTTTAATTCATATAACACACACACATCCATGTGTATATGACAATAAAATTTCTTTTTTTTTTCCATGCAAAGACCCTAATAAAATGAAGAAATACATTTCCTGAACTGCATTATTGAAGACAGTTTGTGATGACCTTGAAGGGTAGCAGACTATGCTACCCCAAAATATATCCCTTTGGCATAAGGATTGTTTTGATCTGAAGGCAACAGAAGAAGAAAAGCTCTCTGCTCTCCCATTATTTGCCCAAGAGCAGTACACAAATTTTTAAAGGTGCCTCCTCTCCCCTTTCTACCAGGAAGAACAGGAAATAATCATCGGAGACAATCCTAGACCCATATCAGCCCAGAGGCAGTACCAGAGGAATCTATATAACAAACTTTGCTAGAACTAGCTCTTATCTACCATCATCTTCCCATATATTTGCCTTCCCAGAATTTGCTGCCCTAAGAAGCTCAAAGTCTTTTTCTTCTGGTTTGCCATTTCTCTATAATATTATCGTTCTTTTGTTAAGATGCTACATAAACCCAAGTTCTAACCACCCCTTTGAGTTACTCATCACTGGGTGCTTCCGTGTATATGTGCAATAAAAATGTTCATAAACTTCCGCTGGCTTTTTTCTTGTTAATTAGTCTTTTGTCAGTCTAACTGACAGAGCCCTAGCCAGTGAACCTAAAATGGGTAGAGGGAAAAGATATTTTTTCTTCCCCTACAACTTTAACTCCCACCGATATACCTAGAGTACCAGTTCTTAAGAAATTTCTTCCCAGACCTGGACACTTCTTGTATCTCTAGCTAGGAAAGATAAGCCCGTGAGACACAGGAGCCCTTGTGCAGCTGTTTCTGTGATTATAAAACAAACAGCTATTCTACTGTCAATGAGCTATATGTTGAAGGGAAATTACAAGCGACTCACTTGCTAACAAAAAGTCTTGGGTTTTAAAAAGCAGCTTCTCTCATGGTCTAGGGAACAAGGAGACGTTCTTTAACCCAAGCGTCCTACAGCCCTGGTGTGTGCATATACATAGGTGTTCAATTCATATGTTTAGAATTTAAATGAAGAGAAAAAAATGTGTTTTTTCCCAAACTTGGCTGCAAACAGATAATTTGACCATATCATTCACCCTAAAAGGTTGATGTGAGTTTTATTTTTCCTATATAAAGATTGAAAAAAAACCACAATCATAAGACAAGGCCTCTAGTGATTAGCATACGCACTGCAGAATAGCAGATGTTACAGCGTATCCTAAGGACAAAAGAAGCTGCACAAATTGAATACGCCAGCTATAACAACCCTGGAACTCAGTTTTGCCAAATGTTTGAAGCACAGGAAATGACTTGAGCCACTCTGTATTTCTTTTTATTTAAAGCATGACTAAAGGTTGAGTCTTTCAGATCCGAGGCAAATAGCCCATTAAAGCTATGCCCATCATCTGCAAATTTCTCCATGAGATTGCTGTGCACATTAACCCAAAGAGTTATTACTTCAATTACGTAAAGTAATAGGTTGATGATAAGACCCCTATCTTATCATCAACTTATGACTGAGTTATTTGCAGTCATCCAGACTGTATGGTCTAAATTAGAGGGGCTGAATAAGGAATTAGAGGAAATATCAAAAATTTAAAAAATCTCAGTGTGATATAGTTTCACATTTTTTATTCTCTGGATTGTAAACCTTGTACTCCTGCTTTCATCCTACAAATATTTATGAGTGTTTTCATCCAATTCTCATTCGTAATTACAGACACCCAAAACATACTAAGGGGGCATGGAAAATTTTTTTTTAAAAATTCAAGTAATCTAAAATCATTTAGTGGATTAATTCTGTCAGAAATTGTAGAATTTTGTAATTCTGTAGAAATTTGCCTAAAGGAAAAATCAGGAATATTTTTGGACAGATATTGTACCTATATGTGCATATATTTATCTCTGAACAAACAACCATTAAGTCATTTGACAGTTTATTCTGGCATAGGACTGAAGGTCATATGTTTAGCCTCGGTGTGTGACAGATGACTTTCTTCTACAATCTCTGACAACACTGTTAAAGGATTCCAGCTGTATTGGTCACAAATTTATCATCAGTGACAGAAAAACAAGTCAAAGTACAAGCAGATTGGGCCAATAGCATCATGATTTGCATATGCATGGCAAGTCTTTTAAATCCTGCTCCCTTGTTTCTATTTGTCATATGCCCAGATTACATTGCCACTATAATCCTAAATCGTATCAAGGATATACAGAAAGGGAGTGGTTTTCAAGTGGTTGTATGTAGGAAATGTATTTAGTGTAAACAGCTCCTGGAATTATCAAAATAAAGAAACTAGAGATGGATGACTCTTTTGTTCTGGCCAAACTTCATCCTCTCAGAACCCAGCTTAGAAATCATTTCCTCTGGGAAACAAATAAACTATCCTGCACTTACCCACCTCTTCAGATAATTCGTTTCTATTGTGCTACATGGGAACTCTGTACTTTCTGTTCAGTTTTTCTGTAAACCTGAAACTGCTTTAAAAACTTAAATCTGCTCGGGACTTCCCTGGTGGTGCAGTGGTTGGGAATCTGCCTGCCAATGCAGGGGACACGGGTTCGAGCCCTGGTCCGGGAGGATCTCACATGCCGCAGAGCAGCTAGGCCCTTCCGCCACAACTGCTGAGCCTGAGTGCCACAACTGCTGAGGCCCGTGTGCCTGGAGACCGTGCTCTGCAACAAGAGAAGCCACCGCAATGAGAAGACCCACACTGCAACGAAGAGTAGCCCCCGCTCGCCGGAGCTAGAGAAAGCCCGTGCGCAGCAGCGAGGACCCAACACAGCCAAAACAAATAATTAATTAACTAATTAATTTTAAAAAATGAAATCTGTTCACTTTAAAAATGTATTGCAGAATAAAATGTTTAGGGGTCAAGATTTTGTTTCATGTGACCGAGCCATATTAAATTTTTTCTCAAACTTTACAACTGCCATTAGAGTATTTAAAAACTCTAATGTCAGCATATTAAGATTAATTCGGCCAAGCTGTAGTTTGAATGTCTCAGATTCTTTACATTTCTGACACGCTGCCAGTAATCATTACTTGGCAAAGCAAGTCTCTCCTTAGGGAATCTTCCCTACTTCTTCTTTTTTTTTTTTTTTTTATACAGCAGGTTCTTATTAGTCATCTATTTTATACATATTAATGTATATATGTCAACCCCAATCTCCCAATTCATCCCACCACCACTCCCCACCACACTTTCCCCCCTTGGTGTCCATACGTTTGTTCTCTACATCTGTGTCTCTATTTCTGCCTTGCAAACTGGTTCACCTGTACCATTTTTCTAGAAGGAATCTTCCCTACTTCTAAACATACTTTTCTGTCAGCAGCCTGCTAATGTTTAAAGTATATTAGGTAGAGTTCCCTGTGCTATACAGTGCAGGCTAACACAATATTATAAAGCAACCATACTCCAATAAAAATTAATAAAAAAATAAAAATATAAAGTATATGTGCACACAAGGGAAGAGTTTCATGGTTAGTCATAGTAGTATTTATTTGAGGATTCTATGTGAAGCTTTTATAACTTGTATAATAAATTTATTACACTAATAGATTATATTCAAATAGTATATTTTTGACTCAAATCTATAGTGCCTAGATTATTTCCTCCATCATGATAAATCTTTAAAAGACTGCCACAATATATACTTTCAGCTATTGTGTACTCAATACTATTAAACTCAAAAATACTGAAATAATTAAATAAATTAAAATTATAATTTATCTAGAATCTCTTATCCTTCCAAAAATATTTTAAATTACACAACTTCCAGACCAGCTGTGAGAAGCTGAGAAGATAACAGAGAACATTCCTACCATTAAGGAATTTACACTTTCTTGAGTGAAAGGGACCAATGAACAGACAATTATAATACAGTACAATTATTTCTACAGTAATGGATAAGTTTAAGATTTTTAGTGAGTAAAAATTGTTCACATATCTATTGCTTTTATGCCAGTCTGAAAGATATTGCAGAGTTAAAATAGAAGGATAAGAAAAATGATTAGGAAAGGAAAGAAAAGGTGGAGGAATAGTAAGGATATGATGATGGTCTCTGACTTGGGGAAGTGGAGAGATGAAGACATGGTGCATGGGAGCAGGACCTGATTCTGGGGCCTGTTGGAGGTGAGAAGGGGAGAGTGATCAATGCAGATGGAATTTCAGATGCAAGAACTGGGCTTTAGATTTGAGAATGGTCTGCATTTAGATAAAACTGACGCCAGGAAACGAATGTGCATAACCAGCGAGTCTGTGTAATGTGTGAAAACAAGAGAAGGCGTTAACATTTAGAAGTTGACATCAACAGGTTAACAGAAGAAGACCTTGCAAAGAATTCTGAAAAGACTCAAAAATTAGAGGGAAAAAAGCATAGAGTGCAAGGTCAGGAAACTCAAGGCAAGAAAATGTTTCAAGAGGTAAGTGATAAAGAGGGTTAGGTGGGGAAGAGAAGTAAACGTGATCAAGACCGAAACGTGCTCGGGCCTTGCGGTGTGGGTCCTGTCATCATCTTAACGGAAATTTAAGATGGTTCTGTTTCATCTGCCCACTCTCAGTGCCCAGCTCACTAACCACCATCCATTCACTTATTCAGAAAATATTTATTAAGGGCCTATTATGTCCCAAGAAATGGAGTTCTTTCAAAAGAAAAGGTGAGCTTTTTCAGGTTTGGGATATATCAAAGACAAAACAGACCCAACTCCTTGCCCTTGTGGTGTACCCATTCCAGAGGTAGGGAAGGCAGACAATAAAAAATATACATATTTTTTTAATGGATTGAAGAATGAACGGAAAGTGATGGATTTAAGATAATGAATATATACCAATATGAAAATACGTTAACTAAATATGACAGCAAGAGATTTTTTTCTAATTCAACAGAAAAGAAACTGGAAAATTTTCGCATAGCATTGATGCTAGCAGAGAAAGAAGAACTGAAAATAAGGGGAAAAGAAAGCAGATAAATGGTGAATTAGCATTGCCATGAAGAGGGAAAGTAGATTTCAAAGTACAGATGGAGAGATTAGACTTACACCAAAGTGACTTTGTTAGCATGATCTGGATACAAGGAGAAAGGAAGTAAAGTCACAGGTAGGTTGATAATAATAGAGGAAATTCCATTTTATACTTTCAGGGAAAGTTAAAGGTCTCCTCCCGACAGTGAAAGGAAAAGAATAGCGATAAAGGGGTTAGAAGAGAATGCAAACACTTGAATTATATAATTGCCATCGGGCATGAGAGAGAGGACAGCAGAGACAGCCACTCCCATTGTTAGAGTTTATGATTTGCCCTCATAGCACCCTAGCTGCCTGAATTTGAAAACAGAGAAGCTGGATAGTTGTGTCGTTATAGGTCCAGTAGATGGACAATGGCACAAAGGTTACTGGCAAGAAGGTAATGCACTAATGGGTTGTGGGTTCTAGAAAAGATGAGGAATGGGGAAAAGCAAGAGAGGTCTGATAGGCAAGAAGGAGAATGCCCAAAGATCTAGAGGTGCAAGTTTGAAAGCCTCATGAAGTCCAACTTATTGATTCTTTCTTTCATGGATCATGCCTTTGGTGTTGGACGTACAAAGTCACTGCCAAACCCAAGGTCAACCTAGATGTGCACCTATGTTATCTTCCAGGAATTTTATATTTTTGCATTTTATATTTAGGTCTGTGGTCCATTTTGAGTTAATTTTTGTGAAGGGGTACTGTGAAGGTCTGTGACCATTCATTATTTTTGCATGTGGATGTTCAGCTGTTCCAGCACTATTTGGTGAAAAGACTATCTTTGCGCCATTATATTGCCTATGTTCCTTTGTCAAAGATTGGCTAAATATAAAGATCTTCCTCGACCTATGATGTTGTTACGTCCTGATAAACCCATCATAAGTTGAAAATATCATGTCAATAATGCATTTAATACACCTAACCTACCCCTTAGGGGGACATTGTTCCCTCCTCTCTGACCCCATTTTGGCCAAGAAGACCCAGTCTGAACCCGCTGTATAAAAAAATAAATTAAATAAAATTTAAAAATTAAAAAAAAATAGACCCAGTCTGGATATTGCTGGCAACTTGCAAAGAATTTTTTCTTCTCCCAGTTTTGATCTACTTTGCTGACAAATGCCACCTAGGAAAGACTACAGCACTTGTGGTTCCCTTCTGTGGCCTGGATGCCGGGGTGTTTTGAGGATCCAGAAGTCACCCTGAGGAGGGGGAAGTTGTTGTGACAACCTCTAGTGGTTTGGGGAGAAGGATGAATTGACTCCCTTTTTCCCAAGAGATGTCACATAACACGCAGCATATAGAGGGGGGGCTGTTCCCAGGTACTACAAAGGAACGTGCACCCTGATGTCCAGAATTTGGTTTGCTAGAGTCACTTGTGGTAAGACTACAGGGGCCAAGCTGAAACCATAACTGGTACAGAGATGCTGTGTGTGATATGAATCACACAGGGTCTGGAGGAGACTCTACCAAACTAGAGAGACAGTGCCTTTTCTGAAAGTGCATCCACAGATGTCTTGGTGACTACGGTTCTAAGACATGAGTGTGTACGTATCATACCGGGGCTTTTCCTGGAGTTGAGGTCATTGTCAGAGTGAATAAGGGTTTGTTTACTCCTGTAGCCTATGAACTGTTCACCTCAAGGCTATTACTGCACAGACAAGAAAATGAAAAGAGAAGAAAGGGAAATCCTATAGTCTTTTATCATCCAGCCAGAGTTTTGTTGACTCAGATAGAAATGATCTTTACTGCTCACCAATGTTGCCGGCCACTAAGGAGGGCTACCCTTCCCAAGGCATGGAGAGACAGAAGGTCAAGTCAATATAAGCTTGAGAAATCTTCCGGTTTCTGGAAAAAAAAAAAAAAAAAGAAGTAGATCCAAACTTTTACTGAACCATTTTTTTAAAAGTTCTACTGACATCTGACATGCTATAGACTGCACATAATTAAAGTGTACAATTGGATTTGTATGATGTACATATAAACCCATGAAACCATTGTAACCATTCTAATGATCACTTCCATCACCCCTATATTCACCCTCTGCCCTTTAGTAATCTCTCCCTGCCCTCACTGACCCTCCGGGAAACCACTGATTTACTTTCTTTGACAGTAAATTAGTTTGTATTTTCTAGAATTTCACATGACTGGAATCATAACATGTTTGCTTTTTTAAAAAACCCTGGTTTCCTTCATGCTTCATAATTATTTTAAGATTCATAAACACTATTTTTGTGAATAGTTCATTATCTTTATTGCTGAGCAGTATCCCACTGTATGATACACCAGTACTTGTTTATCTATTCAGCTATTAATGGACATTGGGGCTGTTTCCATTTTGGGGCTATTACAAATAAAGCTGCAAATTTTAAACGTACAATTTGATGTTTTGATACATGCTTAAACCTTTGACACCAAAGGTGTCCTTTGGCACCAAAGGTGTCCTTTGGCCTTTTTAATCCATCCTTTGTGACTCATGAAATTATTGGTACAAGGACATATCCTACCTTTTGGAGGATATTCACATGGAGTGGATATTCATACGTCCATACAAATAGCCAGGAATGTGCTATGAAGCCCTAGTCCTCATTGTATCCCACGGCCATTCTTGCTTCACTGGTGTCCACCACGTTACGGGGTTATTTTACTTACAATTCCAAACACCCTGTCACTTAATGCATAACCTCTTCAGAGTGCATTTCTAAAATATAATTTCATAATCTTCGTAACTATCACACAAAATAAAAATATTTAAACTATGACCAGAAATGGATAAGGTGAAGGAGCTGACAATTCACAGAATAAAAAAAAAAGTGACCAGTAAACATATGAAAAATATCCAACTACACTAGCAATAAAGATATACAAACTCAAATACAACCACCTATTTAAATTTATTGCCCACATTTGGCAAGCCAAGGAGAGAGGCCTTAGAACAAACCAAACCTGCCAACACCTTGATCTCAGACTTCCAGCTTTCAGAGCTGAGCGAAATAAATATCTGATGTTTAAGCCACAGAGTCTATGCTATTTTGTTATGGCAGCTGGAGCAGACTAGTACGCTATGAAAGGTTAGAAATATCTCACCTGTATTCTGGAGCCGAAAGTTTACCCTCATCGGCATTGCTTTTCCATTTTTACCTGTCTTTTATCTCTAAATCCAGAAATAAATATGAACATTAAGGAAGAACCTAATAACAAGGATTCATTGGTCGAAGTATACGTGGCAGGTCCTGTAATGGGTGCTTCACAGAACGCCAGTTTACTCTGCCCCTAACAGTCCAAGGCACTCTGGGCCATAGACGTTGAGTAACCAGCCCAAGATCATACCATCAGCACAAAGGTGGTGACGGCATTTGAACGCACATCTGTCAAAGAGCTGAGTTTGCTGGAAGGAGCAGAGGCTTGGGTTTGAACCCAGGTGTGTTGCTAAATCTCAAAGTCTGACCTTGGGAGAGATTACATGAGCCTCAGTTTCTTCATCTGTAAAACGAGGGGAGTAATATTTACTTTGCAGGATTGGAAAAAGGATTCAATGAGATAACATGCAGAAGACGGAGAACATAGTAGATATCCAAAAGTGGTCAGCTCCTCTGCTGTAGCTTGCAGAGGCAAAGCCAAGACAAGAATCCTTGACCCTGGTGTTAGCAGAAACTGCCTTATTTCAGCAGGGCTTTTTGGTCTCAATAAGGAAAAAGCCTATTTCTGTGTTGCTTTATATGTGATCATTTAAAAATTAAACAAGCTTTTATCTATCAGGTGACTGATCTGTTACACGTAGATCAGTCACCTGATAGACTGGGGCCCTCACAAGCTGGGGCCTGTGACTAGGTACATTTTGGGATGTCTGTGCTCACCCCTGGGCACAGGACAAAGGAAAATCAAGCGGAGACTGGCCTGTCTTAACAAGTCAGGGCTGAGCTACAAACACTAGTGTGTGTGTGAAAATATAACGTGATCAATTCTGATTTGAATTTAAGTCTGTTTTTAACTTGTGTTTCTTAAAGACATCACTATTCAATCATGGCGAAAAGTACTGCTCAGCTACAATTATCTCAAATAATAAAAAGTTTAATTTAAGAAAAAGAAGAAGAAGGAGTACCACTCAGGAGTCAGCCACACTTGGAGTCAAAGCCAGCTCCTTCTATTTTCTAGATAAGTGACCTTGGCCAAATTCCCTAACCTCCCCAAACCTGTTTTCCTCATCTGTAAAATGACCACAATAATAACCACCTCACAGTTTGGTAGTGAATAACAAATTCAATTACATATGTAGTACTTATTTAACTCGGTATAGTCTTTGCAACAGCTTTATGAAATAGGTACTATCATCATCCTCATTTTCCTGATGAGGAAGCTGAGATTCAGAGAAGTTATGTCACTTGCCCAAGGTCACACAGCCAGTAGGCGGTAAAGCTGGATTCCAGAGGCTGTGCTTTTAGCCTTTATGGGATGACTGCCCCTGAGTAAATATCAAACACCTGCAATTGCATCAAAGGAAAAATAATTCCTTTTTTTTTTTAACATCTTTATTGGAGTATAATTGCTTTACAATGGTGTGTTAGTTTCTGCTGTATAACAAAGTGAATCAACTATACATAAACATATATCCCCATATCTCCTCCCTCTTGCGTCTCCCTCTCACCCTCCTTATCCCACCCCTCTAGGGGTGGGACAAAAATAGTAAAAATAATCCTTTTTAATTCGACGGTTAATTAATTTTTGTTTTTATTTTAAGAGAACTTTGTACCACAAACTAAGTAAAACATAACCTATAAATAGGAATGCTTTCACAAAATTATATGAATGATGGTTTGTTTCAGATTTAACCTAGTTTTAGTTAAGAATTATGTTTTTAATTACACAAATTACATTGACGATAGAATTATAGAGTTAATGTAAATGAAATTAAATAATGTTATGAGCACGGAATATGAGAAATGTTTATCAAAAAACCACAGAGGAATGGGGAATTTGTTTACTGGGTAAAGAGTGCTTTTTTTGGTTTTCAAATATACTATACATAATGTCCTTTAGATATTTTAAAATCAAAATGTACATTTAATATAAAATATCAAAACATTCTTCTTCCAAACCGCCACACCCACGTATTTTTTCGTCTTACTTTTAAGTTATATAAAAAGGTAGTCACAGTATATGAGAATTTTCACCATTTTCCATCTTCTCTCAAACACATATCTTATATTTATCTGTTCTTTTCTTTATTCAACATGTATTAAGCACAGACCCTGCCCTGGATGCTCAGGACACAGCTTGAAGACACTCAGAGACAGGAAGGTAATTACAATAATGTGAGTGAGAAGTGTTTCCACTGTAGAGTTCTCCAGCTCAGTGGGAAGTCAGGTGAAGAAAGCAGGAGGGGACCGTACTCAGGGGAGCAGATACTGTGTGGCAAAGGCCTGAGCCTGGACAGTGGGGTAGGTGTTAACTGATGTGGCTTCCCAGGCTGTAAAGAGGGGTTACAAGAAAAATATGGGGAGTGGAATGCCCCCTATGCCATGCCCTGGGGTTGAGATAGTTTAAGGGTTTTAAACATCAGAATGTCTAAACATGATCAGATCTGTGTTTTAGAACTTTTATTGGGAGGAGTGTGGAAACCGAACTGGATCTAAGAAATCTGGGGGCAAGGAAATCATTCAGGAGTCTAACTGCTGCTGCTGTCACAGGAAAAAGTATAAGGGTCTGAACAAAGGCAGTGGCCATGGAAACCAACGGGAAGGAAAGGGGCTGGGGGTAGATCCCAGTCCTTCGTTTGTGCTAATAAACCTGTTTCCCACATTTTTCTCCATCTCATGTGTATTATTTGTTAATGACCCAGCAGTAATTAGTTGAACTAATATTGTTATTATTTTGTGCCAGACGTAATTTCATTGTTGCACGAAATCTGAGGCACAGAGTTGAAGCGACTTGCCCAAGATCACACAGCTTGGCAGGAGCAGAGAGACAAGATCCAAACCCGCTTTGTGTGAATCCACAGCCTTTGCTCTTCCAGCTCACCCACCCACCCCCTTACTGCTTCCTGTTTCCGGTTTTTCTCTCAGTGACTGGCAGCCTTTTAACCTGAATCCATCCCCTTCCTTCCTTAAAAGAATAACTTATTGGCTTACTAATCTTTCCAACTACTGTCCAATCTATTGCTTTCCATATCATGTTGGTCTGGAGCCTCTGCAATATTCATCTTCTCATCAGACATTTTTTTCCTTAAATTTCAGCCATTTGGCTTCTGTGCCATCTAAATTTACTGACGTTGATTACTGTCTGGAAAAATTCAAAGTATTTCTTCATCCTTCCTTCCCTGCGCTTATCAGAGTACTTTGTGTTAGTAACAACTCCTTTATTCTTGAAACTCTTTTCCCCATATGTGCTGCAACACTTTGCTTTCCCAACATGTCCCTGGGTCACTCCAGAGGCTCCTTCTCTGGCTCTTAAGGTGTTCTTTCTTGATAAAGAAAAACAGTTCCTTTTCTCCTTCTATGTTCTGTGCATGCCCCTAGAGGTGTTGGGTTTTCTTCTGTTTCCTATGTTTGTTTAAATCCTCTGCTGTTCTCCTTCAACGTGAAGACTTCTGTTTCAGTGGTTTACTGACAACATACGTTTCACACAACCTCCCCAAACATGCCTGCCCTGCCAGTCACCTCGTCTGCCAGTGACGAAGAAGTACGCAAAGGATTCATTCTGCTGTGTAAGCTTTCTGCCTGACCCCCACCTCCCCAGGTACTTAAATTTCTTTGATCATGAAAATAAATGCCAAGCAGGTATTAAGCTTACAGAATTAGAATTGAAGCCTGCAGGTGAGAGAGAGAGAGAAAGACAGACAGACCGACTAGGTCAGCTGAATATTCCCGGCTGAAGGCATCTCAGTTCACAGCTCAAGCCCAAGTTCCTGGAGGACCAGGAACCTCTGTCTCATACTTAACTCAGAGCCTCCAGTGCTAGTATGACTCAGCCAGCAAGCATACCATTGAACCAGCACTTCACCAGGCTGACAGCGAGTCTGGGAGTCCTGTGCAGTCAGTGGTGACAATTCTTGCTGGGCACTCTCAGGATGACGCAGGATTGATACTGATCTGAAACATAAGTGCCAATAAGATTCCCATTTCCAAGATTCAAGAGTTCCAGCCTTGAAATGATAGGATCCAGGGGTTTCTGTTCCGAGCTCAGTGCACCTTTCATCTCCAATATCTATACAGGTTTGTCCAAAACACAATTAAGAAAAAAAAAAAACCCACAACGGTGTTCGTGACCTCTGCTCCCTCCGTCCCCATCCCAATGTCCAGGAGATGGGAATTCAGACAAAACTTAGACAAAAAAGCAACATCCCTAAAATTGTGCATTACTGTTTGCTGGGTTTGTTTGTTTCCCGTTTTTATTTTCTTTGGGGGGGGGGATGGGGGAGGAGAGGGGAGGACCTGGACGCAGAGGAGGAATCCAGGCTCTCAAGCCTCTCCTCCACCCTTCTCTTGTGGGGTGGTCTTCAGCGCACTGAAGGGAACACTTCTTGGGGAGTACCCTTTCTGCTTGGTGCCTCCCACGGCCAGTCAGGCAGCCACAGGCAGAGGGGAGGCTCTGATCTGGGCTTGGCTGCGAGTCAGGAAGGCAAAGATCGCGGAGCCGGAGCGCTCAGGGCCAGGTGACACAATCGTGGGTGCCCGGCGCTGCTTGACAGCTTCATCCCCGCCCACTGGCAGGAGAGCGCGGCCGGGCAGCACGCGCGCGCGCAGGGTCCTTAAAAGCCGCGGCCGCGCGGAGACGCCGAGCTCGCCCACCGCGCGCAGGCGGCGACATGCACGTGAACGGCAAAGTGGCGCTGGTGACCGGCGCGGCCCAGGGCATCGGCCGAGCCTCCGCCGAGGCGCTGCTGCTCAAGGGCGCCAAGGTAAGCGAGGCAGGGCGCACGGCGCGAACCTCGCCGGCCCACCCGAGACCCGCCCCCAAGCCGGGGCCCCGGGGGATGGGGGCAGCGACCGAGGCTGAGCCCCCGGTGCCCGCCGTGCAGTCTCCAGAGCTGCCCAGGCTGGCGCGATCGAGCGGACCTCGAACGCGCCGGGAGAGAACCCGAACTGTAAACTGCCCCATCTCAGGTCCAAACGAGGAGCGTCCTGTGGTCTCTTTATTGTTGGTCTATTTCCAGAGCCGCGCAGGATCTCGATTCCTCTCCTCTTGTCTGTAGGTAGCGCTTGTCGATTGGAATCGTGAAGCAGGTTTAAAGTGTAAAGCTGCCCTGGATGAGCAGTTTGAACCTCAGAAGACTCTCTTCATCCAGTGCGATGTGGCCGATCAGGAACAACTAAGAGGTAAGGGCGGGGAATCCATCCATCCACGCGGAGCGGGCCTTGAGCAAGCAGCAACCTGAAGGCAACCCTAGGCCAGAGATCCAGCCTGGGGCGGGCGGCCGGCTATCTCCTGGAGAGCAGCTACCTCTGAGCTGCAAGAGATAGCTGGGACTGTTACGTTTCCTCTGACGTCCCAGTAGCCCTAAAAGCTAAGGGGGAAGAAAAGCCAAGCATGCTTGAGAAATCCTTTTATTTTAGTCATTTGGCCGCACATAATGTAATCAAGATTCCTTGGTGTATTCCAAGACGGTGCTGCTACAGTAATTATTAAATGATTGAACTTGCAGATGGAACTGGGAAAGACAAAGTAGGCTAGGCGAGTATGGCAAACAACTTCTCCCAGAAAGCTGGAAGACACAGAGTCCAATGACAATCAAATGTGGCAGTGTTTCTCTTTGGAACATACTAGAATGAAAGGTCAAGGGTTGTCATCACAGACGTGCTGGATGCTTTTAACCACATGCTCTCTCTGGTGTTTCCCCTATGAAATGATACTTTAAAAACAATAATAGCTGTACTGTAGTCTTAGAATTGCAGAAGAAAAGTTTCTACCAGACTTTCCTCAATGCTTTCCTGTTTCCGTCTACTCACTTAAAATAGACCAATCTAGTTGTGAAATATCAGGGACCGTATTGGTGTAGACAATGAACAGATTTGGTCATATAGAAACCCAATAGATCTGTATGAAAAACATACATATTTTTCTGGGGAAAAATGGGAAAATAAAATATTTGTATTTCACAAAGTTTTTTTGAAAGACTAAGTAAATTATTAGACACATCTTTAGTCAAGGGGCAAAAAATATCTTCATAAAAGTCACTCTGGTACTTCTGTTCTTAACGTGGATGTGTGTTTTTTCGAAAATGTTGGGCTGTTCCATGAGAGAGTGAAAATGGAGCTATATGTTAGAAGGAAACCAACTGCTGTTCAGGGAAATTGTTTTAAAGGAAATTATATAATTAAAATCTGAAAATGTTATTAAGACCTATAACGTGGATTACAAGCATGAGTAGAAGAGACCTGTAAACATAGTGCTAGTTGCTGGAGGATAAAGTTTTGCTGATTGCACAGGATAGTTTTCATCAGGGATAAAGTCATGTCAAATCCCAACAGCCGTGCTGATGGAATAGGGAACAGATTCCCTATAGATCACCTGAAAGCTATTTCTGTCTGAATTTATGTAGTTTCACATGTGACATTTAACCTTAATTGTTTTGCTTCCCAGTATTTAAAATTAGTACCTTGACTGTAAACACATTCCTTAAGGATAAGTGATTGTGAAGGAGGAAACCAGACACATAATGAGTGACCAGCAGAAGGCATGTTGGTTGTGAGAAATCCACATGTTGTCTGGACATCAGCGTTTACTTGCATTTTAGGAAAACATGGCATTGGCTCTTCCAGTGTCAGGATTTAATGCTGCCTACAACTTTTAAAACTGCTTAGACATGTGGCCAAAGAGACTTCACTGAAATAAAAATACAGAGGTGAAAAAGTTCTTGGAGATGACTTACAGATGAAAAATGCAACCTGAAGAGTTTAGGCAAATTACAAAGAGTACCACAGCATATAAATGTCAGCAAGAGTTATCAATAGATTGTAAGTTGCTTGAGCCCAAAATTCAGTGGTGTGTTATAAAGAAGAATACACCGATGTATAATTTGGTGTGTTATACATCGGTAAGGGCAGAGTATAAGGAATACAGTGGACACCGAAAGAGGAAAGAAAAGAAAAGAAGCAATTAGACGTCCATATTTGACAACCTAATTTCCTGTAAGGTGGATGTGGAGTCCTGAAGAGTAGAATATATTTAAGATGAAATGCAAAAATTAACAATAATAATAGTCCTTAGATCTTTTCTACTGGAGGACCTTTTCTGGAATCAATTTGAGATCTTAAGAAGCATTTTAAAGATTCTTTGAAAAAGTGAACAGTTTTTATATATTCTGTTGTTTTCCATTCCAGTACAGTAAAAGGTACTGTAAAGGGTACATATTAGAAAGTCTTGGCAATATTTTTGGCAGTTAACTTGCATAGTAATTTATCCATTTGGCAAATTAGTCCATGCCATCTTCAATATGTCTGGTGGTTGTTAATAATTCTTTAATTTTATTTCAATCAATATAAAGTTTGTGCGGATCTATTTTTTTCAAGGAACTCATATGTTGGACCCAAGATCCGAGAACACATTTCTATCATTTGGAAGAATAACCGCAATTGTTATCTACAGTTTCAAGTAATAGAACTAGAACCAGTGGTAAAAGGCCCAAGGAAACAATAGAACTATGTAAAAGGCTACTTTGAGAAATAATGTTTCTCAATACCAAGGGGTAAAGCCTAATTTTAAGGTCAAGGAGGGTTTGCAAGGACTGGAAATGTGGTTGGACAACGTAATGAGGGACCTTCAAACCTCAGAATCTATGCAGACTTGACCTTAGTTGAACATAGTTGTTATACAAACTTGCAATACAAAGCTGTCAAAATAGAAAAAGAAAAGGCAAACATCGAAGTTACAATAATCAAATAAAATCAACTGAATGAAAAATAGACTTACTAGGATATCCAAATGCACTGAAATGATCATAATGGATCTGGATACATAACTGTTTAATATGACACTTTATGAAGAAAATATGGCTTATTTTTAAAGGGATGCTTGTCATAGTCTAAGCCACAGAGCTTCAGTAACTTCTTAGGGACAGAGATGCTGGCTGCCCAGACTGACTTCTAAGAGCTCTTAGCATAGGATGCTCAGTTCTCTAAAATTTACACCACTAAGTTACTGCTTACAGAACTTTAATGTGCATACAAATCATCTGCGGATCTTATTAAGGTTAAGATTCCGATTCCATAGGTCTGTGATGGCCACAGATTCTGTGTTTCTAGCAGGTTCCCAGGTAATACTGATTGATGCTGCTGGCTCACAAACCACACTTGAGAAGCAAGGCAGGAAGTCACAGTCTAAGAGTATAACTTTCACGAGAAAGGTGGATGAATTAAAACCTCATTTCCGGGCATAGACTGTGATAAATGTGTCTGTGCAAAATAAGAACGTATCTATGATGTCTTTTTTCTTTTTTTTTTTATTAGATACTTTTAGGAAAGTTGTAGACCACTTTGGAAAACTGGACATTTTGGTGAATAATGCTGGAGTGAATAATGAGAAAAACTGGGAAAAAACTCTGCAAATTAATTTGGTAAGCTGTCTTAGCCATGTTCATGGTCTACAATTATTTAATAAAATGTTTTAAAAGGAAAAAAGGGTTTTTTTCATGGAAACAATACAATGACCTACAATATAGAAAAAGGGAAGTTATAAAAAGCTGGGGAAAAAAGCATTTCCTTTTACAAATAGGAAGACATTTGAGGTTTTCAATTATGAAAATAAATCTGTCTTAAAGTATTAAAAGGAAATATGAGAAGAAAACATCGTTTACTGTATAACTTAGGAGTTGGCAAACTATGGCCCTCAGGCCAAATGAGCCTGCCACCTGTTTTTGTGACCTGCAAGCTAAAAATGGGCTTTACATGTTTTAACAGTTGAAAAAATAAGAAAAAGAAGAAAAAAAAGAAATATATGAATATACAAAATTCAAATTTCAGTGTCTATAAAGTTTCATTGGAACACAGCCAAGGTCGTTTATTTACATGTTGTCTCTGGCTACTTTCATGCTACCGTGGTAGAATCGAATAATTGTGACAGAGGCCCTATGATGTGCAATGCCTGAAATGTTTACCATCTCACTCTTTATAGAAAAAAAAAATTTCCAACCCCTGGCTTATATACTTAAAAAATAAATCTTAATTCCAGGACTATAACAGAAAACAAGGCTAAAGTGACCGTTGGACTCTGTAATTATTAAGATTTTTATCCTGAATGCCGGTGTGTGTGTGCATGCGTGTGTGTAATTCCCACAATGTTTGATGATTATTTAGCTCTTCCTTGAATTGTAAACATGTAGAATAAGGAAATAAAATTTGTTTTATTCGTTGTATCATAAGCTTGCTGATTATCTTATTTTATAAACAGACTTGACATAAGATATTGGGGTTTAGTAACAAACTTTAGCTAAAGTCAAATGTCAGAGCTGGGCGGGGCATGGGGTCACCCTGTTTTTGGTAAGGTCTTTCTTACTAGTCTTGCAAAGCAGGCACATGTAAAGTACAGAGGGGCAGCTGTATGTGTATAAATGCACAGGGAGTGGTCCCTACTTCACCACATCCAACTCCTTAAAAACAGGAACCATGTGATGTTTTTCTTTGTTCTTCTCTCAGTAATCAACACAATACCTTGAAGATAGTGCTTAGTCAATAAATGTTTGACTTGAATTGACATTCTCATGAGTAATGACTTAACTGTAATAACTTGATAGGAGTAATGAGAATTACCCTAACTCACAAGAAAGCTGAATCTGTGAGTACAAGGTACAAGTACAAGCTTGATAAGGTACAAGCTTGACAGATGCCTAAAATTCTTTGACCCAGAACAAAAGGTACTATTTTAAAGTACAAACACTCTCCTTCCAGTTCTTTCTAAAATTTGTCTCAAGTGTTCCTGGATATCATTATAGTTCAAAATAACTTTAAAACCTACTTTTCAAGTGTTCCTCAAAATCTTTCTGGTGTGTGTGTGTTTGTGTGTGTGTGTGTGTGTGTTTAGAGACATGACAACTGCTGTTCCTGAGCTGAGATAATTCTATGATTTTCTTCTACTTTAGGCTAATAATGTAGTGAAATAAAATGAAACATTTTCATACTGTGAACCATACTTACATCTCTTGGCTAAATCTTACTTTATCACGGTATATCCATGTCTAAGATACCATTGAATTTGCTTAGTTAATACCTAATTTAATTTTATATTTGTGTCTCTCTGTTATAAATGATAAGAGCTTATAATTTTCTTTTCTTAAAATATTTCTATTTGGTTTGGCTGTCAGCTATTCCTTTCCTTACTTCTATCTCCTTGATCTGTCCGTTTCTGAATAGCATGTAGTCATATCTCAAATGACAAATGTCAACTTGCCTACCTCTTTCAGTCATTCTGTCAGTGTGAATTCTACATAAATGGCTGGTGATTATAATTTACTGATCTTTGATTTTTTAAAGTTGTAGCCCCATTTGCAACCTGTGAATTTTGATTTGTTTTGTATTTCCAGAAATAATATTGGTACCCTATGTTTTCTTTTGATTCACATTTACCTAGGCATATCTTTTTCTATTTCTTTATTTTGAAAATGAAAGTAACCTTTTATGTGAATTTTGTCTCTTGCTAACAGTATAATGTGAGATCTTATTTTTCAAATCACATCTAGAAACAAATGCTTTTTATATTAGTGAATTTAAGCCACTCATATTTATTTTTACTCTTCTGTTAGGACTTATTCCTTCCACTTTAGTTCATACTTTATGTTCACTAAATTTTCTGTTTATGTTCTTTTTCCATTCTTGTCTTAAATTCCATTGGATCACTTTAATTTTCTTCAGCTGGTAAGAAAACCATACATTTTATATGCAAACTTTGGTGGTTATTCCTGACTTATTATGAACCATACTTCATTACATCCTTTGGTTGCCAGATTTAAAATAATTTTTTTTTGGAATATGCAACCAATTGGAAACTGCAGGAATTTTTAAAAACATGTTTTTATAAACGTATGCCCCTCTCCAAAACCACATAAAGTGACAAGACTTTTTTTTGAATCAAGCTATGCTAATGAAAAAGCACAAATCACACAGCAGCTCTCTCCCTAGAACATCACTACTATTTTTAGTTTCATCAGTAAAACTACAGATATTTTATAGATAGAGGTCCCTAGGGTATAAAGTTCCTATATTCAGTGCATTCATAATGGGCACCTACTGTGCCTTTCTTCTGAGAAATCAGCTGTCAGAAAACATGTGCAATGATTAGAGTTAATATAAAGAAACATGAAAATAGTGAAGAGATTGTCTCAGAGGTAATAGGATTCGAATTATCTATCTTCATCCAGCAGAGAGGGCATGTTTGCTTTAATATAATAAATATACAGGTGAATAAACACCTGCTCCAATCTGGAAAGTTCCTGCATTATCTGCAAATAGAAAATTCTGCAAGACGGGAATTTTATTTGCCCTGTTTGGTTACAACTCACTCTCCTGGAGCTGGCCTTTACTTTTCTTTGAACTCTGCTGACAAAGGCCACTCCTTAGCTTAACTCCAGGGACTGATGACATTTATTTAATATTACATAAAAAGAACAAGGTATAACCTTTGTTACCCATATATAACTTAAAAACAAGTTACTTCCCCTCCTACTTACAACACCCATTGCAAAAGTAGATTAGAGTCTGACCGATCATTATCCTTAGAACTTGATTATCTCTGTTAGTATAATGCAAATATTTGTGTGTGGTTTGTATAATAATTTTTTCAACTCTGCTCTGGATGTAATTTACCTCCTTGTACAATTCCCTGTGTGGTCTTTTGCATATTTTTCCATGTTCTTGTCTATGTCAGAGAGTAACGGCTTAAAGGACCTCACCATGTATCTTTCCCTCTTCTGAAATTTTATACAACATAGTTTATACCATCCTTATAAGGCATGTCAGTTTTTAAATTTTATTAGAATTATTTCTATACATGTATAACTTATGCTAGTCTACTGTAAATTCTTTGAAGGCAGAAAATTTTTGTTTTGCATACATAGATGTTCAATTAAAGTGTATTAGAAAAATAAACTGCTATTCTATGATATTTTGCATACATGGATATTCATTTGTGTGTTTCAGTACAATGTTTGGATGGTTTCCTAACACATCAGTGTTGCAAACAGTGTATGACAAACAGTATATATGTCCTTCCACTTTTACTCCTTAGCAAATTTGCCCTTTCTTTATTCTTCAGACAGCAGCTCTCACCTCTCTTCCCACACAAGAGATACAGTAAACATCTTCCCAGCCTTTTGTTTCCACTAGGCTCCTCTGTGCTTCCTCACTCTGAAACCAGCCACAGCTGCCTTATTTATAGCTGCTCAGGCTCACAGGGGATGTTCAGGAAAGAATGAGTCTTTGTATAACTCTCAAAGGTTGGTCTGGCCATTGGGCAGAGGTAGACTTAACTCTGAATATTGATAAGGCCATTTGGTAATGTATTTATTTTACTTTTTGAAGCTTTAATAAACCTAAATAATTCATTCCCACTCAGATGGGACTTACAACCTAATTTGGACATATGACTAACTTACATTGACTCCTTTAGTATATTCAAATAAAAATTAAACAAAATAGGTGGCTATTGTTGGGGATTTTAAAAAAGATTTGTTTCAGACCTGAATTTAAAATTCATGAACTTTTATTTCATGTCTCTGATCTTGAATTTCCCAGTTTGTGAAAGGATGAAGGTAATCCTCTTACCTCTAAGGTTGGTTAAGCCTCAATAAACCATAATTTGTAATGAAGCATCCAGCACAGTGCTACTACATAGCGGTCACTCAATAAATTGCATTTCTCATCCAGAGACTAAAAACCTACATTTTCTTCATTCGCACTATCTCATTTCTAAACGAGGTGGGCCCCTCTGCTCTATACTGCCTCTAATGAAGAGTTGAGGAAATGGATAGAAACAGTGTTGTCAAGTGTACTCCTTTTTCTTGGCTCCCAAGGGTGTTGATTACACCTTAAATTAGTAACTACTTTCTGTTATTGCTACTCTGCCATATCTAAAGATCCCATTGAAATGTTATAGTTAGGGAGAGCTTGCTAAATTTTATAAGTAGCTTCTGCAAGGGGGAAGACAATCATATCTACCCCCTAAATAAGCAGAAATTTTAAAAGATTGAACATGGAAGAATAAAAGATGAGAAAAGGTTTCAGGAAAAAAATGATCATCTATACTAGTATCCCTTGAGAACTGGCTGGAGAAAAAACAAGAAACCTGAAAGGCAGAGTTTCATGATTTAGATGACAGAATCTTTTAAAAAATTGCTTTAAGTACAGTGTAGCACAAGAACCATAAATAAACTAAAAGCAACTGCAGACTGGAGGGAAATTAAATAAAGGAAATGACAGATTAGGAAAATTCCGTAGTAAATACATACACACATACACACACATACACACAAATGTTATAGGAGCATATATACATATATGTGTGTATAATAGGAAGACATTATGCCTAATAAGAGGAGTTAAACAAGTTCATTTATCATTTATCTGTATTACTAGAGAATTATTTCCAGGATAGGGGAATTTATGAGAGTGGTTTTAAGTTATAGAATGCTTTAACTTGTTAAAAAAAAAAAAAGTATGTTAACATTTGGAATACTATACAATTTCAGTATTACATGTAAAAGTTGTCTCTTCGTAACTAAAAATGTTGAGTAAGCATGTGTTAATTATATCACTTTGTCAATAATTGAATTTTCATTTATCCTCACTAAGTAAAAGTAGACATTGGATTTTCCTCTATTTTTGAGAGTCAAATACAAAATTTTAACTACCTTTACAAAATGGACTAAAATAATACTATAGATTCCAGCTTTTTTGTATTTGTAGCGAGAACATATCTGTAATTTTTGTTTTCTTTTTTTCCCTGGATGCTTGATATTACAATGACCCAATCTATACAATGTATAAACATTGCCAAAAGGCCACAAATATATTTAGGAAACATTTTTATTCTATGTTTTTCTAACAATTCCATTAATATATGATCTGGCATATGGAAGAGGTTGTCAAAGTAAAGGAAAAGAGGTGAAAATTTCTTATATGTACAGCTAAAACCTTAGCCTTTGTCTTGCAGGTTTATCCTAAGAAGCCTTTCATTTGAAAAGTTACTCAGTTCTTAACCTGATAATGGATGGCAGGATAATCCTTTGCCTTCTCCATCAAAAACCAGGAAATAAATCTGGCTTTTAAAAAAAAATTAAAAACATTCCCAAATTTTCTATCTGGCTGCATCTTGTAGATGTTGAAAACACAAAAGCAGGTGTCAGCAAAGCTGTAAATACCTGAGAATAAAAGCGTAGCGCCAATACACATAAACAGAAATTCTGTTCCGACATGCTGGAGACTTGGGCAGAAACACACAGAATCTAACTGACTTCAGTAATTTCAGCCATCTACATTCTTTTCCTTCTTATATAAACCATTAATGTTTTGTTTTTCCTTTTTAAAGGGAATCATGTGCAGGTTTTACTCATTCTCCCTAAGCCTACTTAATATCAAACTGATGCATGGCTTAAGTGAATAGAATCTTCAGCTTACATTTTTTGTGCTAGAACTACTGTTAGGTAGAGAGGCAACTCTGGATCCTTGTCAAAAAAACTCCAAAAGGACTTTTTAAAATAAAAAGAAGGTAACCACCAATATATATCCTCAGGTTCAGACTCGTTATCTCATTATCTGTTGTATCATTTTCTTTGCAGTGTTGTAAAGAATGAGAGACGTAGGAATTAAGATGTGGAAAGCAAATTTTCACCTTTCAAAAGTCTGAGTTGGAAGGGAGAGGAGTTCTTAAATCTAAAAGGGAATGTAAGGTTTCAAATATGTTTCATGTCACAAGTTGATTTTGATAGTGGTTAATTCTTAAATGTTAGAATAAAACCAAAAAGGTGCCTATACATGGATGTGAGTAGCAAAGCAGAGTAAGCTTTCAAAAGGACAGCTGCAGGAGTGATGAACAAAATGAAGTGATTTCATTACTGAAGACCATATGTCCAAGGAACCGAAATCCCTTGCTCAAACTGGGTACAACAGCTATGTGATCTCATACGACACAGAGTTCAGGATTGCTTGATGCCGCAGCTCCCAGATCTCATTCCCATCTGCCAGCCATCATGGTGGTTTCCTCTTAAAGATGCTATCAATATAACTTAATTCCAGCCATCGCCCCCATACAAAGCAATGAAAAAGGAGTAACGCAGTCATTTCTTCCTGGTTTTCTTAAAAGCAATGACAATTTTCTCCGCAGAGTCCTCTTCCGTCACCCTCCCCAACCCAGACCCCACCTCCAGCTGACTGCTTCTCAGGTCTCGCCAGAAATGGTCACATTTGGCTCCTAAACCAGTCACAGGCAAGGGGAATGGGATTTCTGTGATTGAAATAGATGAATCGCTGTTTGCACTAAAACAGGGGAGATCACCTTCCTCTGTATTACATGCAGGAGAAGTAGATGCAAATGCAAAATAGAAGGAGGAAATGAAAACTGTGTAGGAAATCAAGGGCATCCATTATTACATATTCCAAGATCCAACAGAATGAAACAGCAGATGGATGCGGAACAGTTGGACAACAGAACGGTGTGCTAAGAAGGGTGAATGCATTTTGTATCCAGTATTTAGAAAATAAAAAGAATATACAGAATTCTTGAAGATGCTGAGGATTAGTGAAAGTAACAAGACACTTGGAATAGAACCTTTATCATAAAATCTCAAGAGCAGGCAACTAAGTGAAGTTTTGCAGAGATGTGATGAGCTCTACAAGTTTAGGCAAATAAAAGAGAATCCAGTCAATGCGTTTAAAGAAACACAGCCACTTCAAAATCTTTCATTGATAACATGTGCAGGAATCTCCCTCGGTGTCTGGGATAGCAATAAAAACGTTGGTGTGTGACCGTATGATGAAGTATAATAGCTCTGTTGCTTTTCCCATTTCTGTCCCTGGCCTAGGTTTCTGTCATCAGTGGAACCTACCTGGGTTTGGATTACATGAGCAAGCAAAATGGAGGTGAAGGTGGCATCATTATTAATATGTCCTCTTTAGCAGGTAAGGACAATTATCATGTTAATAATGATTTCTTACTGGTAATTGGGACCACAAAAGTAACTCTTCAAAGTGTATTTATTATCAACTCAGGTTTGAAATTGAAACTTGGTTTCCTTTTTTTTTTTTAACTGGTTCTATGGAATTTTCTGTTGTATAATATCAGAAGTTCAAACTCTAAGTTTATTCCTATTATCTTAAATTGTGACTTTTTAAAGTTATCTTTATGCAGTACTATTTTAAAAAAAAACGTATATATATTTTCCCAGAGTCGCTATTTGTCAAAGGTTATTGTGAGATTCCTAAGCAGTAAAACATGTAAAAGCACCTTTGATAGACTAAAAAGGGCTAAAACAAAGTTAAGGTATCTCTACTCCTGTGTGATTTTAGTAAGCGTGTCTAATTTTAAAATATGGCATATATAGTTAGTTGGGATATACTGTCGGGGAAGCCAGACTTGATCTCTACTTTCTCAGCCTCTCTGGCCCAGCCTGAGAATGAAATTGACACAAGATAGATCAAACAGGAGCAAAGCATACAGGTTTTTGCACGTCCACGAGAGCCCCCATAGGAAAATGAAGACCCAAAGAAATGGCAAGGCCTCGGTGTTTATAAACTAGGTTGAACAAAGCAAGGCAATTGTGGGAAAGTAACTAAAATATATGGGGAGACTAAAGAAAGATAAAGTTATTTTAACAACGTCTGTACAGATGTCTCTTGGCCTTGACTCCCATCTCCAGCAATAAGGTTTCTTTCCTTCTGGTACCAGGACAGCATCTTTTCCATGGGATTCTGTGTCCTGCTTTCAGGAAGAAAAGGGAGATTAAAGTGCTCCCTTGCACCTGCTGTTTTACAAGTGCCTTTAGCTCAAATTCACCCTTATGCCCATGTGACATATTTTGGGTGGCATATTCCACCTCCTTTCAGTGCTAAACTGCAATAATAAATAGACCCAAAGGTGTAATGGCTTAAACATTGCGTAAGCTTATTCCTCACTCATATATCAGCCCAGGGCAAGATCCTTGCCGCAGGGAACCTCTTCTGTACGCAGTCTTTTGGGAAACCAGGCTGGCAGAAGCTCTTCAGCGTGGAACTTCCAGGGTTACGCTGGCACTGGGGGACTCCTTTCTCTCCTACAGAAAGAGCGAGAGAACCCTGAGGAGGTGTGGCTCCTCTTCTAAACCCCAGCCCTGCAATGGCAAACCTCACTCCGCTCACATTCCTACAGGCTTTGACCTCATGGCTCACCTAACGACAGGGAGTCTGGGAAATGTAGTCTAGCTGTGTGTCTAAGGGTGGATGTCAGAGGAGAGCTGATCATCCTTGCCACAAAGGGCAATCCAAACTGTGTTTTATCCGGGGCAGTGTGATTTACGATCAGCTGATGTCGTCTTACTCAGTATTAGCTATAAACCTTTGGCAGGAACTTTTGGAGCAGAAAGACTTTACTTTGAAAATTCTAGGAAAAAATCATTAATGGGTCTTGAATAGTTAAAGTGAAATCATGAAATTTTAGAACACTGACCAATATTGACAGCAAGTCTAAACTATTCGTGTCCAAAAAACAGTGAGACTTTCTTCAGTCATTTGGTTGGTTTCAGTTATTGTGGTAATTGCAGAATCGGTGTTCCTCGCCACCCCCCCTCCATCCTGTCCTCCACCTCCCGGCTGTAGTGGCACTGGGGGAGTCAGGTTTGGAGGTACCTGTGACCACACTAGTGTCTGAGGCTCAGCGTTTTTCTCATTCCTCCAGGAATCATCGTCAGATGGTCTTTAAACCACTGTGAACTTAGCACGAGTGGAAACTTAGACATCTCCCTCTTCAGAAGTTCTCAAAAGTAAACCCGCATCTCATTTTCTGAGTTCCTTCAAGACAAAAATGCCATCCCTAGAGTTATTATAGCCCTAGTTCTATAAATTGTTCAGGGTAATCTGGTTATTTTTCCTAACATGTCATCTACTTATAAATTATAACATTTCAAGTCCAAGAGTACATTAAAAGGTGAAAGCATGGGCAATACTTAAAAGAGATATTCAGCCCCAGAGAGGGCTGAAGTTTAGATTCTCAGAGGCTGGAACCCAAAAGGCAAATTGTCACGGCTAAATCTACACTATTTTGAAATGAAATCGTAAGAAAAAAATATATATGATTGGAGAATTAATAAGAAATATTTAATAGTTTAATACAAATATAAATGTACAAAAGAACCTAGGGTGGTGATTAAGACATAATTCCATGAATTCTCTCTTAAAGTTAAGGGGGCTGGTAACACTTGGAGAACCATGAACACCATACCAGGAGACTCTTGACCTTGTATCATTGGAGGCACTGATTTCAATCTCAGGAAAGAGAGAAGGCCTCAGGGTTGAATCAATGTAGGACTCCCTGGGAGAGCCTCTGTACCGGAAGAGGCTTACTTGCCCCAAAGAGCATGAATAGAGAAATGCAGGGTAGTACTGCCTTTTATCCAATAAAAATATTTAAATATATCGTAAAAATTAACTTTCACTGAGCACTCACCGTTTGCATGATACTCTTTTAAACACTGCGTGTGTGTTCTCTCATTTAATACTCTCAACAGCACAGTGAAGTAGATTCTATAATCTTCATCTTGCAGATAAGGGAACCTAGCCTGGGGAGCTTAGGTTTCTTGCACAAGCTTACATGCAAGGAAGCGGGGGAGCTGCAGTTCTCATGCTAGCAGCCTGATACGAGATCCCCTGCTCTTAACCACTTGATTTTCTCTCTCTTCTATCTATGAGTCTGTCAGTCTGTCTCTCTATCTTAGCCTAATTATAAAGAAAGAGAAACTGAATTCCTGTAACTTGATTAAGCCAGTGCGATTTGCTAGTATCTTCAGGCCTCCTGGGCACTACTTTAATCTCAGGACTATTTATTAAACCTTCAGCGAAAGCTTAAGCTTTTGCCCCATTTGACACACACAGAGTAAAGCCCTGGAACCATTTGGGGAGCTTACCAACATCACAAGTCAAAACATGCCATAGAGAAGAGTAATTTAGGGATTACAATTAGATGTCCACTTGGCTTTCTTGGCTAAGAGCTTGCTTTGTCACAGTACCCATCCTGGGTGTGAATTTTCTTCTTACCTATCTCAGAGCCAGTATTGGGAACCCTGTGTGGATCCTTCTCTAATCGTGCAGATAAAACAATGAATGGATATAAATTCAACGAGGAGACCACTTTGGCTTTGAATTACCTTTCTGACACTCTTACAGTCTAGTGAATAGCAGAACAGTCTAAAGTGGAGTAGCACTGACACATATACACTACCAAACGTAAAACAGATAGCTAGTGGGAAGCAGCCGCATAGCACAGGGAGATCAGCTCGGTGCTTTGTGACCACCTAGAGGGGTGGGATAGGGAGGGTGGGAGGGAGGGAGATGCAAGAGGGAAGAGATATGGGAACATATGTATAGCTGATTCACTTTGTTATACAGCAGAAACTAACACAACATTGTAAAGCAATTATACTCCAATAAAGTTATTTTAAAAACAAACAAACAAACAAAGCAAATTGGTTCTCCCGCTGATATTCCTCCCAATAGGCAGGGTAACTCTGTTGATCATGGTTCAGTAGTTCGTCTCTGTCCGTTATACTTGATTGGGTACCTTCATAATGCCCGTCCTCCATACCTGTGGCATCTACACCATTTCCTTGTTGCCTCTGGCCAATCCAGACAGCCCCTGCTACCCCTCCTCTGACCCTGGGCTTTGTCACTGAGGTGTCCTCATCTCACAAAGAGTATTAAAATGTATTGTCTTGAATTTTATCCACTCACCAAGAGCTTCTGTTCTTCCCATAATGAGATCAGTTTGATAAAAATACAGGATTTTGTAATAGTAGCAGAAGATAAATGTAGACGTCTCACATCCTCACACTTTCCTCAGAAATCATATCAACAATTTTGTTCCCTTGAAGTCGGAGCATGTCGGCAGAGGTCAGATGACCAAAAAAGTCTTTTGAGGGGTTACCGGAGTCAAAGTAATTCTTTTTTTTTTGACTCCTCAGCTTATATGAGGGATAATGGACAAATAAATTTGTAGGAAGAGTAGTTCTAATGCTTGCTTCCTCTGTGTTTTCCAAATATCCCTTCCTCTCAGACTTGCCCTCTCTTCCCCCTACTGGTCGCTCTGCTGAAGGAATGGTGGTTAACATTCAACCCAACCAGAGTCCATCCCATGACCTCTTGCACAGATCCAGCAGAATCATTTAGTGTCATAATGAAACCTCAAGTTGACACATTGGTTTCGGCAGAGAAGTTAATGAGTAATGACCGCTGACGCAGACCGAGTATCAGATGCAATTAATAAGTTGAACAAACAGAGGAGTAGTCACAGTGGAGAGTGGTTCCTCGGTGTATTGAGGGAAGGGTGTGCTTGTCCCTGGAAGCCCTGGAAGTTGTTCCAACCTCTGTTTAACCACATAGATTCTTCTGTACGAGTTTTTGTCTATAAACATAATATATAAACCTGCACTCATTTTACCACATCCATCCTTAACTATCAAACAAGAAAAAGTTGAACAAGAGAGAAGAGTGAAGTCTGGTTTAAAGCAGATAAACAGCTCTGCGCCCATGAGACATCCCATAGGAGTCAATTATGCTTCTTCTACACTTAGTGGGAAAGGAAGAGTAGTCATCACAGGAAAAGGAGTCTGCCCACCAACCCTGCTCCCACCTGCTCAGCTACTGAGGTCTTGGTGTTTGCTATGCCTCAAAAATAAGTCACTCGGTAGCATTTCGTGAGTGACACCACGAAGGTCGTATCTGCTCTGAATTGAAAACGTTAGAGTCTCAAGAAAATACTTGAAAATCTTAGAATTTGTTTAGCATGTCTTAAAAACCAGCCCAGTGACATACTCACTTGAGCTCTAAGTTGTATCTACAACAATGTAATTAGTTTGTTACAGTAGAAGTGCTAAAGTTACCACTTTAAATAACACATTCAAGTTAACCAAACATGTTAAACATGGACAGAAGGGAAATGGGGCTATGAAAGTAACTGGCAGAGTTTCTACCCCAAGGGCTATACGCCCGCGTCTCGTCAACATGGCAGCACTAGTCAGCGTGGCATAGGTGAAACAGAAGCCCAGTGAGAGGTACAAGGCTGTAGAACTCACGTGGCCTCAAGATCAGTCGGACTGGAATGTCACAGCAGACCAGAAATTTCAGGTAATCACGTGGTACAACCCTCTGCAACTATCTTTGCTTTAAAGAAGCGGGACTAACATATTTAGCAAGTGCCAAGTTCCAGGTGCTGTGATGAACTATTGGCTCTACGATATCACATTTAACTTTTACAAATCCCTGCGATAGAAGTCCGTTTAATTACCTCCAATTTATAGTGGAACAATTCCTCTCAAACAAGCTGCAGCACATGGGAAAGGTGGTGAGGATTAGCAGAAGGAATAAAAGCAATTTTATGTTGCTCTATTTTAGTGTATATCCTACAACGGCTGAATCTGCATTATCTGGATCTTAACTGGTCAGATGTCAACGGCTATGAGTACGTGGGCCACCTCCCTCGCTTAGCACCAGCGAAAGTCTTTGTGGTGTCCGTTTTGCTGTCTTATGGCTTAAAATTATTAAGAAGACACACACGAAAAGGAATCAGTAGGAAAGTCTAAATATTTATAAATTGGCCTTTTGAGGAACGGATAAAAGATTTAGGGTTTCCTAGCCACAAAGACTATTAAGAAAAATGACTAGTCTTCTAGAATTCAACATGAGAGACATTACCTACGGGCTTTGTTTAGAGGCAGATTCTGACTCAGTAAGTCTGGGGTGGATCCCGCAATTCTGATGCTGGTCCTTGGCCCACACTTTGAGGAGCCAGCCTCTAGTTTGCACAGGGACATTCTTTGAGTGGCTGAGAAAGCTCATCTTGGTTTCCTCTGATCACAGCGTAGGGAATCACTGAACTTTTAGGAAGGGGGATTGTGATGGGCCCTTAGGGACAACTTTCTGAGAATTAACAATCCCTGGAAAGTGCTGCTGGGGTTACCTTTCTGGAAAGATTTTTATCACAGAAGATGTAGTCGCTCTGTGGAAGTTTATGCCACTTTTTATGTCAGATCATACTTTAAGACATAATTTGTTAATGGCAAGCATGCGACTGAGGGGAAAAAAAGCAGCCACAGATAAGGTGTTCTGTTGTGTGGAAAAGCATCTAATAAGGAAGTCCACCAGTTACTTTGGTCCACTTTCTGCACAAACACAGATAAATGGATTCTCACCAGTTCTCTTTTCTTTCCTTATTAGAGAAGTGCTGGTTAACCACAGAAAGATGGGTAGACCATTTCTTTTTTGATTGTAAAGAAAATGTGAGGAATTTCGATCCCTGCTTTTTAGCACAGCTGCTGAACTCAAGTTTATCATGCAAAGATCAGGATCCTTAGATTCTCAATTTCCTTTCCTAAGTTGAATTTCTTTAGCACTTCTGTATAGTCTATCTTACATAATTTCTATCCATTTAAAAGGAAATATGTTCAAGGATTCAGTACAACTGCCGTCTGAGCAGATTTCAGTTTTTTGCACAAAAACTTTTTGAGCGATTTACCTTCTGTGAAATGTAGATATTAAAGTTATCTTTTGTAAATACAGGTAGAAAGAATATCAAAGATAGAGGAACTAATGTGGAAAGGGAAATGATATTTTACTTTTCCAAATGAATTCTTTATTTGTTCTATAATTACATGTGTCATTTTCAGGTATTTAAAAGT
Organism: Eubalaena glacialis; assembly: GCF_028564815.1. NCBI lineage: Eukaryota > Metazoa > Chordata > Mammalia > Artiodactyla > Balaenidae > Eubalaena > Eubalaena glacialis. Next base: position 118,212,461 of record NC_083724.1, read on the forward strand.
TTTTTTCATAATTATCCCATCAGTCGGTGCCATTTGGTGTTATTATCCTGAGTGGCTGTAGAAAATATTTCTCTGTTTCGTGGGTAGAATTTCTCCCTCTGTTGAGATTATTTTTCTTAATCTACAGTTAGGACGGAAATAAACCTGCAACTAATTACACGTGTTGTATTTTGGAGAGAGAGCCATTTCACAATTCTTTAAGTAAACTTGCAGAGTGCTGGGCCCAGAATAAATAAGTATTGAAAATCTATTCTTAACTTTTTAAATATAAGGCATCCATTTTTAAGCACAATTAAGGATTCCTCACAACGTCAAACAAAATGACTTTTTTTTAGAGACTGTTCTCTCATGGTCTCAGTCCGTTGTTGTGTTATTCTTAAATCCTTTAACATGAAGACGATATAATTTTGCTGTGCATATGGGAATTAATTTGCAAGATTTTAAAAAATCCAAATTCATTCCAGCAACTGGGCCTGTAGTCACTATCCTGGCAGAACTCCCTGTGAAGTCAGATGGGGTGATCTGGATGGTCAGATATCAAAGTTCTACCCTACCCCTGCTCCAGGGGCTCTCAATAGAGCAGATTTAAAATACTACGTCAATATCCTTTGTAGTTAAAGTTACTAAATACATAGTTCTTAAATGAATGCACTTCTGTAATACTTTTGAATTAGGATTAGCAAGAGTCCACGGTTTGCCAAGGTTCGGAAACCAAACCCAGTTAGGATGCTGTACCAGATTTGTGGCATTTTAGTGCAAAAGATACATTTTCATTAAAAGGTACGATGTGGGTAAACAGGTAAATAAAACAATAAACAAGACTTGAGATGTTTCATCTTCAGGAAAAATGATTACATTTATATAAAGATAATAGCAAACAGTAATGCTTATTATGTGTCAGGCACCGTTTTAAGTATTTTATGTAAATTAGCTCATTCAGGACTCACAATAGCTACTATTACTACTCTATTTCACAGAGGAAAAACACCATGGTACGCAGCAGCAACCCCTCCAAAGGTAACAGAGCTCATTGTGGTGGATTCAGGATTTGAGATCAGCCAGTCTGGCACCCCAAATCCAAACTACTGTGCTATAATCTGTCTCGACTAATTCAATTAAAAGGACATTTTTAAATGGTTAAGTAGTATAAGAAATAACATTCTGGTCAAATGGTGATCCTCCCCTTGGTTTTATACATTTCAACTAACTATTTAAAACATGCTTTCATTATATTTGGCGCTTACTTGGTACCAAACACATATTTCTAAAATGAATTCACTCCTATAAAACCTTTTGAATTAGCACACACTGTATTTTAAGGGAAGAAGACTAAATTTCCCATCTCAAGACAGAGTAAAAGATCTTGGCTGGACATCTGGAATTTAAATTTGAAAATTATGTGTGTTTGTGTGTGTGTGTGTGTGTGTGTGTGTGTGTGTGTGTGAGAGAGAGAGAGAGAGAGAGAGAATGAGAATGAAAGAGACATGGAGGGAATGAATTTCATCCACAGGAGTGGATAAGGTCACCTAAGGAAAGAGTGTGCATAGAAAAGCAGAGAGGACCAGGACCAGCTCTCGGGTCCCCCGGCCTATTTCTGGGTCTGGTCAAGGAGGAGCAGCCGGCAGAGGACGTGGAGAGGACCTGCTGGTGAGTGTGAGGTGGAAGGACACCAGCGTACGGAGGGAAGTGTTGCAAGGAGAGCGTAATTCACTGTGTTGGTTGCTACTGAGCAAAGTATCAAGCACGATGAAGACCTGGCCTTAGCAGACGTCCGTCACTGGCAACTGCCACAACATCTGTTGGACTGGACTGGTCAGAGGAAAGCCTGGTTAGGGTGAGCTGTGCAGCAGTGGAGAGGCAGCTGGAGAAAGAGGTGAAACCAAGAGGGCTACTATTTTTAGATGAGTGATTTTGAGACGTTCATATCTCAAAGAAAAGCCATTTCTCTTTTGATTCTGCACGTGATACAAGTAACCACTCTAGGCTTCTTAAAATATTCCCGTCTTTAATTTCTGTGACATGATGCTTAGCTTGTTTTCTTCCTACCTCCACTGGTTCAGCCTTCTCAGTCTCTTGCCCTGTCATCCTCCTCTACCATGGAGGGCTGCCATGTACAGTTGTGCAGGTTGTAAACTGCAGGAACTCTGTGGGGCACAATCTCCACAAACTACCATGTGAGTGGTGTCCCCAGAGTCATATCAGACACACCCTGAACAATTCTCTGAGCTGACCCTTATTACTAGCCTCAGAACAGGTTTTTATTTGAAGCAACATATAATGGAAACATTATATGTTGGTGCTACAGGTCTAAGGTTGGTAACAGAGGTATGGCTAAACAATACGATACTGAAGTTGACCACAACAGCAGTAATGTTATACTTGGAAGGGAGAAATGGATCGTGAGACCCAATAGAAAATGTTGGATTTCTGAAACATTTCCACCCCAACTAAAATCATTGTCAAAAAGAAAAGCCTTAAAAAAAACACCTTTTCTCTCTCCCTTCAGCCTCCCTTTTCAAAGCAGCAAACTGAGGGAGAGAGAGCAAACTTCTACGTTGAAAGTCAGTTGGCAAGTTGGGGACAAAGCCCCACACATCTTTACCGGTTTGAACCATAAGGAGCCACAGTTAAAATCTACATGTACTGGGGAGATAAAGAAAAACTCTCTACTTAACTAAATTAACTACAACTTGCCTAAATAAAATAATTGAAAAATAGAATTCTCTTTTTTTATAAGACCCCAAAACTGAATATATCTATCAAAAGAGCAATGTATATGCAATTGATAGGTATATCCTTATGGTGTAATACCATTCACTCAGAAAAAAAAAAAAGGAAGAAAGAGAAATGAGCTATTGATACACATTACAACATGGATGAATCCCATAAGAATTATCCTGAGTGAAAGAAGTCAGACAGAGAAGTTTACACTGTATGATTACATTTATATAAACTTCTAGAAGAGGCAAACTAATCTATAGTGACACAAAACAGATCAGTGGTTGCTTAGGGGGAGGGGAAAGGCAGAAGGACAGGATGACGGGACACGAGGAAACTTTTAGGGGATGGCTGTGTTCATATCTTGATTGTGGTCGTGGTTTTGTGGGTGTAGACCTATGTCAAAACCTATCAAACCACACACTTTAAATATATGCAGTTTATTGTATGCCAGTTATACCAAAGAGCTGTAAAAATATCTTAAAAGGATGCTTGATTTCTGAATGTCTGACATGGATTTATGCAGCCTTTGATCTAATGCCAGAGAGTGAAAGCAATGCAAGAGGAAACATTCTGCAGGATTGCAGTGAAAATGTCATTGGAGTGCCACGAGAGTCATAAAACCAAGTGCCACTTTAAAAATGCAAACAAATTCTGATTGCATCTGCAATTCTACCTTTAAAGGAAAGTATGTGTTTTGCAGCTGGCTTCTTAGACAGAACCAACACAACAGTATTTGCTCTCTTTTGCTGCTGTGACACTTTGAACCAGTTTGGGTTTGGAAGCTCAGTGCCTGCACATACGTAACAGAAATTCATTCCCATTCATCTTTGACATCCTTGCGTTTTTTGTGGCTGTCCACAGTTCATCTCTGACTCAGGTTCACTCTGCATTTCCTGCTGTCCGTGAATGCCACCTATAGCCACTACCTTGGTCTTATAAACATTGAAGGAGCGGGTAGAACAGTGACTAACTTACAAGAACAAGAAGCAGCAACGCCTGGCTGCACCAGTTTATTCTGTTTATCTCGATCTCCTAATACACCTGTTCACCCTGTGGAGGCATCATGAATTCTTGTTGACTGACACTGACAAACGTAATTAACTTACACATGTTACTGAACCGAAAAAAACAAAACAAATGAGAACCACGTTACATACTTTGAGATCATTGGGAGGAGGCACTCTGTGTGATCTACCATCCCCAGGGATTTAAACTGCTCTTGAGCAAACGTACTTCATAAATTGAGGCCTGGCAGGCACCCAGGGAGTGGTTAAGGTCCGCCTTTATTACTGCACTTTGGTACAACACGCTTTCCATCGGTGGGGTTCTGGGACTAGTTAGCTGGGTGGAGATGACCACGTCTCAGCAGAATCATTCAGTAGTATCATGACATTTGACATTAATAACATTAAAGTAATCAGGGATCGCTCTTCCTTGGAGAAATCACAAATTTTAAAAATGGTAGAACGCGTTAACTCAAGAAATTAGTTAAAAGCCAAGATGTACAAATGGCTCTAGTTAAAAGTTTCACTGTTGATTGAGATAGAGAATTGACCATTATGAGAAATAAGCTTGATAGTGATAATAACTACAGCAAAATCAGTTTTTCTTGTTTTGTTTCTTCTGGTAGCGGGGAGGGGGTAACGTCGGGCTGGGAGATAGGAGAGAAAAGATGCCATACCTGCTGCAGTACCACTTTTTCTCCACACCATGGATTTAATCGTATTTTTGAGCAGTTACTATTGTGTGTAAATGGAAAATTAAGCCAATTCTAAAGCTGCTTGAATTCTGTTGCTGAGTACATAATTATGAAAGGAAATAAAATAGGATCAAACATTTTTATTTCTGGTTTTCTTTTCCTAAGTCATGGGATGAGAAGATCTAGGCATCTGCTACAGATCAGAATCAAAAGAAGTTAACTTTTAATTTTCTTAAACACTTAGCGGCATTGTTCAGTGCAATTCGTGACAGGGAAATGCTTACCAACTTATAATGAAGACAAATAATGCTCTCCAGATCCCGCTTAAGCAGTTTAAACTCCTTCAGCCATTTGGAAGCCTTAAAAAATAAAGAATATACACTTTTTAAAAATCCAGACATAAAAACTGAAAGTTAGGTAGTAACTTACTGGATTTCAAGATGATTCTTTCGGTGTTTTAGATAACAGTGACTTCTCTTGACTTCATCAGGGAAGCAGAAAAACTTATGTACCACTCTTGGCTACATCCCTAGGCGGTAGCTTACTGACCATAAATTTTGGACAGTATAGGAGAGGTTATAGGAGGAATAAACTATGCCTGGACTAGTGAGTTTTACAAAGTTGTCCAGTGATTACCTTAGTGTATTTTCTAGATTAATGTTAAAATGGAACAGGCACAAATTATTCATTTTCATAGCAAGTATTGGGGTTTGTCTGCTTATTTTTTTAATAAAAGTGTTTTTGTTTTTTATTTGTTTGTCTCAGGGCTGATGCCTGTTGCACAACAGCCTGTTTACTGTGCTTCCAAACATGGCATAATTGGATTCACACGCTCGGCAGCGGTGAGGATACAACGACCGCAGTGTCTCTTTTTCTCTTTTCTGTGCGTATGTGACGCACGAGTTCTATGAAGTAGAGGGCAACAGAGTCAGAATTCAATACATCTGGATTAAAGATAGAAAAATAAGTTCTACTTCAGTATTTATTATTAAAAATAGTTTTCAGATCATGTAAAGGACCAAATATAGAATAGATAATTTTATATTAACATGAAATTAGCCATTTTATTTATTTATTTATTTTTTGGCCTCACCACACGGCAATGTGGGATCCTAGTTCCCGACCAGGGATCAAACCCGTGCCCCCTGCACTGCAAGCACAGATCTTAACCACTGGACTGCCAGGGAAGTCCCTAGAATAGACAATTTAAAAATGAAGTAGATTCTAAACACAGGTTACTGAAAAATATCCTTAAGGGTAAAAAATGGGAAGATATTCCTTATTTTTTTTTTTATTTTTTGAAATTGACTCCAAATTTAAAAATCATTAACTTAAGACTTCCTTAAATGGAACATGCAGTATGCCCCAGGTGTTACTTGTCCCTGAAGATATGGTAAAAATGAGTGAGAGCGTGGAGGATGGAAGGAGGGGTGCGGCCCGCGTTTAGCTGATAGGGTTGTCAAGGATGCTGTCTCCATGGAGACCTAGGGTGAAAGTGTACAGAGCTTAGAAAACTATTTTAGAACTAACTGACCACATGCATTGATAGCATGAAGTGCCTTTTTATAATAACTGAAAAAAAAAAAAAAAAAGGGCAGCTTGAATGGAGCCTGATGAGCAAGGGGCAAGTAGCATGGTGATTGACGAGACGTAAGCAGAAGCCAGACAAAAGGTGGCTTATGAGTCAGGGTCATGAGCTTGGATTTTATTCTAAATGCAGCCGTCAATGGGTCTTTTCTGCACAGGAGTGACAAGATTATATTTCCATTTGAAGAAGACCATTCTAGCTGCTCTTTAGAGAATGTATGGGAATTCCCTGGTGGTCCGGTGGTTAGGACTATCACTGTCAAGGGCCTGGGTTCAATCCCTGGTCGGGGAACTAAGATCCTGCAAGCTGCGTGGCATGGCCAAAAAAACCAAAAAAAGACAAAAAAAGAGAGATTCAGAAAGAATGTATGAGAGAGGACAAGTGCAGAAAAGGAAAGAGCAGTTGGGAGACCTCTACAGTGGTTAGTCTAGGTGAAATGGAGAGAGGGGCCAGACGAACAGGAAATCATTGATAACAAGAAACGCTAGGGATAGAGAAAGCAGATGGTGAATGGTAAATGTTCAGTCAAAAAGGAAGATTGGCAGCTCTCACACTCTTAATTGAAATTGCTTGGAAATTTTAATTTGCGAAGACTTAATCTTTAATTCAACTTTTAATGACCACATAACACTACTACAAAGCAAAGACCAGAACTGTTGCATTTACAGTTATAAGACTGGACACCTGTACAGCTGATGCTCATTATTTGTTAGTTATGTTCTATAAAGTCACTTGCAAACACTGAATTAGAGGGTACTAAACTGTTGCTCATAGGGGAAATTCAGGGTTAAGTTCCTGTGAACCTCTGGCTACAACATTTTGAATAACTAATCAACACATAGCCTAGTTTTATGTATATTTCTGTTTAAAGACACCTTATTTAATATGCATTGTGTTTAATATGTATTGTATTAGCATGGCCAACAGCATTTATACCTCATGCCTGAAGGAAGCTCCTCTAACATGTGTATTTTATCCATAGGCACATTGCAGCCTTCTTGCACTTAGAAATACTAGATAGCACTTCAGCACTATGCCTTGAAGACATTTCAGATAGCAAAATCACCAACACAAGCACAAAGATGAGAAAAACATGGGCAAGTACCGCGAAAAGGACACTTGTTCATGGTGTAAGAGCTGAAACAAGAAAGCAGAGTATCGTTTTATTTGACCTTAGTCCACATCGGGCAACTCAAATTTCTTATTACTCTGTGCTTGTCCACAGAAAACCTTGAAAGCACCACAAATATTGATTAGGGGGGTTATGAATAAATTTTAGCAAGAAAGCAAATGGAATCCACAAATAATTGACTTACATTTGGTTTTATAAATAGTTCAAATAAAAGCCAAAGGTTAGTCTAAAAATAATTAAAATTGTCTTCCAGATAGTGCAAATTACTAAGAGTGTCTTTAGAATCAATCAAAGTCCTAAAATTTTCCACTAACAGTATTTTTTAAGTAAGTATTCTCTTTAATACAACCCCAATTTCAAAGAAAACTTGGGATATCATTTCTAAGCCTCAGCTTATTACCTTTAGCTGCCTGCAGTGTTCAGTAGATAAAGAGTGCTTTAGATAATCAAGTATTTTCAGGAGTTGCCCAGTAATATTGATTTTTTAAAAAAAGTAATTAGGTGAGGCTTGCAAGAATTAGTTCAGCACTTTAGTTATGTATTCTTTTACTTTCTGCCACCAGTCAGCCTTACCATTGTCATCGTTATATAGCTAGGATAGCTGTCTAGTACTTTTCACATCAGTCTTTTAACTAGCTTTAATTATCAGTTTATCCTATGTTATACATTTACAAAACTCCTGAAATCTGCAACCTTCTACTTCCAATTGGCAGATGGCTGCTAATCTCATGAACAGTGGTGTGAGACTGAATGCCATTTGCCCAGGCTTTGTTAATACACCCATCCTCAAATCCATTGAAAAAGAAGAAAACATGGGACAATATATAGAATACACAGATCATATCAAGGATATGATGAAATACTATGGAATTTTGGAGTAAGTAAAACTATACCTATCTTCCTTTATACAATGGAGCAAAGTGCTATCTAGACATAAGCAATCAAAAGGAAAAAAATTAGCTTTTAAATTTTAGAAACTCAGGCAAGCTTCAAAGTTTTGGTTTGACAAAATCTCTGAAAAAAAATACTTCTTCTGGGTTTCTGAACAGAATATGTTGACACATCATGAATTTTGCTTTTAGGTATAAAGAATGCATCATTAATACCTTCAACCATGATCAGATACTTTTTTTAAAAGGTGATGTTTAGTTGTCTTTGGAAGCAATGATACCTTATCTGCCTAAATTCCAAGCAATATTCATACATACCCTTTGTGAAATTAAATATGCCCCCCGACTTCAACCACTTTCCTAAGAAACAACTGATCAACACACATGTTTGGGGAACCATGTCTGAGTTAGAGCAGTTGGCATCTCACAGGATGGAGTCATCTGGATCTAATCCTGACTCCACCACACCCACCATGAACTTATCCATCAACCTCTAGTTACCTTGATTTTCTTGCATGTAAAATGGGGATAATACTAAAACAAACTTAGGGGACTTTGGAAAGTCCACAAATAAGTTGATGTATGTAAGGTACTTAAAACAGTAGCAGATAAATAATAGACGTTCAGTAAATGTTAGCTACAATTCTTCAAATTTCTACTCTAATAAACATTTCTATCTGATAAGTCTAAATTCTACTGATAGGTTAAAGATGGAAAAATAATCAATTACTCAATGTAAATAATAAATATAAATTTATGGATCCTTGCTATAAAATAACAGAAGGGTGGGTGTGGAAATCTACCACTAAATTTATAATTTAGTTACCTAATTGAATAAAAAACGAAGGTAGCAATAGCTGCACGATATACATTTCCCTACTACATGTTAAAGGTGATAGATACTTCAAAAATAAGACAATGTGATAATTATGCCTCATTCTTTAATTTTAAAACCCTGATGTTTCCTTTATTTTTAGCCCATCAATGATTGCCAATGGATTAATAACACTCATTGAAGACGACGCTTTGAATGGGGCTATAATGAAGATCACAACTTCTAAGGGAATTCATTTTCAAGATTATGATACAACCCCATTTCACACGAAAGCTCAGTGAACATCTTATATGTCAGCTTTAACTGAAAATAAGCACAAATGACTTAGACCACATCTTCATTTGAATACAGCTTTTTAAATGAAATGTTATCATTTGAAGCTTTCCTTTCATGCATGTGATGTTCATTTTTTCTAAATGATTAGCTAAGTATATAGATTTAAAAAATGAGGAACTATCAAAAATATGACGTGGACCAAAGCTAGGTTTTGATCTTTATAGTCTAAGTAATGATTAAAACAAAGGATATTCCAGGAATATTCTGCCTTGCAGAGAATATATTTAAATTTGTGATTCATAAATGTTAATGTTTTTCAGAACATCATTTTAAAGGAGATACTTGAATTGTTATTTATATCAAACCAGATGTGAAAAACTCATTTTGTTTCTATGTTCGCACTTTAAAAGAAGGAAGCTACCTACAATGGCAAATATTTAGTAACAATAACTTTTACTTATATACCATCTTTCAGCTGAATATTTCAGCTCTTCGAGGATGTGGCACCTTTGGGGGCCCATAGGTAAGGAATAAATTACAGTGTGAATATATCCTAAATGAAAAATCTAATGTATGGAAAAGTGACAGAAATTAACTGGCTGAGATGTTAATCCACAGTTCAGCCTCCCATCTGGGGAAAACATTTCTTTCCTCTTTGCTTACTTTAAGAATTTTGACTACAAAAATCTCAGGAATGAAACTTTTAATAGTTATAGCAAAAAGGATAGTTAGTGCTCCTAAAACATGCTTAAGAAAAAAATACAAATGTAATTTTTTTCAGATTACTTCTTTGTTTATTGGTACCAATTTCAAAAATGCCTACTTTTCAATAAAACTTTTTTTTTCTAATCTTCAGAAGTTACTTAGTGTTCTATGTATAGCTACTGAGAGGAAGAAACCAATTTTGTCAACACCTCAGCTGAAGATGCTTTTGTGTTTTCAAAGCGGTAATAACAAGAGGTAAAAATAGGTGTGATGTTTTGCCATTTTCCCTGTCAGGTATTTTAAGATAGGATCATGAAATGCACCTGCTTTGGGTAACACTATTTGCAAGCAATAATTAATGCTAATAATAGTGAAAGCACAAGATTTCCAAATCAATCATTTCTTCATAGAAATATTGTAGAAGTAACACATTCTGCCCGCTAACGCCAAAGCTGCCAGGTGGGAGCAAAATCCATCCACGCGAGATGAATAAGGATTCCTAGAGATACTGGCAGCTTGTCAGATCTTGCTCTGTTTTAATTCTGCCACAGAGAACTGTTGCCTTCGCTTTTAGGGAGTGCGTTGAATATGAGTAACTGTTGTCTAGATGTCCACATAACGTCTTTGAAAAACACCAAGTAGTGGACATCAGTGAACATCTAAGAGAAGTTGTATAATTAGGCACAAACTTGTTCATACCTTGTGGCAGTAACTAACCAGTCGATGATATAGGTATGAGGAATATCATTTATCTCAACTCTTTTTTTCCACGGTCATGTTCAAAGCTATAGCTTAAACTTTTCATTTGCGGATAAGTCTTTGCACTGGCAGCCTTCAATATACTTTGTGCTTTGAATTATTGTTTTTAAATCAATAAACTATGCAGACATTTAAAACCACATACTGAGTAGAACTGAAAAAAAAATATGCATTATATTTTTAAAAGTTATTTTTACATTAAAATGTATCTTATATAAATAGCTTTAAATAAATCTATAATGTTATAGGTGTGGAGCCCTATATCAAGGGCACAGGACAAAAATCTCCGGAATTAACTGAGCCCCCGTAGCAACTGTTGCCATGGGCTTTCCTGACCTAAACGGGACAGCCCTTGAGTCCATATTAGGTAAAATATTCACCACGTAGCAACCACGTAGCATCCTGACCAATCACCTAATGCCATCCTGCCAGCAGGAATTTTCTTTGTCTTGAGGCTATAAAAGTTGGCTACTAGCCTACAAAGGGGGTGGGCTCTTCCTAGTCTATCAGGAAGTCGGCCCCTGTATTGGCAGCGCCCCTCACTAACTCTCTCTTCGTTTTCAATAAACTCACTCTCATCTAAAATACTTAGTGTCTGGAAACTCTTCTTCCAACCCGTGCACGGACCACAACAATAGGGTACCTCTATTTACTGGTTGAGAAAAAAAAAAAATTAAATTTGCGGTGGTGGGGGGGGAGTCTTAATTTCCTTAGTTGAATTTTTCAGTGAAAACCCTAATGTAAATAATTTTTTTCAAACCTATTTTTCTTAATAAATGATGTAGGGCTCCCAGTGCAGCAAAACTGAAAATATGTTGGCACTGAAAAAAGATTAAGAGACTGGATAATGCCATTGAAATATTCAACCCAATTTTATAAAATTATAAACATAATTTTAAATATTTGCAGTACCATTTAAAATACAAGTGATTATGTGATGATTTCAGTCTAATTTTGCCCTATCTGTTTATAAATTTGGGATACTGAAGCGGTCTGAAAGTATACATTTCTAATTTAAGTCATTTCACAAATTAAGTATCATTTGTAAATAGCTTTTTACTTACATTAGAATTTCAGAACTCAGTTTACTGGTGCTCAGGAAAAATGACCGGATCCAGGATCACAAATGTCATCGTCCCTCCATCCCTTCCCGCTTGGTAGCTTCTCTATTAAGCAGCTCTCTCCATCTGATGGCTCCCAGCATCCATCCCTGATTCTCACCAGCTTCCAGTCTGGCCAAACAAGAAACTGTTTTTGGTGAGAGTTCATTGGCCTATCTTAGCTTATGTGCCAACTGTTGAGACATTCCTTGTGGTCAGAGAGATGGCTTCTCTGCTTGACCAAAACCAGATGACATGCTTCCCCCAGAGCTGGTCAAGTTGGAGAGTCGGGGGGACAGGAGAGGTGGGCAGGAAGTTGACCTGAACGCTATGGACTAAGAAAAGGAGAGGGATAGTTTCCAAGAGGAAAGGGAGTGAACACACGCTGAGATAACCAAAACAATAGGTGGCCACTCTGGAGGAAGACAAAGAAAGAGTGAGCAAAGGATGAGTTATGCCTTAATCCTTTGGATACATTTTCAAAGATGATCACGGTTCCTGTAATATGCTGAGACCCATGTTTTCAAACTGTGTCACACTGGGTAGGATATGCTAGAAGAAAAGAGAAGAAAATGAATAGAAAATATAGCAGGCATCTCATGCATATATGATTGCACTTATTCTCAATATAAAATATATTTCTTATTGTGAATCAAAGTGGAAAAGGGTTGAAAAGCTACTTGCTTTAATAATGGCTGTAATCTTTCCCTCTAGATTTCCTTCTTTTTTGAATTTCTGACTGTATTACCATTTTAATTCTAGGGCTCCATTCAAATTTATTAGCACCGTTTCTAACACCTCTTACTAAAATTTCCTCCTCAGCATATAGTTATGTAACAGAGAAGAGCAAATCTGACTCCTTATTAAGTCTTTCCTTAGTTCTAACATTTGTGTTCTATTGCCTGTGCTTAGTCATGCTGGCTCTGCACCTTTTAGAAAAGAATATACAGGATAGCCCATTCTCAAGGCTCTGACCTTTGAAGGTGTAACACTTTTCCATTCATTTAGAGATAAAAAGTTGCAGAACAGAGAATAGCATTTGTCTTGTTGGAGGTTTATTGGATCATTGTGACCAGACCTAACTGGACAGCTGCAAGAACAAAGGATTCCGGCACCAAGAAGTCTGCAACAACCAGCCACACCCCCCTTCCCTTTTAGTAAAAGCAGCCTGAAATCTAACTCGGGTAAGATGGTTCTTTGGGACACTAGTCCAGCATCACCGTGGTCTGCTGGCTTTCCAAATAAAGTCGCTATTCCTTGCCCCAACAAGTCGTCTCTCGATTTATTGGCCTGTCCTGCGGTGAGCAGTACAAGCTTGGACTTGGTAACAGTTACACAAAATATTAATAGAGATTTCTAGGTTTAACTTTGAAACATTAAAATATCTCCCCCTCCCCCCAGTTTTCAAGTAACCCTTCCATACATATATTCACTCATTCAACAAATAATCACTGAAAAGTTATTTTGTTGGTAAGTTTATATATGCAAGTTGTGTTATATATGGTGTTCTATGTAGCCATTAGTGCACACATATATTGATTAGGGTCCTATCTGGAAAACAGCATTCAAGTCTGAAGGACTCTAATATGAGGAACCAGTTACAACGGTACTGGAAGAACTGAGGAGCCAAGCATGGGATGATGAAGTAATCCAGCACCAGCAGGAAGGCACCACCACCTCTAGAACTGGTGGGATGTAGGGTATCAGCTGCACCAGGAACCACCAGGGAGGCTGCCATGCAAAGTTGGGACTACAGAGCAGGGGCTGTCCTGTGGGCGTTAGGGATGCCACCTGCCCTGCCAGGGATGCCACCTTAAATGAAAGTAAGAGGAAATCTCCCATCTGCCTGCCCTTCAGTATCCTGTCAGTGTCTCCCAGCTGAGAAGGGGGTCAGGAAAATGTAGTTTGCAGGGTCAGCCCCTTGTGATACAGAGCCAAGCAGTGTAGTGGAAAGGAATGGATTTGAGAATAAATAGGCAAGTGACAGGCATGACATACATTGGATATTTTCCCTGCTACAGTCATAGATTTGAGCTTTAGCACCAACTTGCTTTTAAAAGTCATGAGTGAAGATATCACTCTAACTCCATAATAATATAATGGTGCAATATTCTGGGGTCTAATTCCACAATAGCTAGTGACCTTACAGTCACCGTGCATGTATGTAACAGCCTATGCATTTAGGCATACAGATGCATGAATTTATTATTAATTTATTATTAATTCCTTCTTTGTCTTATACTCAAGAAATACTGTCTCTCCATCACTGTATAGATGCTGTGAAGGATACAATGATATTAAAACATGTTGACTGTCATTAAATCCTATCACATTGTTGGGTTCAACCTCCCGAGTTTAAATTGTAAGAGGATAAACTGGTAAATTCCTAGATTTAGGTTGCCCTAAAGCAATTGAATGCTAATCAGACACCATTATCTAAAATCTAAATGTATAAGCTTAAGTAAATTTTTATTTCTTTGCCCTTAAATTTATATATGTGTGATATATAGAGAGGAACATATAGATATAAATTTGCTCCTGGACCCACAAAGTAATTTATAGAACTTTGTGTACTTTGTAATCATTGAGTATGAGTAGCAGAGGATTCGGATAAACCTTGAAATTCATGACTTCACACAATAGAGTTGTTTTTCTTTGCTCACACAGAGTCCAATGCTGGTATTCAGTGAGCATATTTCCACGAGGTGGTTTAGGCTCTTCGCCTTGTAGCTCCACCATCTAGAGCTTTGCAGTCATTCAGTTCCAGCCAGTGGACTGGAGAAGAAAAAATGGAGAACGTATACCTGCTTCTTAAACATTTCAGCCCGAAAATAACATTCATTATTTTACTCATAGCCCACTGGTGAGAACTAGTCTAAAAGTCCTATCTAGATGCTGAGAAATGCAGACACATACATGCCTCCCAGAAACAACTCTACACAATAGAAAGGGCGCATGAATTTTCAAGGGACAAACACATCTTTTGTCTTTGCCACATCTACTGTCTCTATAAATCCCGTGTTCCTCACACTGAGTACATTCACTCCCACTCCAGGGAAACATCCTAAAATCCCAGGCAGTTACTGTACCCAACTCAAATCCAGATCTCCAATAGCGGCACTGCCCTCTCCTTTAGGACACTGTGGCTTCTCGTGATCAAGGGACGATTTATCTGGCCTGAGCACACACTCTATAGTCACGAGCAGAGGGCACGTCTACAATCAGATCTCTCATTCAGAAAAGGGAAGGATGGGATCACTGGTCAATAGCCATGGTACAACCCTACAAGAAGGCATTGTGAGGTCTCTGCCCTGAAGTGGGGACTTTCTTGACTTTCCTACAGTCTTCAATTTGGGATTAATGATTTCACCATTGTGCCGGAAGGGGGAGGGGGAGGGTGGCTCTGGCTTTGCCCTAAGGGGGAGGGGGACTCTGGCTTTTTTGCTGTATTATCCCTCTGTGGTTTGTTTGTTTTTTGGGGTTTTTGGGGTTTTTTTGGTACCAGATCTTCTGGGAAGTGATGTAGTTTTCACACACGCTATCCTGTCAATGCAAGTTTCAAAACCCAAGGTTTACTTTAAGTCTTAAACAGCTAAAGGCTTTTTCAGTCCGGCGTGTGATTTCTTTAGCTGAGCAATTCAAGAAAACCGAGTAGGCTTCCGATCTATTTGCTTCCAGTTGATTTCATTTGCCTGAAAAACACCCAGATATCTTGAATAGTCATAATTACTAATCATAATCCTCCAGGCTGATGTATTTCTTTGAATCTCCTCCCCCCATTTCTTCTCTTCTTTCAACATAAGGGTAGTTACATTGAGGTAAGCCAGCTTGGAGGGAATTCTACACTAGCAGTTTGTGGCAGAGCTCTGCTTTAATGGATCTTTAATGCAGAAAACATTTCTGAATCTTACCTTTTCATATTTGGACTCTAAAACCATTTGAGTTTTCAATCCAAAAGGCTCCAAATTTCTGGATTCTCTCTTCTCCTTTTCTTTCCATTTTTACTGCCAACTAACCTATATCAGCCTGAGCTTAACTCCTAGTTCTATTCCTTGCTAAAGGTAACCAGAAAACACCAAAAGATACCACTAGCATTCTGTCTTCCAACCTCTTCATCTAGAAATCAGCCTGAGTAGGCAGGGGAGACAATATACTTGTCAAATGTTTCATCTTTGCTTAACAAGGTCCTCCAGTTTTGCAGCCTCACTAAGTACTCACCTACTAAGCCAATGACACTGCTGAGGAGTATACCAAAATGGCTATCCAAAATGTGTTGCATATCTTGTGTTTGCCCTCCCAGGTTGCTGACATATAAAGACTAACTACTCCTTTGCCTGTCAGCACCTGATTTGGTTGAGTCAACAGGAGGCTCTCAAAAGAGGTTGGAGGACCAGAGGAAAGCGAGGTCGGGCTATTTTCTCTTGGCTTCATTCCTGAGTTGCTGGTATCAGCGTCTGTCTGGGAGTCCTTTCCCTATAGCTACTCACAATACAGCCTGGTAACCACTCTCTTCTCCAGGTCCTTGGTGGTAATAATCTCCTGCAGTTACTACCCCAGGGTCCTACACTCCCCCTTGCTATTTCCCTGAACACCACAGAGAACTTTATAAATAATTGTTTTACTCAGCTCTCTTCAAATTGCCCAGTTTGAGAGTGCCATTTCTCTCCTGCCAGAACTATAATAAGCTCAAACTTATCAAATGACTATTAGCTAGAGCTGTTACTCTTTCACTCAGCAGCACCCTGTCGATGGAGTTTAAATTAGGTGAAACTGGGGTAAAACATCTCACACTATTGGTAGTAAAAGGAGAATTCATGAATAACAACGTCAGGAATAAAAACAGGTTCTGTAGAAAATGAAAAGATAGTACAAGGATATTATTAACAAATTGCAATAGTAAATTTGCATATTTACATTAAATGGGAAAATACCTAGAAATATACAACTTACTAAAATGGACACAAGTAGAGAAAGAAAATTGGATTAGTCAGATAACTACTAAAGAGATTGCAAACTAGCCTATTTATTTGATCTATAATTGGATACTTCCCATAAAGAAAGTCTTTACCCAGATGGCTTCACTGGTTAATTCTCTCAAATATTTAAGGAGGAAGCAATTCCAATGTTACGCTGACTCTCCCAGAATACAGAAGAAGCCAATTCCCAAGTTATAACCTTGATTTCAAATACTGACCTTAAAAATAAAACAGTTATCTTACCGGCAAAAATGGGTTTATTCGGGAATAGCAGAGGAATAGCAATTCAGGAAAAGCAAGCTATGGAAAAAGCCATAGGCAAGTCCAATACACAACAAAGAGGAATGTTATTTTATAGAGAGAAAAGGAGCAAGATGGAAGGGGTTATTTTGAAAAAAGTCCATCGGAGAAAAATGAGAGTTCAGGGTGATGACGGTTTCTCACTGGCTGAGTTGCTGGGGTAGTCAATTTCTTGTAGGAGACACCATGTACATCTTTTCCTGTTGGGACCTGTGATGGATGATTCTTTCCCGTTGATGATTCTTCTGTTGGGGTCTGTAATTGACAATGCTGCCTGTAATTGACATCAGGTGGTACTGCTTGAGAGCTCCCCCTTCTGGCTTCCTGACTCCATCTTAGTGAGGTTTTCCTTTATTAATTTTCACCAAAACTTGCCAAAGACATTATTTTAAAAAGTGTAGATCAATAAAACTTGTGCCACAATAAACATAAATACAAAAATTCTAAATAAGTTAGCAAAAAACTCTTCCACAGCAAAAAATAACAGAAATCAACAAGTTGGTTAAAATAGTAATTAAATTTGGTCTAATAGTCAATTGAATCAGTGAAATTATCATATTAACAAAATAACTTTAAAAATCATATGATCATTTTAATATATGCAGAAAAAATACAAGTATCCACAAAGTACAGCATATTAATATTGAAAAGTTTTTCAAAATCTTTTCTTCTGCAATTGGGAACAAATCAAGGATGTCCACTCTCTCTCCTTTTATTTTAAATTGTACTGACTGGTCAATCCAGTGCAATCAGGCAATGAAGGGAAATGGCATTGTAAAAAATTGGAAAGGAAAAGACAAAACTATCATTGTTTGCAATGGATGTGACTATCAATGAGCAAAAGTCTAAGAAATTTAAATTATTAGAATTAACGATGACTTTAGCATTGTAGACTACCAAAAAATGGCCACAATTCTTTGCAGCTTCTGCCAGTGAGAGGTGGAGTCTATTTCTCCAACCCTGAATGTGGTTGGCCTTGTGACCACCTTTGTCACAACAATGCAGGAGAATCGATATTGTGTGATTTCTGGAGAGGTCTCTTCATGTTTCTGCTTTTGTGCATGGAATCCCGCCACCTCATGAACAAGCCCGAAGCTAACCTGCTGGTGGATGAGACCTCACATAGGGAAGAACCAAAACCCTCCTACTAGCCAGTTCCCAGCCATCCCCACAGCCGGCAGCAGATACATGAGTGAGCCCCACTGAAAGGTTAGCCAAGCCTGACTCAAAGCAGCTGAGCCCAGCCCAAATCACCAACCTCCAGAATTGCAAGATAGATAAATTGTTCTTTTAATCCATGAATGTATGGGTTCTTTGTTATGCAACAAATGCTAACTAATGCAGGAAGGCTCTGAAAACAAAGAGAGTATAGAAAAATATGAGAAATTCCTAAAAACAGAAAAAACATATATATAGTATGTTCAACAGCATAAAAATTACCAAGTAGCCTCTGGCTTTGATGGGCTTCAAGAAAGAAAGAAAGAAGGAGAAGAAGAAGAAGAAGAAAAGAGGAGAGGGGGAAATGGAAGGAAGAAAGAAAGAAAACTAAAAAAAGCTTGATTGAATGCAAAAAAAAAAAAAAAAAAATCATCTCACTGATGGCATAGGAAAGCTATCCAGGCAATCAGAATTTAAGGGACCAAGATGCTGGAGAGAAGATAAACCCACTGAAATGAGCCTGGTGTTTTTGCTATTTTCTGTTGAGACACCACCAATTTGTAAAAGCACAGAGATGCTTTTACTGAGCAGAGCATGGTTGCTGAACTGCAGAGAAGTAGAATAGAACAGACTTACAGAGTTACATGGCATGGAGAAATGGAGCTTAGGACTACCAAAGAGCCAGGACTTAAGAGGAAAAGATCGTGGAAAGAAAGTATATACAGAAAAGAAAGCACAACGATCTGAGCCAGTTTCCCCCCGAAGCCATTTGCAGCTTGGTTTGAGAGACAGGCAAACTTGGTGAAAAGCTAAGCATAGCTCTCATCAGTATCACTACGTGAGGGAGAAAAAAGTAAGAGCCAGTTCCCACTATGGTGGTGAGGTAATAAAAAACAGCCCAGGCTTTCATCTGAGGCCCCTAAAAGGTTATACTTTATAAGTAAGGGCAAACCAGAAATAGAGACCAGGCCTTATGAAGACTAAAACCCAGACTCAAATCAGCTTAATATCGTATTAGATTTAACTGATATACTATTATTCTCCTTGTCTGCCATATGCTATTAAAAACCTTCTCTGGAGAAAAATTATCAGCCAAAGCTTCCATAACTTTTCATACACAATTTCTAGCATTCCAATACAAATTAATACACATAAAAACAGATAGTGATAAAATAATATGTATTTTTAAAGACAGTCCCTAAGGGCCAGATATTGCAGTCATCAGAAACAGACTTTAAAATAATTATGATTAGTATATTTAAAAATTAGATGACAAGATTGGGAATTTTGCTAAAGAACTAGAAACAAAAAAAGAAGAGTTCTAGAACTGAAAATAACGGAAATTTAGAAAACAATAGATGAAATTAAAGATTAGACATAGCTGAAGAGAGGATTTGTGAGTCTGATCTGTGAATAAGAAAATAGGTCAGCAGAAAATGTCTAGACTGAAACAAAAAGAGGAAGGGGGATGAGAAATACGGAAAACAGTATAAAGGAAATATAGACCTTAAAACAGTCTAACATAGGTGCAATTAGAGTCCTAGAAAAGAAGGAAACAGAAATTGAGGTAGGAGCAATATTTGAAGCCAATGTTCAAGAATTTTCCAAAAGTAATTCAAGCTTCTGATTCAAGAATCAATACAAATGACAAGAAGAAAAGCACGCCTTGCCAAATAGATAGTAAAACCCACTGAAAACCAATGACCAGACGAAATCTTAAAACCAGCCAGAGGGAAGCAAAGGAGCAAAAATAAAATTGGCAACTGACTTCTTACCAGTAACTGCCTAAGTCAGAAGACAATGAAATAATGTTTCAAAGTTTCAAAACAAACAAAAAACCTAGAGTTCTACATTCAGAAAAAAAAAAAATCTTTCAAAATTGAAGGTGCAATAAAGATATTTCCAGAAAAAAAAAAAAACAACTGGGAGAACCTATCACAACAGATCCACATTCAAAGAAATACAAGCAAGGAGTTTTTCAGGCAGCAGAAAGGATCCCCAGATGAAGGAAAAGAAATGCAGGGAGATATGAAGGATATTGGAAAAGGAAAGGGAAGTGAGGAAATAGAAATAAGTATTTATTTTATTAAGCAATGAAACTACTGACTTCCAGGATTTAACATATATGAAAGCACAAAAGTTAAGAGTAAATACAGTTAAGGTGCTCTAAGGTATCTGTATTTTCTAAAATTTGGTTAAAAACCACTAATTAATATTAGATATCAATAAATCAAGCATGCCTAGGGTAATATATAAGATAAATCATGTATAACTAGTAAGCTAATTAGAAGAGATCTTAATAATAATTAGCTGATAAGTCCAAAGGAAAGAAGAAAAAACAGTACGTATAATGGTGGACCCAACAGAAGACAAACAGGTCTTTGAGTGAGCAAATCGTAATTTGTCATCCCACACTTCTCTTTACAACCCCCTTGGTTTCCCCCTGCAGTTAGGACAAAAATTCTCATTTGAGTTATTGTAAGGAAGACAGAATAGACATAGTTTTCTCCAAGGAACATAACTGTGAATAAGTGGCGGTCCAAGTGATGTGGTATAAGGTACCATCAGAATTAGGATACTCCAAATGAAATACATTTGCCCTGGAAGCAGACAATTCATTGCTCATTGAGATGATGGAGGCTGATACCAGTTAGCCACCTATTAGGGATATTGTGCACAGCATTTCTACCTAAGTGGGAAATTGGACCAAAAGAGCTTTAAACCTCTTTTAACTTTGTTTCTACTCTATGCACTATATAATGGTCTTTGCAGTTTAGTTTATACAAAGTAAATACCATCCATGATAATGTTGATACTTTCCTTAGTCACAAAAGGTCATTATGGTATTCCTGCACTATTTTGCTTCCTTTCTAACTTTTTTAATGTCTGGTTTCCCCTATCTATTTAATAGATGAAGTATTTGGTAGGAGGCTTTCCAGAACTGTGTACCTACTTTGCTGCTTCCCCATCGTATAGCCGGGTGCCTACTTCCAGCCTATGGCAGGGACCTTTTCAAATGAATCACAGCGGCTGCCTAATTTTGGATAAATCCAAAGACTACTTTATTCCAATTGTGCGGCACAAGGCTCACAAAATGTTAGTTGATAAATGGCCTGCTCCATTCTTCCTGCCCATGGGGATGGGAGGGGGGAGGTTCTCTTGGCAAGGTGGATGTTTTGAGCACATTTTCTTAAGTAAACTTCATCACCCTTATCTGATGGCTGCTCAAGTATTATGGTAAAAATGATTTTTTTGGTCACTTCCTATGTCTTACCAGTGAGGGGATGTTGAAAGTTTACAGGAACAACACAAGCAGACACCTAGGGTTTTATGGGGATGAACATGCTGCCTTGTATGAAACTGAGTCAGAAAGTTGGATCTTTCTAGTCTTTGACCTTTTGTTTTCCTCATCCCTCTGACCCAATTCCACTGCCCCAAATCAAGTTCTCATAACATCCTACATGTGCTAATGTATTTTTACTTTTCTCATTAACTGCTCTTAAGTCCCCAGTGTCTGTCCTAGTCTATTAATCCGAAATACTGATTTGGTGTAACCTAACACACGCTCTAACTGGGTCACTCCCCGGCTCAGAACCTTCTGCCTTCTGTTTCCAGAGGCATGAAGTCCAGACCTCCAGCCGAACATTCCAGACCTTTCCCAATCTGACCACCACTCACCAGTCCTGCCTTATCTGAGCTCATCCTTATCAAATTATAGGCTTCCCCCAATCCAGCCCCACCCCACCCCAGCTTTTGCTTATTCTCTTTCCTTTTTATCCTCATCTGTAAATCTTCCCTATATTGAAAGGAGAAGGAGAATGTGCCAGGGGATGCTTTGGATAGAATTCCTGCAAGTGGAAGAAAATTAAAATTGGGGGTGGGGGAGGGGATGATGGAAGTTTTAGGGTAAAGATGCTAGGAAAAAAATTTGGATAAATTTCAGAGAAACATGGTTTTCATATTTAGCCTAGTATAAAAGCATAAGGAATAGATTTCTGAATTATCTGCATACAGATGTTTGTAATCACTGTTGATTCAGATGCAACTGAACAATGAATAAGCTTTTCTTATTATAATCACAGCACCTAAGACAGAAAAGCAGGCCTTTCCATGGTGTCCAATACCTCGCTGGTTAAGTGCTTATCACATAGTTAAGTGCTTTTTTACTTGCTGGTTCACCTGAATTGTTTAGTGGTGAGGGGTGATCAGTCATAACCCGAAACGGCCCATCCACCGTAGGGCTTTATCCCTGACAATTCTTTCTTTGTGTTCTAAAACGTTTAAAACAAGTCAGGCACCAGGGTTGCTGGGTTGCTCTGTCTCAGCATCATTTCACACACAGGATGACAGAGTCCTGCTTAGTCCCTGCTTCCCATCATCTTTTTCATCTAATTACCAGTTGTGGTGAGTGACTAATGAGGATTGCTGAACTCCGAGCAATCCCATTTTTCTTGTCATTGCTGTAAAATATTCAAAACTTAAAAAAAACAACAAAAAAACCTAAGCAGAATAGCACTATTTGGAGAGCTCTACACACACAGACACGCAAACGCACAACTTGATTGGGTAGAAAGCCAGAAAGAAGAGAAATGGCAGATTTCCAATAAAACTTTCTCATTTTTTAAATAATTCTTATTGGAGTCTAGTTGATTTACAATGTTGTATTAGTTTCTGCTGTACAGCAAAGTGAATTAGTTATACGTATACATATATCCACTCTTTTTTAGATTCTTTTCCCATATAGGTTATCACAGAGTATCGAGTAGAGTTCCCTGTGCTATACAGTAGGTCCTTATTATCTATTTTATATATAGTCGTGTGTATATGTCAGTCCCAGTCTCCCATTTTATCCTTCCCTCCCCCTTTCCCCCCCTTGGGAACCGTAAGTTTGTTTTCTACATCTGTGACTCTATTTCTAAGACTTTCTCTTTTAATAGGCTCCTCATTTTTAGAGGTTTCTAAGGCAAATGCTAGTATGTTGTTTCATGGACCTCTTCTTGGCTCCTTAAGCATTTTATAGAAAAGAGAAGAGGCTGAGTCAGCCCGAGTAATTCTCAGTCATAAGCTTCCCTGAGTCCATCCCTGCTTGTGTTCTCCCCCTTTACACTGAAACAAAAGGTAAATAAAGGGGAAAACTAGCCCTTCTTTAAACTCCCCCTTGTTTAACTTAAATATAGTCAATCAACCCTGTTGTGTTTCAGCTTATTTGTGACAAATCTTAATTTAATGACATTTCAACCTGCATGTAAAAAACTAAAGCAATAAAGTACTTTTCTATTCTTTCCTGTCCCTCTATCTCAAGAAAGGGACAATCTTGCTTTACTTTAATTTAGTGCTCTGTTACAGTCTAAACCAGTCCTTTCTACCCATAGAAGAGAAATTTGTAAGGAAAGTTAAATAATTTTCTTAGGGCTCTAAAGTAGGATATTTCCTGAGTGAATTTTTAAATTTAAATTACATTTAATGTTGTAAATTCCAAGAATATTAATAGATCTACCTCCAGTTCACATACGTTTATTGAATAACCTCCTTGTTTCAAGCACAGCCCTAGAAACCAAGCAGCCAAGGATGAATAAGTTATGTGTCTGCCTTCAAGGAGCTCACAATCATGTTTGGGAAGCAAACATGTAGAGGAAAAAATTACAATTCCATGCTATAAAGATTGTAACGGATTTCTGTACAAGGTGGATGGGAATATTGTAACGGAGACTCTGCTTGGGTGTGTCAGGGAAGGAGAGACTTCATAAAAAGGAGACACTTGAGCCCAGCCTTGACAGATTTTTAAGAATTTGGAGGAAGAGGTTCCAAGGAGAGGGAAAGTGCATAATTGGTTCAACAAACTAAAATCAGTTCCTTATGATTTCAGCATAAAACTTAGGGTTGAAAGCTGGTGTAAAGCATCCTGTGTGTCATTCTAAGAGGTCTGCACTTTATTTTGGCAGTTGGGGGGACCTTTCCTGGACGTTGAGAAGAGGGAATATGGACTTATTTGTGTTTGAGAAGATGAGCTTGGGGTGGGTTCAGAATGGAACAGATAAAAGCTGACCTGAAAATCTGGGTAACTAAGTGGGAAAATATCACAAAATTCCATAGGAGAGATGATAGAGGCTTCAGTACATGCAGTAACCATGGAGATGAAGAGGTAAACACAGACAGGGGCACAGTTAAGAATCAGAATCAGCAGTGCCACGTGAGAAATGAGCAGTGACAAGGAAGACAACTCAAAGTTGAAAAAACAAAGTTTATAAAAGCATCATCAGCGTCACTGAAATGCAACGGTAATATCAGCAACCTTGACCCAGAATCATTCTTTTCAGCACAGTTTGAAATTGATTATTTCCTCCATAGCCACATAAGGCAGGGCTCAACTATCAAATCTACTTATTTTTAATAAATAGGGAAATGGACAGATCTGGGAAAAAAGGATGGCAGGTCAAGACTGAAACAGTGTCTCATCATTCCCATCCTGGAGAGGTTTTCTGATTCTCATAGTTACTATTATTAGAGATGACAGTGTCTCCAGTTTGTGTTTCACAAATTACATTTCTGCAGAAGAGATTCTAGGGAAAAACATGAGTTTGGGCTCTTGGTTTCAAGAGAAAAAAATTATACGGACACCAAGGTGTCTTCCAGAACTCAAGGGCAGGAATGCAGCTGATGGTGGGCAGGAACACCTGGGATCAAGATCTCCAAAATATCAGCACTGCCCACTTCTTCTCATCTATTTGAATCTTCTCTCTGTTTCTCTCTCTGAAGACTTGCTTTTATCAATGTCAGATTTCATTTTCTCTGAGGGCATTAATTATTTTTCAAAGAAAGGACAAATTATAGATACTGGGATTCTCTTAAATTGATATTCAATTTACTAAAGTAAAAAATTCTAAAACTTTTAGTTTCCCTTAAGCCCCTAATCATATATATATGTATATACATCATATACTTGTATTTATAAATTTAGTAGAATTTAACAATAACTTTCAAATTGGTCTTTGACTGCTCTTTGAGTCACTCAAGTTACAGAACTCACTAAACACGCAGGCTTCTCACAAATTAGTTAATGTAATTGCCTTCAACATTTTAGATGCATTCGTAAGATTAATACATTTGTTGCCTGATCTGACAAGTGAAGTTTCCCCCAAGTACTTTCTCAAGTATTTATACTACTGTAGTAAACCTAACATATTAAATTCATAAATATGATAAATCTGAAGTCCCTTCAAGCATCTCAGTAGTCTTTACAATCTTAGAAAAAAAAGTCTCTCCTGTTTTGCAACATACATCCCAAGTTCAAATCAGTTCTTTAATTATGATTTTAAATTAGAATTAAAAAACCTCAACTGTCAGATTCTCCAACAAGCTAAATGTGGTAGCAAACTTTCAGCTGGCCCCCCATGACCCTCCTCCCCTCCTGGTATTCACATTCTTGTGCAATACCCTCCCCTTGGAAGGCTGGCATTTAGTGACTTCTAGTGGATAGAATGCAAGAGAAGTGATGCTATGTTACTTTCAAAATGAGTTTATGAAAAAACTGCCTTCTGTCTTTGGTGACCTCCTACCTCTCTTGATTGCTCACTCGGAGGTAGCCAGCTGCTGTGTTGTGAGCTTCCCTATGGAAGACCCATCTGGCAGGGAACAGAGGGAAGCCCTCAGGCAACAGCCAGTGAGGAGCTGGGACAATCAGATCAACAAACCACGAGGAACTGAATCTCGTGAGCAACCAGGTGAATGAACTTCGAAGCAGAACCGCCCTCTCTCTGCCCTCAGTTGAGCCTTCAAATGAGACTGCAGCCCCAGCTGACACCTTGATTGCAGCCTTGAAGAGACTTTGAGGCAGAGGTATTCAGCAGAGCTGCACCTTGATTCCTGATCTACAGAAACTGTGAGATAATAAATATTTGTGCCTTTAAGCCACTAAGTTTTGGAGTCATTTGTTATAAATATGTATTAGTCAGGGTTCTCCAGAAAAGCAGAACCAATACCTTGTGTGTGCATGTGTGTGTGTGCAATGTGTACACAGAGAGAAAGAGAGACAGAGGGAACTGGCTAGTCCAAAGGGCAGACTGACCAGATGGTAGTTCCAAAAAGAGTTCACACTGCAGCCTTGAGTCCAAAAGCAGTCTGGCAGGGAGCATGTTGAGGGTGGGGTGGTTGGCAGAATTCCACCCTCTTTAGAGGACCTCAGTCTTTTCTCCTAAGGCCTTCAACTGAGGCCCATCCCCTCTATGGAGGGTCCTCTGCTTTGCTCAAAGTCTACTGATTTAAATGTTAATCACATCTAAGAAATGCCTTCACAGCAACATCTAGACTGGTGTTTGACCAGACAGCTGGGCACCATAGCCAAGTCTCAAGCTGACATATGAAATCAACCATCATAGCATCAATAAATAATTTACATATATTAAAACTATAAATAACTTATTACCAAATATGAGCATATTTTTCCTACCTTAATACCAAAGTATGTACTTAACCATGTCTATATTTAACTTTAAACCTCTTCAAGGAGATTGTTTTGTTATTCAGAGAAGAACTGGTATTGTCATCTCAGTGTGTCAAGGTTGCTATTGACCTGTGTGATTTGGGGTCAGGATGAAAGGTCTGGGTCAGCAGACATACAGACTGATACCATTCCTGCCTCTGAAAGCAGGCTTCAGACATTCCTTTAGCTTATATTTCTATCTGATTTGGATAAATGGAATTTTGCCACCTGAGGCTTTAGCTATATTTTTTTCACCACTTAATCAGATTTTGTATTTTTTTGTTTGTTTTCTTTTAGATTTAGGTATATCTGTTGGAGCTTGCATATCCTTCATGATTTTGTTTGACTCAAATACCACAGTAGTAACTGCATCCTGGCTTGTCCTGTCCACAGAGTAGAAAATATGGCCACTAATAGCTCCCATGCTTCTACCTTTACACCTACATGTCTGGCATTCTGAAAGATATTAACTTTGTTTCTATTTCTAAAACTCTTGTAAGGATTCCAGTTGATCTGGTTCAGGTATGTCCTATCCAATGAAAAAAGACACACAGCCAGGGCCAGATATGCAAGGGCCAAACATATTACATTCTAAGCTTGGCACGTGATTTAAGTTGCATCTGAACAGCATGTTTTACTCTGTAGTCTGTATTAAGAATTCTAAAAAGTAACTTGCTGGGATAAGGTCTAAAAGCAAACAAGGAGTGAGCCTACAGATAAGAATTCTAGGCACTAGAGGAAGATAAAGAGGTACTTTTAGATGTAGAGACTCTGGTAGCCATAAAGTTGGGGAGTGGAGCATGGCTTCTCTAGGCCTACCTGTCAATACCAAGCAGAAAAATACTTATTTGCTGCTTTCTGCTACCTGGATTGTCTTAAATATTTGAACATGATGATCTGAAAGTTGAAGACAGGTTTTCTTCTTCCTTTTCCCTTCACTGTAATAAAGTAAGAGCTATCATAAGGACATCAAATTAAAATTTCTAACGATTGATTTTTAGAAGACATAGCAATAGAATCAAGAAGAGAAATGAGAATAAAGGAAATAGATTCCTAGGCAACTCTTTAAGCACTGAATGTGTTCTTTCCTCAGAATTACCTTTTTATAAATAGGAGACACATACATGCCCTGCATTCAGTCTCAGGAGGGGCACATAAATCTTACACCAGTTATGTGGAATTCATAACTTTGGCTGGCTACTATCTTTTCCTCTTAAATTAATCATATGCGGCATCTCAGAACTTACCCACACAGCTGGGGGCTAGAAGTGTCATTTAACCATGTGCTCCTTGGAATCTCTCACATGATTAAGTATGTGTATCCAGTTCTAAGAAAGAGTAAAGATTTGGTTACTAGAGTAGAATGGAGCTTTTTTCAATCTTGAGAAATAGAAACGAAGCTGGAGGAATCAGGCTCCCTGACTTCAGACTATACTACAAAGCTACAGTAATCAAGACAGTATGGTACTAGCACAAAAACAGAAATATAGATCAATGGGACAGGATAGAAAGCCGAGAGATAAACGCATGCACATATGGTCACCTTATCTTTGATAAAGGAGGCAAGAATATACAATGGAGAAAAGACAGCCTCTTCAATAAGTGGTGCTGGGAAAACTGGACAGCTACACGTAAAAGAATGAAATTAGAACACTCCTTAACACCATACACAAAAATAAACTCAAAATGGATTCGAGACCTAAATGTAAGGCCACACACTATAAAACTCTTAGAGGAAAACATAGGCCAACACTCTGACATAAATCACAGCAAAATTCTTTTTTGACCTCCTAGAGAAATGGAAATAAAAACAAAAATAAACAAATGGGACCTAATGAAACTTAAAAGCTTTTGCACAACAAAGGAAACCATAAACAAGACAAAAAGACAACCCTCAGAATGGGAGAAAATATTTGCAAACGAAGCAACTGACAAACGAAGCAACTCCAAAATATACAAGCAGCTCATGCAGCTCAATATCAAAAAACAAACAACCCAATCCAAAAATGGGCAGAAGACCTAAACAGAAATTTCTCCAAAGAAGATATACAGATTGCCAACAAACACATGAAAGGATGCTCAGCATCACTAATCATTAGAGAAATGCAAATCAAAATTACAATGAGGTATCACCTCACACCGGTCAGAATGGCCATCATCAAAAAATCTACAAGCAATAAATGCTGGAGAGGATGTGGAGAAAAGGGAACCCTCTTGCACTGTTGGTGGGAATGTAAATTGATACAGCCACTATGGAAAACAGTAGAGAGGTTCCTTAAAAAACTAAAAATAGAACTACCATATGACCCAGCAATCCCACTACTGGGCATATACCCTGAGAAAACCATAATTCAAAAACAGTCATGTACCACAATGTTCATTGCAGCACTATTTATACTAGCCAGGACATGGAAGCAATCTAAGTGTCCATCAACAGATGAATGGATAAAGAAGATGTGGCACATATATACAATGGAATATTACTCAGCCATAAAGAGAAACGAAATTGAGTTATTTGTAGTGAGCTGGATGGACCTAGAGTCTGTCATACAGAGTGAAATAAGTTGGAAAGAGAAAAACAAATACTGTATGTTAACACATACATATGGAATCTAAAAAAAAAAAAAGGTTCTGAAGAACCTAGGGGCAGGACAGGAATAAAGATGCAGATGTAGAGAATGGACTTGAGGACACGGGGACAGGGAAGGGTAAGCTGGGACAAAGTGAGAGTGGCACTGACATATATACACTACCAAATGTCAAATAGATAGCTAGTGGGAAGCAGCTGAATAGCACAGGGAGATCAGCTCGGTGCTTTGTGACCACCTAGAGGGGTGGGATAGGGAGGGTGGGAGGGAGACGCAAGAGGGAGGGGATATGGGGATATATGTATACGTATAAATGATTCACTTTGTTATACAGCAGAAACTAACACAACATTGTAAAGTAATTATACTCCAATAAAGATGTTAAAAAAAAAAAAGGAGCTTTCTTTGCTGAGCTAGATATGAGTCACATACAATTTTCCTGTTTGACAAGCAATTAACTCTATACCTCTGTTTTCCTGTGCATTTGTCAAAAAGTTGAAAGAATGCACTCCACATAAAGGAACTTGGTGAATAATATTTGGTTACATACTTAGAATTTATTCCACTTTGGCAAATTGCCCTCAGATTCTCTTTGGAAATGTCCCTCACTCAGTATGCCATCCACCATGATCTTTGGATGGATTGACTCCATCCCAGCTCCAAGCTATATTATTTTTTCCCCACTTAAAACAAAGGTTGGTTCAATAGAGGCTTTCACCCAAATCCAGATCAATCAGCATTTGGTTTCTTCCTGGCCACAGTGATTGGCCCAATCAGAGTAAATCTCAAGACTTTTATTAAATGGTTATAGGAGCGACAATCTCTCTCCCCTTGGATGTGAATCAAGTAACATGTTGCCCTGGTTGCTACTGGCAGCCATTCTGAGAATGTGATGGGAACCAGAGTGAGAATGGGATGAAGCCAGCATGCAGAGGAGGGCACAGCCAAGGGAATCACAGAAACTGGGAGACCGCCTTAATCAAAACACAACCGGACTTTTCAGACATGGGAGCCAGTATATCTGTTTTGTTATTTATGCTAATTTGTGTTGGAGGTCTGTTACTTACAACCAAAAACATCCCAACTAATACATAAATCATCTGGGAAGGTGGACTTATCCAGAGAGCAAATACTAGAATATAGCAAAGGTTAAATTAATCACTACTGTTTATTTTCACTCACTGCAGCATTTCATGAATTCAAGAATATTAGATGGAAAGCAACTAAGTTTATCAGGACCAAGCACTCCTTTGATAGTATATATATGTGGTCATCAATTCAAGTGCTTTTTAATAAATGTTGGATGCCAACTATGAAAGTCTTGTTTGAAGAATATGCCCAGAAAGGGTAGTGCGCCATTGGGAGGTTGCTTAATCTAATATGTCCTCTCTACTAACCAGCTTCTCTAGTCTATAAAATACCCAACATTAGTCATGCTTTCAAAGATAAAGCTTTGAAAGATCTTACTATTCAAAATTATAATCTTAGATGGGCAAAGTAGGGGCAATTATTTATTACTTAACAACTGAGCAGGCATTACCTTATCAGATTAGCTCCAGCAGAGAAATAACCCTCAGGAAATGGAATACAAATGTTATTAGGTGGAGGAATGGGGTGGAAGAGAGTTTTGGATCTTGCGAGCCTGCAGGGGAAAGGCAGGTCTCAGGGGAGACCAGATCGTAAGGAAGGGGTGAGGAAAGAGTAGTAAAGTGACAAAGGGTATTCAAAAACCTAACCTCACTTTCTGTAATTTTCTCCAGAGCCAGTCTATGTAGAGAACGTTGATAAACGATATCTTAATATTCGGACTATGTATGTCTACATTTGAGTATGAACCCTGACACCAACAATTGGCAAAGTCCTAAGAACATGTCCTTGAAGTAGAAGAGGGTTCAAGCCAAAAACCTGCTACAAACAAACTGAATCAATGCCACGTTTTAAACCTGAGGCTTCGCCTTCCTACCCCCTTTCCCCACCCCCTCACTTCACCTGATGCTGCCAGTCAATGACTTTCTTGGCAATCTGTCCTTGCAAGATATTGACATGATTTCTCTGCTGCACTTTCCATCCAAACTGGAAAGGAACCAGCTTTGCGAAAAACTTCTACTTGTCTCACCGGACAAAAAGCAATGATTAACTACTAGAATTGCAACCAGACATAGTTAAAAGCTGGTTGAGCTTTCATTTAATAAACTTTGCTTTTCCAAAAGAAATGGGGTCCTTCTTTTTCCTTCCATTCTGTTATCTATCCACTACATCTTTAACTGCCTTTTTTGTAACATATCAAATAAAAGGTCATTTGATTTAAGGGAGGTTTCCAAATATTTATGGAGTAGCTTGAAAGAAGAATGTCTATAAATTCAGTTTGGGAAAACCATTTTTTTCCCTACAGATAAAAGACCTTAAAAAAATATGTTTTAATTTCTTTCTAACCAAAAGAGAGAGAGAGATTACATTAAGGTATAAAACTACAACCTGACCACTTGGTATTGAGTTAATATTTTATATAGAAAAATGATAACAGTAACAAAACTCTCTGGTGTGTAAAATTAGAATATTAAGAAAAACTAATGCCATGTACAATTTTTGGAAGTGAAAACTCCTGTCCTATATATCTGGTTTATGGTTTGCTTTCAGGAAGAAAGGTATACCATTCAAGCCTCATTTGAACCATGGTACCAATTTACCAGTAGATTAATGTCATATCGTCTTATTTTTGAGATTCTGACCTTTTACTTTGTTTAATCGGGAAATATTTAAAATTACACTGTTTAGGCTTCTAGGTTCCACATCAGCAGGTTTGCCAGTAGCCTGTTCTCCTCCATAGGCATTCTGGTAGAAGCCTGGTAGAATATCAAAGTTTATCAAGCCACAGGATCCACAGTCTTAATTTTCCCTCATTTCTCCCCAACCCACCCACTCCCACCCTAGAAATTAGTAATGCAACCCAGAAGGGAACCTTGAAGTTACTAAATCAGATACAGGGTAGCAGAGAATCCTAGACTCAGCAGAAAGATCTATTTAAATTGGTTTATAAGTCTCTAAAAAAATTTTCTAAGGATGCTGAAAAATTAATATTTAGAAAGTTCATTAGTACACCATTCTCACGATGGCCCCTGTGATCAGTTGATAATTATACTTTATTCTTATAGCCAAAGAATCTGAATCCAACTTCTAGAAAATACATGAGGTACTTATCAGAAAGAACTTGAAATAATGGTATAAGGCAAACTGAGGAACTTATTTTTCATTTCCCTCTGAAAATGTCTACCTCAAAGATAGAAGCTTTGATTGTGTAAATGACAGCCTTAAAATATGACATTTGCTAAAATCTTAGAGAAGTAATTCCTCAGTATGACTTCTAACCTTCACTATAGTCATATTTCCAAGAGGAAAAAAAACAAAAACAAAATACAACTACAGAAGTCATGAGATTTTATACGGAAAAAATACTGAATACATTTAAATTTTAAAAAATAATTTATTATTCTTACCTTTCTAGCTACCCAAACATCGGTAGACAACTTCTAAATCCTAAAAAACAGATAAATAATAAATGTAGCTCAACGGCAACCTTCAGGTTTTGAATATCTAAATGCTCCTGTATTTTCCTACCGTGCTGTTCTTGGATAACCCAGGTACCTACCTTCTTGTACTTCTCCTCTGGCTTTCTCACACATTTGCAAGGAAATGGACGAAAACGTTCATTAAACACTGGGAAAATTAAGCTCCAGAGGAAATATTTTAGGACTACAGCAATGGGTTTTATTTTCTTATTCTAAAAACAATAATGATAATATCTTGTGTTTAAAATGTCTTTCTTTGAAAGCATTTGAGCATGTTGTTTTTGTTTGTCCTGTTAATAGATTACCCACTGTTCCCATGACATTCTTCAAGCTACTTGACTCACTGGTAGAGCTAAGTCTAGAACCTCAGCCTCCCACATGGATGTCTAAAGTTCATTCCACTAGGTTATATATTGGCCAATTCATAAGGTAGCCACCTCAGACACAGAGTCCAAAGGCCTCTGAGTAACAGCAGAAGGTCACAGCAATTACGGTTACTTTCCTTCCCTCTGGGTGTGAGCTCTGTTCCTTCATGACAGAGCTCATTTTGATTTTTAAAATCAGCTCCTTGCTTTTCCCTGCATAATTATTATCTAAAGAAAGAACTGTCTTAGCTGTTGCCTTGGGGTCTAACTTCAAGTCCATCAGTTGCCTAATATGGCCTTGAGTCTGCCAAATACGTTTTAGTACATTTCTTCCTACACAGATAAGCAAGAGGACCTTAGCACAATCCAGGCCAGGAAGCCAGGTCTGGGTAGTAATGAATGGGAGAATTTCCATTTACTATAAGTAACTAATTTCTTTCTACTTTTAATTTTTTTTAATATAGAAAATTGGGTTAATCAAATTAATAATAACTATCTCACAGGATTCCTGTGAATTTTAAAGAGAAATTATATATATGCCATATATCATATATATATATATATAACATAGTATATGTAGTATATTACCTATATGTATGTGTAAGTTTCATGAGTGCTCAAGTAATTTTATTTTATTCTTATTTTTTAATTTGTATCATTTATTTTTATCTTTATTAGCATTTATCCCAACAGGTCCAATACTGAGCTCAGAAACACCAGCTGGCCAGGTCAGGGACTGTCAGGGCCTCAGTGCAGCCTGCATAGACCTTTACTCCTACCCTACCCCACCCCTCCCAAAAAATGATTAGGAAATTTCGGCAGAATGACTGTGGTCATCCCAGCACATTTACCCAAAGCTGAAATTATTTGTGAATAGCCTGGCTGTTCCTGAATCTAAATATATATAAACTGTTGTAAAACTCATTCATGAATTTTTCTATTGAATTCTCAGAATATTTTCAAAATATGGGTGTTTGAAGATTATGTGAATATATATTCATATATTACATGTATATATGTATTATATATATATGTGTGTAATATATATTCAATAAAAATGTGAAAGAAATCTCCATGTATTAAATTGTCAAGAATTAAGAATGTTCAGCAATAATAAAATGAGTATGTTTAAATTATTGCATGCAGAAGATGATTATAAAAGAAAAGAAGCATTTGTTTTAAAGGTTAAATGGATTTCCTTTCAATATTTCAGTGTTAAATATGGCTTCACATACTATGTATAGTGTATGATACTGAACTTTTTAGTTCTCCATTCAAAATACATATATCTAACATTTTCCATTCCATTTTTTCTCTGGAAACACTAGTTTGTTATTTTTAAATTGTTGATATAGCCAAGATGGAATTGCAAAATCTTTAACTAAGGACTTTTTCAGTCTTCCTTGTTTAAAGTGGATATTGTAAAACAAAAGAGCAAGTCTATGAAATTCATATACATGCTTTTGCTAAAAGATAAAGTCAAGAGGCTTCAAAAATACTAAACTTTATATTGAAAAGGAAAGTTTTAATTTTTAGGAGTTAGAAGTTTTACGTTTATAAATTTATTCCACATAGCATGTATCTGGATTGATGAATGTCTGCCTTAGGTAAGCCGTCACAGTCTTAACTTGCTTATTCATACTGTTTCTTTCCTCTTTTTTTTTTTTTTTTTTTTAGTTTTAACTTTAAACATAGTTCTATTGAATTGTATAGCAAAGACTCTAGGACACTAGCTGTTTGCAAATATACTGGATTTGAGATGACCTCAGAGGCTAGAGCTACATATAATTCAGACTGTGCTAAATCATATAAACATTTCAGTCTTTGTTTAAAAAAAGGTCATTTTTATTATATGCCTTTTTTTTTTCTGGGCAGAGTGCCTTCACCTGCCCTGTTTTCTCCTATCAGTCTTCTTTATTTACATAACAGTTTCCTTCAACTTATAACTTACAAGTTGACTTGACACAAAGCTGTTTCTTTCTGGATCAGAAAAAGAAAATATGTCATGTATTATTATTCTTTTTTTATTAAACCATCTGGACATCTGGAAGCAGAGTCCAAACCTGTCAGCCTCGCATGTTATAAAGCAAATATGCATTATTCTATGGAGGAAACGAAAACAGAGGTGTTCTTTCCTCATCTCCCCACCTCATGGAAAGAAGTTTAATTTCTGGGAATTTCTGTGACAGACAGTCTGTACCAGAGAGGAAGGGCACAGCAATTACCTAAAGAAAACCAAAAAAACACAGAGTTTCATCAAACACCTCCCAGATCTTCGAGAGTTTGCTCAAACTCCATTTAATTTTTGACAGAGTGTTTAGATATATAGAAAGGGAAGGACAAGCTTCCAAGCCAAATGTTCTTAATGGATGCCAACTGAGGGAGAAACAATGGCGTGTTGTTTCCTCGGCCATTCGGTCAAGTTTGTACTATAAGACTTAATAAATAAGGTGTGTTCACAGCACACAGTGGCTGTGAGACGTGCCAGGTGGCGTGTTAAATACACTCATACTTAGCTAAGGTGTTCCATTTCCTAATCTACGTGTCTCAAAGTAACAGGGTCACACCCTGGCATGGTGCTCTGAACAATTAAAAGCAACAGACAGACACTGGCGGTAACACAAAACAACCTATTTCAGTGTTTTCAGACAGCTGCTGTTACACAACTGAAAAAACATGCGTTCTTGGGTCCTCTGAGACTTAAAGAGACATAATATACATGAATCGTTTAGCCCACTAAATCCACGGCTCAGTTATCAAGGTATCAAAGAATCAGTCATAGGAGCTGAAATAGCCAATGCCCTTCCTTCTCTATGCTAACATAGAATTATTCTCTATGACAGAATCACATCCAATCTTAAAAACGCAGCATTTTTTTAATATAAAGCTAATGCCTCCCACTCACCAACAGTATTTTCATAAACAGAATAGTTTTACTTTGTATGAAGCAACGGGTCTGTAAAGCATTCATGTCCACAACTGTAGCATACATAGACAATGATCTGGTACTTAACAGTCTTCTAAAAATGCCATTCAACCCTATTTATCTGGACAATTCTATGATTCTCAGAGTTGACCCAGGATGATTATTCTAGTCTACCACCTGTCACTCATACAAAATAATAGTGCATACCAAAACCAAACTTGAAGATGCTTCTCTTGATCTCTGTGGACTGACAGGCTATCTTTTCCCACCTTTCACCTTGGTCAAGAGACTAGTTTCTTCTCCCCACTACCCCCACCGCCATTTCTAAGATCAAAGAAGCATTTGGGATTCTCTGTGACCCATTCTGCAGATTTGTCTGTTTTATGTCACCTTTTACTTGTGAGAAGCCTTGTGGCTGCAGTTGATGCTATAAAAACAAGACTCAGGTTTAGGAGAGCCTAGTCACACGCTAAACTCTCTTGCCAATATTTTAAAAATCCCCTCACTGTCTATAGCTTCCCTTGATAGCTGGACCCACGCCTGAGTGGCAGGTTAAGTCTTGTAGATCTCTGAGATTTTAGGCTCCCTCAGGCTAGATTTCTAGAACTTGGAGGCAATTTTGAGAAAGCAATTTCAAAC
The DNA here is from genome assembly GCF_028564815.1 of Eubalaena glacialis. Classification (NCBI taxonomy): domain Eukaryota; kingdom Metazoa; phylum Chordata; class Mammalia; order Artiodactyla; family Balaenidae; genus Eubalaena; species Eubalaena glacialis. The sequence continues at coordinate 118,249,163 of NC_083724.1, forward strand.
CTTTGCTCTAAGAAAGAACTAACAGAATTTCCCATTATAACTATTCCAACATGCATCTTTAAAGAACCAAAGCCAATGGATTTTCATCAGGCTCAAAGAAAATATTGGTGCTTTTCAAAATCCATCAGAGTTCCTTTACAACCGAACTCTTTTCCTAGGCAAAATTCTCTGGCTTATATTCAGAACTTCCATAGATAGTTTTTTAAATCACAGGTTGATGTGTTTTCATTTAAATGATAACTTCCCACATTTGCTATAGAACAAGATTTACCATCATCACTGGATGTCTGCACCTGAAAATAAACTTTATTTTAAGCCACACCTTTCTGTGAAGTTTGACAAAAGAAGGCAGCCAGATTTGGAAGGTTATGAATTCTGCCATGGAACTTGATTCATGGCTTCTAATAAAGATATTTTAATGCTCCTGCCAAGTTCAGCAACAAGGCTTGCCAGAACGTAGAATCTCAAGTAAGCCTACCCCTTAATCTTGTGTGAGAAGAGAAAACAAGCCCAACAGCAACAAGGGTTGGATATAAGGGTTCGTCTCTATTACCTTCCCCAGTAAAGGTCAGCTGTGCCCCCCCAAAAAACACCATATCAATAATACCTGGCAGTGTTCAGAGTCAGCAAGAAGAGGGGGCTCTGATCAGCTGAGTATCTATCTACACAGGAAAGCCCCATATATTAACCCTCTTAATATATGTGTTTTCCCCATTAAACAGAGACAGCTTTTGATTACCCAAGTTAGTTGGGGTGAGAAGCATGGGGGAGGGAACAAGACCAATCAAAGTGACAGGCAATAAACTCAACTGTGGTTGGCTTTCAATTTTGTTTTTGTGCTTGTGTTGGAATACGGGTGTGTCTGGCATTCTGGGAATTTGCATTTCAGACGAAGTAATAAAAAGACCATAGAAACCTAACTCAGAAAAGCTGGCAAGTCATTTTAGCTCTCTGTCCACTCAGCTTCTGGTTACCCCATTCCCTGCTGGGCAGACAGTCATCTCCACTTCTCCAGTTATTATCTGACTTAATTAAGTGAAGTGGCGCATTTCTTGTTTCTCAACTACAAAATGAAAGCACAATTTTCCAGGGAATGATGATGTAAAACTTGAGCAATCAAGATATGACTGTTTCCTAAGAAAATCAGTGGAATAAAATCAATTTGATTCTTGGGAAATTGTAACTTGCCACACATTTCAGAGATATGTAGCCTAATGCACTTGATAATTGCATACATTTTGCAAAACAAGATTGCTTCTGGAACTTTTACCTACCTCCTCACACACATCCCCCATCTCTGAGACTGAGACTGGGACAAACATCCAGGTAGTGACGCAGAAGAATAAAAATCCAGGAAAAGCCAGTGGGAGATCTGTTGCCGAGCAATGAAACAGGGAGCGACGACTCAAGAACATCTTTCACCTGGAAGGAAAAACCCTCCCCAATGCTGGGTCAATGACATTACAAGATAAAAATATTTTACAATTTATTTAACCTACACATTTTTCTCTTTCCCAAGAGGTAAACACATATATTTGGCAGGTGGAATAAACCAAATGTTCCCTTGCACAGATACTGCCATTTTTGTGGCCGCTTAAAAAAATTTTTTTAATGTATGATTTTGATGTTTTACAATCATTTCCCTAACGCCAAGTCCTTTGAATTACTGTTTGGGATGAACTGAACAGAGTGCACAGATTCCTGAAGCCTGGAAAACTGTTCACCAGAAAGCATTTTATTTTAGTCAGAGTTGTCTCAGGAGGACAGATATCTCTAAACAATGTGAATTCGGGGACTTGGCTGATATACCGGATATGGAAAATCATGCTCTATCGCCAAGTTTCAGAGATCTTCGCACAATATCTAGATGATTGGATTATATACATGGCAAATCAAAGTGACAAATATCAGTTATACAAATTAATTTCTTAAAGGTATCTAATGATGGTACATTCTAAGTTAAAAATTAGAAATTCATCCCTTTTCTAAAATGAAAGCAAGAAGTTAACATCATTTCTTGTTTTATCAATCCATGCAAAAGCAAACAATATAAAATATTGTTAAATTGTTAGACCCTACTAATTTTATAATTGATGCTTTCAACTAACATCTTTGTTGTAGAAAGTGATAGTATATGTTAGATAAGCACTCACAAGGTTATTAGTAAGATCCAGCTTGACTCAACCTGGCATTTTTACTCAATGAAAAAAATTTGTTCTGAAAAAACAGGTTAAGAAAAACAACAGAAATGGGGAAATATAATTGCATATTCATAAGCCAACACTAGTTAGAAAATAATCAAAAAGAAATGCAAGTGCTCTGTGACATAGATGGCGTAAATAATGACTGAAAGTATGAGTCATAAATACAAAGTCAAAATAGATGAAACAGTGTGTATAAAAAAGATGGATATTTCTTCTATGATGCATCTAGAACTTACTGTGACAGACATTAGAAAAACACATTATATAACAAAAAGGAAAAGATGGTCATTATTTTTCAAAGGATTTGAATTTAGTCATCCAAAGGGTTATGTACAAACTACAGATTGTATACTATTTTTTTTAGAAAATACCAGTTTAGATGATTCTTTCTTATATCCTTCAGTATCATTACATTAGAATAGCTGCACTTAAACTACAAATTTACACAGTAATAGGGCAATCAAAGCCGTATGTAATTTCAAATGACTTACTCTGGACTTTGGAATGTATTATAGGGCTTTCAGCAGGTTCACAATCCCCATTATACTTTGTATTTACACAAAGAAGGTTGTGGGCAGAAGAAGTCAGAGATTACAAGCAGGAGAAAGATTCCAATGCTCCTTTTCTGGCTTGAAGATGGGCGGGTGGTGTGTCAAGGAATGCAAGCAGCTTGTAGATGCACAGAGCAATCCTTGACTGGCAGCCAGCAAGGAATCAGGGACCTCAGTCCTACAATCACGGGAACTGAACTCTGCCAACAATAAGAATGAAGTTAGGAGGTGGATTTTTCCCCCAGAAAAATCCAGATGACAACTCAACTCAGTCTACACCTTGATTTCAGCCTTGTGATACTCTGAACAGAGAACCCAGCCATGCCACACTGGATGTTGATTTACAGAACTGTGCTAGCTGTGGTCCTTTTGTTCCATTATTGCCCAGGGAGCCAAACTGTTCATTCAAGCATCTTGTCAATTCACAACCCTGGGAAACAGAGAGTCCTCATCATGTCAATGTTAGAGGAAGCAAACAAGAGATTAGGGTCTGCCTCTGAGGTTATACAATTTTTTATCTATTTGAATAATGAAATACTGACGCATTTTCATTAAGTTTGTGAGCTGATTTGGTGCTTTAAGTATAAAATTGAAGTTGATGGGGAAGAAATAAAATGGAATAGGAGTTGCATAAGAGAACCAAGGAGAAAAAAAAAAAAAAACAACAATAGAAACGAAAGACAGGGAATAGGCTTTGAGTAAGTGTGACTGAAAGGCTCTGAAGATGAACCATGTTTTTATTGTCTTAAGAAACTATTGGTGCTACTTCCTTTGAAAGTCAGTGGTGCTATTATTGTACTATTATTGGAAGTTTAATATTTAAAATAGTTTATGGCATAAGCAAACTGTAATTCTTTACTCACTAACAACCAGACTCTACGTCTAATTCTAATATTTTCAAAGTTAGAGAAAAGAAATTTGAAATAGTAGGTTGAACCATTGAAACTGTGAATACATAACAAGTTATGACCTACAAAAATGACAGTCTCATATGGTTCAATCTAATAGATTGTTAGGAGAATATTAAAAACGTGACATGACTACAGCCACATAATCTTGGTGAAGAGAAGCCTGAATAGTGATTGAACAACTGGTAGGTCTCTCCATTGAGGACATTAAAGGAAAAATTGGGCTTAGCCTTTAAAGAAAGGACCTTTACAATTTACATTTACAATAAAGAATATTGGAGAGAGGGATGCTATTTACTGTAATTGGCTACCTTTCTTGCAGCTTTTGAGCAAGATAGAATATTTCTGTGTGGCAACAGAATATTTTAAAGTAAAGAATATTAATTTTTAGTTAAAGAAATAAGATTATATGGTTTGCACATACATTAAATGACAGCATAACAAGATAAACCACAACATTTTACCCCATAGGAAGAAGGTACTATATCTCAGAGAACTCCCTCTAAGCTCTTCCTATGTCCTGTTGACCAAAAAAATAATGCAGGAGGCTGCAAATAAGAAAAGAGTTTATTTGGGGTATAAATAATTGCAATTCAGAAGGCACAGATTCAGGTAACCCTGAAAGAGTATTCCGGGGAAGAGAAATAATCAGGGGCCTATAAAGACAAAAAGCCACGAGGTTGTTAAAAGTTGACTGGTGAGAATTGTGTTTGTCTCCGATGTGAGTCAGGAAATATTTGTCCTTAAGAATCACAAGTTATTTTAGGGTAGGGGTCTGATAAGTACATAGGCTGTTCCAAGGTATTTTAGAGTAAGGGTCCAATAACTATCTTGAGTTTCTGGCAGATGTTTTGGATGACATCATCAGGACAGTAAGTGGTCAAAAGGTCAGATCCATCCAGGCTGAGACATACGTAAGTCACACATCATTAATGGCCTCCTGGCTCCATTTTAGAGATTCTTTTAGCAACACCAACTCCATTTTTATTTCCCTTCCACAGTCCTTTTGTATCTCTGCCCCATTTTTTATTGTCCCAGCCTAGCCTTCATGGTAAGTCATTTCAGAGATGTCCAAAAATCAACGTAGAATACTTTTTTCCCCTGGCATTTTGTTATACCAGCAATGATAATCCCCTATCTTGGGTTAATCCTATGGTTTCCATCGTTCTCATACCCATGACGGTTGATTGTACTCATTTAAAATCATGCTAACTAAATTCAACCAGGCTTAAATTAGTTAGCAATCTTTTCTTCATTATTTCCCCTAGAGTCTATTTTAAATAATTTTCACATTCCTCAAATTCCTAGTATGTCTTCTACACCCAAACCCAGAGGCTATTTCACTGAAAAGGTTTAAGTCATTAATAAGCTTGATTGACTTCCTCTTTTCTAATCTGAAAAGTTTACCTTATTTCCTCCTATACACTTCTTCAATTTTGTCACAAAGAAATAAATACCCTGCTCCCATTTTCAAAACTAATCCCTTCACCTGTCCTTACAACCCCATTTTCACCTGCCTCTCCTCCCTCCTTATTTATAAGGTATCTCTTGAATCTCAAGTAAATTCTTCCCTGATGGCTTGATTCCAAGCTACTTCACTGCCCTAGTTTTACTCTGTCTGAATGGTATTCCTAGGTCTCCCTCACAGGCTTTACTCAATCATTTTGATTCTTCAATGAGGGATTTCTTAGGAGATTTCTTTTGTGTTATCATCTCTCCAAATTCCCCACCTTGGTGTCTTCACGTCTAGACACTCTATTTTATGTACTTCTTCTGCGTAAACTGCCATGGCCTTTACACTGAGCTTTGTTAAGGAAAGCAACTCTGCTACTGTCACCAAACCAGCCTGAACTAGGAGAAACGGAGAGCCTAAAGTACCATCGACATGAGGTAGCTTCATCTCTCTCAAACTGTTGGCTGGCTCCGCTTTCTGCATAGCTTTAGAAAGCCTGTTTTCAGACCAATTACTTTTACAACCAGAGCATCATACTTGATAAAAATCCTCAAATTCTTACTGGTTTATGGTTAACCACAGGGAAAGTCCCATCATGCAGTTAGTTGGAAAAATATTTTACAATAATTATCTAGAGAAGTTCGTTTGAAAGGATAATGGCCTAGGTTAGACAATCTTGGAGTATTTTATTGAAAATTCTTGTGGCTAAGATGGTCCTTTAGCTATTCTTGCTTGAAGTTTGTTCCCAGGTGAAAATGCCTTGGGTCACTTCCCAAGAGACCTTGATTGTCCACTTGAGCTGACCAACAATGAGAAGACATCTCATTCTAAAGCTAGTTCCTCAGGAGTCTTCTCTTTCTGTGGAACAAGCCAGGTTTCTGTCCTTCCCCAGTCACCCCGGAGGTCCTCTCAACTTCTCATCTTCCAGGAAGCCATTCAGAACCAAGGAAGGTTTTCTTCCTCTTTGGAGAAAATTTCTTAAAAATGAAAGAATGTGAAGTAAAGGAATAGGGCTCCAAAAGTCAAGTGAAAGAATCACAGGACTCTCTTAGGGAATAAGGAATGAATATTCCATAAAAACACTAAATTATATTACAAAAAAAGTGCCATGGCTCTAAGGAAAGAATAGAACTGCTTTCTACCTCTTACCTTCAGCAAGCCTGTTATGTGCCTTTAAGTTTTTCTTCCTTGTAATATTGTAGATGCAGTTAAACAACATGGTTTCTCAGATTTCCTCTAGAGCTAATATAATACATAAATTTACTCAGTAGTAAAATATATAATGCAATATATATTTTGAAAATCTATTTATTTATTTATTATTTTTGGCTGCATTGGGTCTTCATTGCCTTGCGCAGGCTTTCTCTAGTTGCAGCAAGCGGGGCCTACTCTTTGTTGCGGTGCGCAGGCTTCTCATTGTGGTGGCTTCTCTTGTTGTGGAGCAAGGGCTCTAGGCGAGCGGGCTTCAGTAGTTCTGACAGGCGGACTCAGTAGTTGTGGCTCGTGGGCTCTAGAGCACAGTCTCAGTAGTTGTGGCACATGGGCTTAGCTGCTCCACGGCATGTGGGATCTTCCTGGATCAGGGCTCAAACCCATGTCCCCCTGCACTGGCAGGCGGATTCTTAACCACTGAGCTACCAGGGAAGTCCTATAATGCAATATTAAAAGGAAAAGTTCTTAAGTGTATTCTACATATATGGACATGTTCAACATGAAAGTATACTAACATAAACAGGCTGGATTATTTCTCAGTAGCATTATTAAGCACAAGAGCATTATAGAAGATTGTCTGCTCTTCTAAGAGTTTAGGAAAGACTGGGAGCTATAGAGCTACCTGCCATGCTTCTCACATTTCTAGGGAAATAAAAAGTCTGATGGTAAGAAAAACAGCGGCCAAAGCAAAAAATATGACAATAATTCAGTTTGATTTTTTAAGTCTTTCCACTTTACATTTCTAAAGTTGACAGGTCTATTTCTGTAATTCCCAGAGTATGACTAGAATTGCAAAATTATTAGTGTAACCCTGAAATTAATGAAGAAAAAGAAGGGGGTGGGAGTAATAATAGCAGGAGTAGGAAGGAGAGGGGGAGGGGAAAAAAGAGAATGGGGAGCAGAAGAGAGGGTGGGGGAGGAGGAAGAGATTAAAAAGTAAATGGGGAAGTGAAGGTTCTTTTGTTTGTTCTTCTGGCACACTTCCAGAGGTAGGTTCAGACGACAAATAAGAGGGTGACAGCCAGCCCTCTGCTCTAGCTAACCATTACATAGATTCAGAATTGTTTTCCAGGTGCTACCAACTGGCTTCCAGCTCTAGTTAACAAGCTTGTGTATGCTGGGAACAAAACTTGAGCATTCTGAAGGTGTCTGTTACCGCTTCTCTATAATCACTTGTTTCGGAGGTTAGAAATATTATTACGGGCAAACACGCTTGATGGAATTCTGCACCAAGCATTGTTAGAATTATACAAATATGGAAGGTACAGAGTCCATTCCATGAGATCGTGATCTACTACCAGAGGTGAGAAAAGCATGAACACAACTCCATGTTATAAATACATTATGTTGACAGCTACATATATCCAATAGAAATGGTACAATAGGAAAAAAATAATTAACCATTGGACAAAAGTAGAAATTATAAAGGTAGGAAGCAGAAAAGACCAAAATTAAAAACCAGGGTAACGGGCAAAACTACAACTAGCAGACAGCTATCTGGAAACAAACCGAAAAACTTCTTGGAAGAAATGTGGCTCAAGCAGAAATTTGAGAAGGTAGAATATGATTTGGAGTAGGCATTCCAATGAGGATACATTACATTTATAAGGAATTAGGAAAAAAGGGAAAAGGAAAATGGGAAACAGTAAATTCTATCACTATTTCTAGTAACAGAGATAAGCAAATTGGACAATGAGTCAGCATGCCCCCGAGATACATGACGCCCTGTCACTCTTGTTCGGAGACTTGTTAGTACCTATTACTCTAAAAATAAGTTTATTGTCCAATCGGTAAACTAAGAGAGATGGTGCTTTTGATTCAAAGTTTCTCAGAATTCAAATATTTTTTATAACAAACATTCATGGTGAATCTCTTAAAGGAAACTATGGTATATTAAGAATACTTAACCAGGATGTTGGATCTAGCTATTAGCTTATAAAAGCCATCTGTTAACATAGAAAACAAACTTATGGTAACCAAAGGGGAAGGAGGGGAGGATAAATTAGGAGTTTGGGATTAACAGATACACACTACTATATATAAAATAGATAAAACAAGGACCTACTGTGTAGCACAGGGAACTAAATTCAGTATCTTGTAATAACCTATAATGGAAAAGAATCTGAAAAAGAATATATATATGTATGTATGTATGTGTGTATATATATATATATATTATATATATACCTGAATCACTTTGCTATACACCTGAAACTAACACAACACGGTAAATCAACCATACTTCAATTTTTTTTAAAAAGCCTACTGTTAAAGTTTCATGAATTTTGAAGGTCAGTTATTATACAGAACCAGTATAAAAATTAAATCATATAAAATTACAAGTAAATAAATTATATTAAAAACTACGGTAATGAATACTCAAAATTCATCACTTTCTAATTACCTTATGAAGGGTGGGAGAATATGTACCTCAAAATACGCCTCTTTGGTGTGCTGATTATTTTGAGCTGTAGGCTCTCAAATAAATGGCAAATGCAGGGAGAGGCTTTCTCTGAACTCTCATTTGCCAAAAGACAGGGCCTCCAAAGGGACTCAGTTGTCACAGACCACCCTCCCCGGGAGCTTCATCAACTAGGAAGGAGGGACTCTTCTCACAGGAGAGAACAGAGGTCAACACCACACCGAGTCAAACTTTGTCACAAACTCTCATACCTCCCACCCATTCTTTTAAGGGCCCATTCATCTTTCCTAACAATCATTTCCTCTCCCCTAAGAGGCCTACATCCCCTCTCCCCTTTCCCTACTGAGATGGCATTTAAACCTAAATGCTAAGCCATTTCGGGGAGTGACTCATTTTTCCCTGAGTATCTCCCATGTATTCCTGAGGTATCCATGTTCATAAACTTCTGTGTGTTTTCCTCTTGTTAATCTGTGTGGTAAAGCTCATAAGGTAGAGGGAAATGTGTTTTTCCTCCCATACAGTTCTGATCTTGAAGTTATTGATGTCTGTTATCTATATGGTAGAAATACTATACAATGGGGTGCTACACTGCATCTCTTCCCAACAAATGCTATGAATCAGACTTTTAATTTTTCCAAGAAAGCCACTTGTTAACCATTTACCAGCTCACTACTGCCCATGGAAAAACGATCTTCTCTGAACAACAGGCAGGACCAGCGTCCTCAGAACACACTTTCAGAAATGCTGACCTACAGAAAAAAGCCCATTCCAGTTCTCTCTCCTAACAGTTCCTATATTTATCCTTTGCCACAGCACTAGCCAACTTACCTGTTTTCCTCAACTCCTACTGATTTCTATAAGTCTCAGCTCAGACACTGTCCTTTTTGTAGAACATTCTCTGATCTCTCTCTGCAGAAGAAAATAGACCCTAGCTGTCTTCACTGAAGCTTGAATGTGCCACATTGTCCTAGCTATGATTCAGTAATTAATTCAACAAATATGTGTTCTCCCCCTATTATGTGTCAGGCATCGTGCTAGGTGGTGGGAATAAGATTGAACTGACAGCCATCGTCCATTCCCCAGTGAGGTAGTAAAATTGAACAGTAAATCAATTACTTATCACTTTGACAAGTGCTAAGAAGAAAAGTATAATTGTCTAATGTCTATTTAATCTACAAATCTGTGATTCCTTGCAATGTTAAAGGCTCATTTCTATCATCTTTCTCTTTTTACTATCAAGCGCCTCATAGAACATAAATGTTGGATAAATTTACTGTGATACAGAAAAAAATAAGGCTTACTTACAGGTTGTTTGTATTTACTGATAAATATTAAAGGATCGTGAAATAGGTAGGTAGACAGATAGATAGATAGGTGGGTAATAGATCAAGAATGCATGAGGAAGATAATACTTACTGCTCAGTGTAACTGAACTCACAGGAGGAAAGATGATGGGAAAAAATGGTAGGGCATTTAGAGAAGTAAGAGTAGTAGAGATGAAATGGAATTAAGACTAGATTGTGATTGTGGAAAGAAAAAGAGAAATCTAGAAAATATCTGCATGAAGAATGAGCTGGACATGATGATGGAGGAGAAGGTAAGAACAGTGGTGTGAGATGGAGCTGCCGCTAACAGACCAGAATCATGACCTTGGAGCAATGGTTTCAGCCTTTGCAGTGATGCAGTCACAGTCACTGCTGTTGTTGCCTACAAAGACAGTTTTGAGGGCATTTGCACTGCAATGTGCACGTAAGACATCTTGGGGCTGAAAGAAAAATTAACTTGGGAATCATTCAACCTGTCCCTGACCACCAACCAGCTAGACCACCATTCATTTCCTTGCATCCTCCAAATAACAAGTTGTTATATTTTCCCATGTGCATAACGGTAAGAATTCCCTAGCTTTCCAAAAACAGACAAGTTCCAAGTGTCCTGTTGGCAAATTCCCACTGAGAATAATATAAGCATTCAGGAACTTAAAGGAAACTCCCTTATTTGGTGCCAGAATCTTTTTTTTTTTTCCAAAAAAGTGATAGAGAGCTCCTGAAATGATTTTATGATTTCAACATGATGCACTTAATTGAGTTTGCAACCAAAAACACGAGCTTTACATATTGGGATCCCAAGCAAATCTGTCTTCCCAGGAACATTTTTTTTAAAAAGCATTAACATATTGTGAGAAGTGAGAGCACCCACATGTCTGCAAAACAAATGATTCAACCATTCCTCAGGAGTTCTCACAAAGGACATGTAGGCTTATCACATGAAATAAGAACAAATGAAGAGACTTAAATGTATTAGAACTCCAGACACATTCAGATACAGTGATATCATGGGCTGCCCTCTCATATTTATTCACAGATTGGCTTTGAGGCTATTTGTTTTGAAATCCTATAACTATTAGTGCTTGGAAATTACACTGGGAAAAGGCTTTTCTTAATACATGTGACATTTAATCCTAGAATACTAGGGTTATATACATAGGTATTGAACTCGGTTAGGGCCTTTGAAATTATGTATTCTAATTTTGTTGATTTGTTTGTCAGTCATTTTTGATCACAGACTTCTTTGGAAATCTGATACTACCTCTCAACTCTCTGCTTAGAAAACTGCACGTATTCTTCTGTCTGTCATACAGAAGTTTAGATTTGTCAACTCCCTGAAAGCTATTCATAAATGATGCAACTGCTAGGGTGGGAAGGGAGGGATCCATGGACCTCAGGTGAGCCATCTCTGATTTGGCCCAAGCATCTTACCTGCAAAGGAAGAAATGAAACCCAGTGAGGCTGAAAGAGAAGTCACCCAGCAAATGGGCAGCAGAGACACCATGGAAATGGAACTTCCTCACTAACTCATGACCCCACACATTCCTACTACCTACTGGGAACTTATTTATTTATTTAGTGGGTGGAGTAGCAAAGAATAGCTTTATTTCTTCACCAGGAAAAGGGGGACACAGCAGGCTCATGACCCTCAAAACTGTGTGTCTCAACCTGGAGGAATTTGGTGAGAAGCTTTATAGCAATGGTTCAAGGATGGGGTGTTGGTAAGGATCAGGATGTGTGCAGGGCCTGCACTCCTTTAATCTGCCCTCAGGCAGTCCGATGAGTTTCTGTGCTTCCTTTAATCTGGTTGAAGAATGCTAACATCTTCCATTTGTTGGGGGTTTTAGTTCTGTAAAGAGCTCAAGGATATTGTTCCGTATATCCCTCGAGGCGGAACCAGGACCCTGCCCCAAGGCTGCGCTATTGTTCCTTGGCTGCTCCTCCCTTGTCTCTGCATCCCTTCCCTTCCCTGATTAGCAACTGTCCGAATCTACCCTGTGGGCCCTACTGGGAATTTAAATAACCACAAACAATCACGATTTTGGATGTCTGTCCATACCTCTCCCCTCCAAGGCTAGAGGGTCATGGCCAAGAGAAAGTAAGGTCAGAAGTTGGAGAGACTTGGCTTTGTTCCTGGATTGACTGACTGATTATTGTAGGACTGGATATAAAGATTTTGTCTGCATCAGTTTATCTGTGAAGTAAAAACAATTATTTCTGGCCAATTCCAACCACTTTGGACTATTGCAAGAATCAGTAAGATAATATCTATAGCATATTTCTGTACACCTGACACTAACGGGACATTGTAAATCAACTATATTTCAATAAAAATAAATAAATTAGAGGCGGAGTCAAGATAGCAGTGTGGGAAGACACGGAGTTAGTGTCTCCCCACAACTAGGGCGCCTGCCAGCTGCTGGTGGGGGACTCTAACACCCAAGGAGATGGGAGGAACCCCAAAGTGAACCAGTAGGACGTACGGGGACTGAGCAGGGAGGAGAAGTGAAGGCCAGACAGGATCAGCGCCCCTGAGGCCAGGGAGATCAGGAGAGGTAGGTGGGAGGGGCCCTCCGGGAGGAGCAGAAGAGGAGCAGAGAGCGATTGCCCCGCCCACTCGGGCACGGAGGAGAGCAAGGGTCTAAGGATGTTTTCCATTAAAAAAAAAAAAATCAGCCTGCTGAGCTCCCAGGCTGATCCCCTGCCCTCCAAGGCCCCCCACCCCGGCCACACTGGTCCTGGGGACATAGGAGGGAGGCCAGGGAGATCAGGAGAGGCAGGTGGGAGGGGCCCTCTGGGAGGAGCAGGAGAGAAGCGGAGGGCAAGTGCCCCGCCCACTAGAGCCCAGGAAGCCTGCTGGGCTCCCAGGTGAGGTCCCCTGCCCTCTGAGACCAGGCGTGGGGGGCATGCCTGGGCCTCTTCTGTCCCTTGAGCCTAAGCCTCACCCCCCACAGCTGCCAGGGCCTTTTCCAGCCCTGTGGGTCCTTAGCATTGGCCCCATCCACCACCCAAAACTCACTCGTGCTTAGGCCCTGCCCTCCACAGTCAAGGCATTGCCCCCCCCCTTTTTCTTTTCTCTCTTTTCCCTCCTCCTCTTTTTTACTATTGTGGTACTGATGTACTTTCCAGTTGTTCATTCATCTATATTTTTAGTTTTACATTCCTTTTAACATATCTGTTAGTTTCCTAGTCTAATTTTATTTTTTATTTTTTTTAATTAAAAAAATTTGTTTTTGGCCGCCCCACATGGCTTGCGAGATCTTGGTTCAGGAGCCCGGGGGCAGGCCGAAGCTCCTGCAGTGGGAGCTCCGAGTCCAAATCACTGGACTAACAGAGAACCTCAGGCCCCAGGGAATAGTCATTGGAGTGAGGTCTCACGGAGTTCCTCATCTCAGCACCAATACCCAGCTCTACCCAATAGCCTACAAACTCCAGTGTTGGAAGCCTCAGGCCAAACAACCAGTAAGACAGGAACACAATCCCACTCATAAAAAAAAAAAAATGAGATGGCAAAAAAATATGTCACAGATGAAGGAGCAAGGTAAAAACCTACAACACCAAATAAATGAAGAGGAAATAGGCAATCTACCTGAAAAAGAATTCAGAGTAATGATAGTAAAGATGATCCAGAATCTCGGAAATAGTATGGAGGCACTGATTGAGAAAATACAAGAAATGTTCAACAAAGAACTAGAAGAACTAGAGAACAAACAAACAGAGATGAACAACACAATAACTGAAATGAAAAATACACTAGAAGGAATCAATAACAGAATAACTGAAGCAGAAGAACGAATAAGTGAGCTGGAAGACAAAATGGTGGAAATAACTGCCAAGAAGCAGAATAAAGAAAAAACAATGAAAAGAATTGAAGACAGTCTCAGAGACCTCTGGGACAACACGAAGTGCACCAACATTCGAATTATAGGGGTCCCACAAGAAGAAGAGAAAAAGAAAGGGTCTGTGAAAACATTTGAAGAGATTATAGTTGAAAATTTCCCTAACATGGGAAAGGAAATAGTCACCCAAGTCCAGGAAGCACAGAGAGTCCCATGCAGGATAAACCGTAGGAAAAACACACCAAGACACATATTAATCAAACTAACAAAAATTAAATTCAAAGAAAAAATATTAAAAGCAGCAAGGGAAAAACAAAAAATAACATACAAAGGAATCCCCATAAGGTTATGAGCTGATTTTTCAGCGGAAACTCTGAGGGCCAGAAGGGAGTGGCAGGATATACTTAAAGTGATGAAAGAGAAAAACCTACAACCAGGATTAGTCTACCCAGCAAGGATCTCATTCAGATTCGATGGAGAAGTCAAAAGCTTTTCAGACAAGCAAAAGCTAAGAGAATTCAGCACCACCAAAACAGCTTTACAACAAATGCTAAAGAAACTTCTCTAACCGGGAAACACAAGAGAAGAAAAAGACCCACAAAAACAAACCCAAAACAATTAAGAAAATGGTAATAGGAACATACATATTGATAATAACCTTGAATGTAAATGGATTAAATGCCCTAAACGAAAGACATAGACTGGCTGAATGGATACAAAAACAAGACACATATATATGCTGTCTACAAGCGACTCACTTCAGACCTAGGGACACATACAGACTGAAAGTGAAGGGATGGAAAAAGATATTCCATTCAAGTGGAAATCAAAACAAAGCTGGAGCAGCAATACTTATATCAGATAAAATAGACTTTAAAATAAAGACTGTTACAAGAGATAAGGAGGGACACTACATAATGATCAAAGGATCAATCCAAGAAGAAGATATAACAATTATAAATTTTTATGAACCCAACACAGGAGCACCTCAATACATAAGGCAAATGCTAACAACCATGAAAGGAGAAATCGACAGTAATACAATAATAGTAGGGGACTTTTAACACCCCACTGACATCAATGGACAGATCATCCAAACAGAAAATAAATAAGGAAACACAAGCTTTAAATGTGTCTAAACACAATAGACCAGATAGATCTAACTGATATTTATAGAACATTCCACCCAAAAGTGGCAGAATACACTTTCTTCTCAAGTGCACACGGAACATTCTCCAGGATAGATCACATCTTGGGTCAGAAATCAAGCCTTGGAAAATTTAAGAAAATTGAAATCGTATCAAGCATGTTTTCTGACCACAACGTTATAAGATTGGAAATCAATTACAGGAAAAAAACTGTAAAAAAACATATACAGGGAGGCTAAACAGTGTGCTATAAATAACCAGGAGATCACTGAAAAAATCAAAGAAGAAATTAAAAAACACATAGAAACAAATGACGATGAAAACATGACGACCCAAAACCTATGGGATGCGGCAAAAGCAGCTCTAAGAGGGAAGTTTACAGCAATTCAATCTCACCTCAAGAAACAAGAAGTATCTCAAATAAACAATCTAACCCTACACTTAAAACAACTAGAGAAAGAAGAACAAAGAAAACCCAAAGTCAGTAGAAGGAAAGAAATCATAAAGATCAGAGCAGAAATAAATGAAATAGAAACGAAGAAAACAACAGCAAAGATCAATAAAACTAAAAGCTGGTTCTTTGAGAAGATAAACAAAGTTGATAAACCCTTAGCCAGATTCATCAACAAAAAAAGGAGAGGACGCAAATCAATAAACTTAGAAATGAAAAAGCAGAAATCACAACTGACACTGCAGAAATACAAAGGATTATAAGAGACTACTACAAACAACTATATGCCAATAAAATGGACAACCACGAAGAAATGGACAAATTCTTAGAAAGGTACAATTTTCCAAGACTGAACCAGGAAGAATTAGAAAATATAAAAAGACCTATCACAAGTAATGAAATTGAAACTGTAATTAAAAATCTTCCAACAAACAGAAGTCCAGGGCCAGATGGCTTCACAGGCAAATTCTATGAAACATTTAGAGAAGAGCTAACACCAATCCTTCTCAAACTATTCCAAAAAATTGCACAGGGAGAAACACTCCTAAATTCATTCTATGAAGCCACCATCACCCTGATACCAAAACCAGAAAAAGATATTACAAAAAAAGATAATTATAGACCAATATCACTGATGAACACAGATGCAAAAATCCTGAACAAAATACTAGCAAACAGAATCCAACAGCACACTGAAAGGATCATACACCATGATCAAGTGGGAATTATCCCAGGGATGCAAGGATTCTTCAATATATGCAAATCAATCAATGTGATATACCACTTAACAAATTAAGTAATAAAAACCATATGATCATCTCAATAGATGCAGAAAAAGCTTTTGACAAAATTCAACACCAATTTATGATAAAAACTCTCCAGAAAATGGGCATAGAGGGAGCCTACCTCAACATAATAAAGGCCATATATGATAAACCCACAGCAAGCATCATACTCAATGGTGAAAAACTGAAAGCATTTCCACTAAGATCAGGAACAAGACAAGGATGTCCACTCTCACCACTCTTATTCAACATAGTTTTGTAAGTCCTAGCCACGGCAATCAGAGAAGAAAAAAGAAATAAAAGGAATGCAAATTGGAAAAAAAGAAGTAAAACTGTCACTGTTTGCTGATGACATGATACTATACATAGAAAATCCTAAAGATGCCACCAGAAAACTACTAGAACTAATCAATGAATTTGGTAAGGTTGCAGGATACAAAATTAATGCACAGAAATCTCTAGCATTCCTATACACTAATGATGAAAAATCAGGAAGAGAAATTAAGGAAACACTCCCACTTACCATTGCAACAAAAAGAATAAAATACTTAGGAATAAACCTGCCTAAGGAGGTGAAAGACTTATACACAGAAAACTATAAAACACTGATGAAAGAAATCAAAGATGACATAAACGGTTGGAGAAATGTACCATGTTCTTGGATTGGAAGAATCAATATTGTGAAAATGACTATACCACCCAAAACAATCTACAGATTCAATGCAATCCCTATCAAACTACCAATGGCATCCTTCACAGAATTAGAACAAAAAATTTTACAATTCGTATGGAAACACAAAAGACCCTCAATAGCCAAAGCAATCTTGAGAAAGAAAAACAGAGTTGGAGGAATCAGGTTTCCCGACTTCAAACTATACCACAAAGCTACAGTAATCATGACAGTATGGTACTGGCACAAAAACAGAAATATAGATCAATGGTACAGGATAGAATGCCCAGCGATAAGCCCACGTACATATGGGCACCTAATTTATGACAGAGGAGGCAAGAATATACAATGGAGAAAAGACAGCCTCTTCAATAAGTGCTGCTGGGAAAACTGAACAGCTAAATGTAAAAGAATGAAATTAGAACACTCCCTAACACCATACACAAAAATAAACTCACAATGGATTAAAGACCTAAATGTAAGACCAGACACTATAAAACTCTTAGAGGAAAACATAGGCAGAACACTCTATGACATAAATCACAGCAAGATCCTTTTTGACCCACCTCCTAGAGAAATGGAAATAAAAACAAAAATAAACAAATGGGACCTAATGAAACTTAAAACATTTTGCACAGCAAAGGAAACCATAAACAAGACAAAAAGACAACCCTTAGAATGGGAGAAAATATTTGCTAATGAAACAACAGACAAAGGATTAATCTCCAAAATATATAAACAGCTCATGCAGCTCAATATCAAAAAAACCAAACAATCCACTTAAAAAATGGGTGGAAGACCTAAATAGACATTTCACGTAGGAAGACATACAGATGGCCAAGAGGCACATGACAAGATGCTCAACATCACTAATTATTAGAGAAACGCAAATCAAAACTACAGTGAGGTGTCACCTCACACCGGTCAGAATGGCCATCAGCAAAAAATCTACAAGCAATAAATACTGGAGAGGGTGTGGTGAAAAGGGAACCCTCTTGCACTGTTGGTGGGAATGTAAATTGATACAACCACTATGGAAAACAGTATGGAGGTTCCTTAAAAAACTAAAAATAGAACTACCATATGAATCAGCAATCCCACTACTGGGCATATACCCTGAGAAAACCATAATTCAAAAAGAGACATGTACCACAATGTTCATTGCAGCACTAGTTACAATAGCCAGGACATGGAAGCAACCTAAATGTCCATCGACAGATGAATGGATAAAGAAGATGTGGCACATATATACAATGGAATATTACTCAGCCATAAAAAGATACGAAATTGAGTTATTTGTAGTGAGATGGATGGACCCAGAGTCTGTCATACAGAGTGAAGTAAGTCAGAAAGAGAAAAACTAATACCATATGCTAACACATATATATGGAATCTAAAAAATAAAAATTAAAAAAATGGTACTGATGAACCTAGTGGCAGGGCAGGAATAAAGAGGCAAACATAGAGAATGGACTTGAGGACATGGGGTGGGAGGTCAAAGGTGGGGCAAAGTGAGAGTAGCATCGACATATATACAGTACGGAATGTAAAAAATAGTTGGCTGGTGGGAAGCAGCAGCATAGCACAGGGAGGTCGGCTCAGTGCTTTGCGATGACCTAGAGGGGTGCAATAGGGAGGGTGGGAGGGAGACACAAGAGGGAGGGGATATGGGGACATGTGTATGCGTATGGCTGATTCACTTTGTTGTGCAACAGAAACTAACACAGTAATGTGAAGCAATTATACTCCAATAAAGATCTATTAAAAAAATTAAAAAATAATCAATCAATCAATCAATCAATCAAATCACAGAATTAAAAAATATCTATGGCATATAATCGAAAGCATATAACTTCAGGGGGGAATGTCCTCAGAAAACAACAATAATAACTTGTGTTTTGCAGAGCCTTAGAACCTAGTGTTTCAACTGTGAAGTAACAAGTTTGGTACAAATAAGTCCGCCCTTATTCTCATGTTCACTGCAGATGTGAATAAGACACCACACTTACTTAAAGTCTCAAGCTGTGCCCCGATGTTCTCCTATGAAAGCCATCCATCTCTGCTGCTGGAGCCTCCCCTCCTCCTCTGGCTCCAGTCTCTCACGGGGAGGCATCTGAAACTGAGATGCCTCATCCCTGCTGCTGCTGCTTCTGCTTCCTACTCATACCATCTCCCCACCAAAGTGGTCATCAACATCCCATGCTGGGGTGTGACTCGCACCATTTTTACTGAGATCCCAAAAGATGACCCAGTGTCACATTACCCCACTCTAGATTCACCCCATTGAAGGGCAGACCACACCCTATTTTATTCATCCCAAAGCAAGGCTACTTAGCATTCCTAATGTCCCAGAGATTTTTCTATTTCTAGTAGCTGGTGCATACTTGGTGTCAAATAAATGCTGATGGCAATGCATTATGAAGAGCACTGACGTTGCAATATGATTATTGTTTCAATGTGGGAGTATAATCCCTGGACCATGTTGCCAGTAAACACATTGAGTCTGGATCATACTGGTGAAATAAATACAAAAATATCAGACTCCAAAATAGATTTATCTAAAATGATAATCAAATGTGTCAGCTTATAAAAATATTTTTCATCTCTTAAATTGCAATTTCTGAGAAAGTTCTTTGAGAAACTCTGTTGAATACATATAATTATTTAAATTGTGAACTTGGCTTCATGCTAGTAATACAGTAATAGATATTTTTGCTCTGCATTGGGGATCTTTTGGACCAAGAGATATTAAACTGGAAAAACGGGATATTTCACAATGAAAATCCGTGTATGAGCTTAAGAAAGACATGGCGAAAGTCAGTTGCAAACGGATTTAGAGACGATATTCACAGTTAGGGTTTCCTTTCCTTACAAGTTTCATAATTGAGGTAATCACGCTTAATCCAGAGAAAGAACTGGAAGTTTTTACTATTCCAATTTATTTCTCCAAGGTCTTAATAAACGTTTTACTCATTTATGGAACAAATATAAACAGAAGTATGTGTTAGACACTGCTGTTCACAGAGAATACAGTGCTGGACAAGCAAAAATGCAAACCACACTTCGGGGCAACCTGCAGTCATGTGAGAAATACAAATAGACAATTACCTGGTGACAAATGCTAAGACTGGGGCCTTATTCCTCCAGAAGTAAGTGCCAACTAAGGTTGAAAAATAATAGACTTTAGGCAAAGGAAGAAGATGCTTAAAGTAGATAGTGTAGTGTGTGTACAAAGACCCAGAACTGAGAGTGAAGATTTGAAGAAGTAAAATCTCTTCTCTTTCAGGAGAAGCCCCCATGGGTACAATAGTGAAAAGAGGTGGTACCCAACCTCCCACTACAGAATCCAAAGGGAGAAGACATTTCACACACTGATGATTGGGACCCAGGCACAAGGGTCCCAATCAGTGGACTGTCTTACCTATTATTTTTAATTTGGACCAAATGAGACAATGAGTAAGGGATGATTAGGATTAACGGTGCAAAAATTAGACCCAATGGCACCAGCCACAGCCAAGCAGTGGCCGTGGTCCCAGCAGCTGTGGTCTGTAATTCCAAAACAGACTCACCTGCAGCTTTGATTCCATCTGTCAGGCTCTCTTCAATTCTCTGAACCCCTTGCATTATTCCAGAAAGTCCCAGTTTTGCCATAACACAGAGATTTGATTTCTCTTATGAGCAAAAATCCTGATTAATACAGATATGAATAATAGGAAGAGGGGTTCAAGAAATGAAAATGTGGGGAATCTAGGATTTACTATCCAATTGAGGGGAGAATACAGAGAGGCAGTCTCCCTAATATTCCTGAATGGGAATCTGGCAGCCCATGGGAAACAGTGGTGAAACAGCTAAATGAATGCATCTATACCTTTCTTGATAGCTTCAATTCATTCCTGAAAACTTTGCCGCTAAATATAAAGCCATTAAATTTTTTTAATTGTTATGAATTTCAATGGAACAAATTATGATTTATTTCATCCCAAACTAAGACACCCAATTTTCACTTGATAGAAAGATGTATCAATTGCACACTGAAAACAAGTTTATATAATGATAAAAATTGAAAATAAATATTTATTTATAAAATTAGTGCAATGAAGGTTTAATATCCTCACCACAAAAGGAAGAGTAGACTAGGACGTGGATGGCAAGTAGTGGAGGAAGGGTTTGAGGCAGCCATTCTTTGGAAGGTACACTCTTCTTTTGCGCCATTTTATTCACTAGTTTTCATTGTCAAACTGCACTGCAAACTTACGTTATACCATAGAAACCACTTTTAGAACAACAAAATTTTGTGCATGAGAGTTCTTTAAAGAACAGAAACAGTACCTGCACAGAGCTGACTCGTGAGTTACCCCCTTTCCCTTGGCGTATGTTCACAAAGAACAATTCTGAATGCATCTAAATGTTGTTCTATATAATATTCTATACAATATTCTCAGACACTCAACTGTTGTGTCAGTCTATGGTTGAGTGTATCTTTGAAAATATAATGTGGAAATATTCCTTCTCGTAGTATGTATCTTTAGCACATTTGGGGGAAAAAAATAGTCATTGCACTAAAAAAGAAACGAGTCGTTCACAAAGAGGTAAACTTTTTAAGAGATGGTATAAAAAAAAGTTATAAACAAACAGTTGTTAGGAGGAAAATCTGTAAGCCTGTGGTGTTCTAGGATGAAGTACCTTCTGGGGTAAGGCTTTGGGGGATCGAATCGCTCAGCCCATAGAGTCCGTGAAGTGCATGCAGACTACAAAGACCGAGGGTGAGAAGGGTTAATCTATTGTCACCAGACAGTTTATTGAAGAGAAGAGGATTCTGAAACAGGACTTGGATCCTGTTGTTCCAGAGGAGAAGCTGAGACTTGAAGATGAGAGAACCGGGCATGGAGTTTTTGGGGCCCCCAGCGAGAGGAAGACCCACAAAGCTTCGTGGATATACACAGAGGTGCACGGTAGGGTATTCACCAGTGCCAGTGTCAGCTCAGGGTAAAGAGCTTTCGTATTATTTTTCCTTTCTACTTACATGTATCTGTAGTGATAATGTTTTTTACAATAAACTATATCACTCCTATAACGAAAAAAAATCATAACCCTTTTCAATTCTGAAACAGAATGTAAACAGAAAAATATCCATTCACCGAAGAGTTTAGAAGCCTAAATTCTTGGCTCACCTCAAAGACATTCAGAAACCCAGGGACTTTCTAAAACCATTCAAAACGATTCTTTAGCTCAGGCAGCTGCAGGGCTGTAGTGGCCAAAGATTTATCCCGTGGGCTGTCAGATTGTAACATCAGTTGAATTCCCTCAGCCAAGTCTCATAAAGATCATCATGGCTGGGCTTCCCTGGTACACAGTGGTTAAGAATCCGCCTGCCAATGCAGGGGACATGGATTCGAGTCCTGGTCTGGGAAGATCCCACATGCAGCAGAGCAACTAAGCCTGTGTGCCACAACTACTGAAACCCGTGTGCCTTAGAGACCGTGATCCTCAACAAGAGAAGCCACCACAATGAGAAGCCCGCGCACCACAATGCAGAGTAGCCCCCGTTCACTGCAACTAGAGAAAGCCCGTGCGCAGCAACGAAGACCCAACACAGCCAAAAATAAATAAATAAACTAATTAAAAAAAAAAAAAAGATCGTCATGGCTGACACTTAGAAAAATCTTATGTTCAGGGCACTGTGCTAAGTGCTATATTTGTATCATCATATTTAATATTCAGTAGAATCCTTTTAAGTATTATTGTCTTCTCTGTTTCACAGATTAGGAAACAAAGGTACAGAGAACCTAAGTAAACAGCCATAGGTCAAATAGCTGGTAATGGTGGAGCTACGGTTAAAGCAATCAGGCTGATTCCATAGTCCATATTCCTAACCATACATAATACAACACATGGGTCAGGATTAACTGAGCACTAGAGAATTGAAATGGG
The DNA here is from genome assembly GCF_028564815.1 of Eubalaena glacialis. Taxonomy (NCBI): domain Eukaryota; kingdom Metazoa; phylum Chordata; class Mammalia; order Artiodactyla; family Balaenidae; genus Eubalaena; species Eubalaena glacialis. Next base: position 118,272,062 of record NC_083724.1, read on the forward strand.
GTTATACAGAATTTGGAGTTCTGTGTGCTCCCTGAAACTCCAACCACCCAATGAGCCTCCTTTTGTCCATGGAATCAAAATTTAGACCTTTGTGTTATAAAGATGTTCTTCTCACGGGACTTCCCTGGTGGTCCAGTGGTTAGGATTCCCTGCTCCCAATACAGGCGGCCCGGGTTTGATCCCTGGGCAGGGAACTAGATCCCGCATGCTGCAACTAAAGATCCCACATGAGGCAAAGAAGATCCCACGTGCCGCAACTAAGACCCAGCACAGCCAAATAAATAAATAAATAAATTTTAAAAAAGATGTTCTTCTCTTGCTTGAAAATGTTGCTGCACCCTGATCTGAAGCAGTCTTCATGGTGAAAAAGCCAGTCCTCATGGTGAATCCCTCCTTGCCCCACTGGATTCTGTAACTAGAGTCAGCTGAAACAAACCCCTCTTGACTTTCAGGATACCATGATGCCATTTTGGTTCTCTCTTATTTCCTCAACCTTTAAATATTCGAGTGTCTCACAGCCCTCTTTAGCCCTCTTCCCTTTCCTATCCACGTTCTCTCCCTAAGTGATCCTAACCAGTTCCCTGCCTAAAAATACCATCTACCTGCTGAACCGCAAACCCACATACCCAAACCCACACCTAACTTCCTGACACTTCCTTTACAAGGTCCAGCAGGCATCTCAAACCACACTTGTGCAAATCTGAGTTCCTGATAATCCCTCCCCAAATAGCTCCTCACACAGTCTCCCCATTTCAGTAAAGGAATTCATCATTTTTTCACTTACTCGGCCAAAATTCCTGAGGTCCTCTTGGGCACCTCTCTTTCTGTTACACCCCCCATGTGAAGCTTGTTGGCTCCTTTTTCAATATATGTCTAGAATCTGAGACTCCTAACTACCCCCACTGCCACGACACTGGTCCAGGCCACCATAATCTCTTTACTGAATTATTGCAATAACCTCCTGATGGTCTCCCTAGTCCTGCACTTGGTGAACTTTACCGCCCCTCTCCCCAGCTCCAAAACACACTCTAGTCTCACAAGAGTAGCAAGGACAATCCTGATAGATGTAAATCATATCATGTCACTCCTTTGCTCAAAACCTTCCCTATGGTTTCCTGTCTCAAGCAGATCATAAGCCAAAGTCCTTACTAGGACTTATAAGGCCCTACATGATCTGGTCCCCGTTACCTTTCAGACTTTGTGTCCTAATTCTTTCCTCTAATTCATTCTGTTTAAGGCACATTGGCCTATTTAACATTCCCCTAATTTACAGGCACACTCCCACCCCAGGGCCTTTGCACTTGACATTCCCTCTACCATATATACCTCATATACACATGTGGCTAACTATCTCATGTCTTTCTTTTTTCACTCAAAACTCACATTCTCTCAATGTGAGCTTTCCTGGGGGCCACCCTGCTTAAAATGTCACATTTATCCCTCACATTTCCTTCCATGCATTATTTCTCTCCTTAGCTCTTAGAGCCATCAAATATAACATGAGACACATTTTATTTGTTTGTCTTGTTTATTGTATGTCTCCTCCACTATAACAAAAGTCTCATGAGGACAGGGATTTGTACTCACTCTGTTTCTTATCGTATTTCCACTTCTGAGAATGCACCTGGCATGGGGTTGACACGTCATAGATAGGTCTTGACTTCAGAAAGAGATGCTCCACAATGTCGATTACAGAACCAAACCTGACAGTGTGATAAATGTATTTATTGAGGACATCTCAACCTTTGAAAGTCAGGCAAAATTGTGTCAAGCCCTGTATCCCGTGTTCTGTGAGAATCTAGTGCCCTCAACAAGATTTCCGAGAACTCCCCGGTGTTAATACCTTCACGGTTACTCTGGATTTGCCTACCTGCCTCCCTGGACTGTTGATGTCATTGGCATTTGATCCCCTATAGCTATTCTCTGTCCCCTGCTCTGTGACAAACCGAGACACAGAAAGCAACAGCTTTCGCTTCACACCCCTACAAACGCTGACCCATTGTGTGTGTATCTGTAATATGTTTAACTTATAATTTGCAATGACAGAAGTGTATTTATGTGGCTTCAAAAAAAGTTAACATTTAATATTAGACATCCTCAATCTTTATACTTCTTTGACGTGCCTTCAACACTGTCTCACTGTTCATTTTCCTCCATGGCCGTCTGTCATGCTACTGGGCCATTTCTCTGTTCCTTTCTCCTCAATTCTCTCTCTCTTTTCACCATTCTTTTCCTAACATCTGTTCTTTGTTTTTCGAGAGAATACTGCCTCTCCCTCTTTGTATTTTCTTATGATCCATGCCATTAAGTTTTCACATTATACTAAAAAATAGCTTCTCAAGTTTTATCATTTTACGCAAAAGACAATTCCTCTTCATCACGGGAAATTCAATGCCAGCTTTTAAAAGTCTTTGCATCCAAGAGTCCTGGGCAGTGGAGGCAATGGCAGCTGCCTAAGCAAAATCTCTTCAAACAACCTCCAAACGACAAGAAGAATAAATGACACCACACAAAACTCACACCTTTGGCGTAACTAGAAGACAGACACTCTTATACGCTGCAGATTACCTGTAAGTAGGAAAATAAGCACCAATTTCCAGCAGAGTCAACTTCACAGAGAGCAAACGGGCTCTGAAAAAAATGCACAAGAAAGATAAGAGAGGAGTGAGATAAAACCACTCCCGGGGGGCCGGGCGGGGAGGCGGCGGCGGGGGCGAAGGCTGGCCCGGGGTTCCCAGGGTCCCAGGACCGGGGCGGGGCCCGGCGGACGGCGGGAGGAACGAACCAGAAACCACCTTTCGCAGAAAGGAGCGCCAGATCCCGAACCGGCCGCCGTCTCTAGAAAGTTCTCCCCCGGCGTCCCTCGCGGCCGGCCGGCTCCTCCCAGCCTCCTCCCCCCGCCCCCCTCCGCGGCGGTGGGACCAATCGCTCCCCGGGCCGCCCAAGACCCGCCTTCTGCGCCCGCTGCCCGGGAAACGGCGTGATGACCCGCCGAGGGGCCGAAGGCTGCTGAGAGCCGGGCGCAGTCGGCACCGCTGCCCCTCGAGGGGGTGGACCTCAGCCCCAAGCAGGATGAGGGCGTGCTTCAGGTCCTCCAGCGAGAGGGCACAGGCACAGGGATGCCCATGATCGGGGACCGAGTCTCTGTCCACTACACGGGCTGGCTGTTCGATGGCACCAAGTTCGACTCCAGCCTGGACCGCAAGGACAGATTCTCCTTCGACCTGGGGAAAGGAGAAGTCATCAAGGCTTGGGCTATTGCTGTAGCGACCATGAAGGAGGGGGAAGTGTGCCACATCCCCTGCAAGCCAGAATACGCCTACGGTTCTGCGGGCAGCCCTCCCGAGATCCCTCCCAAGGCCACGCTTGTGTTCCAGGTGGAGTGGCGCCGTCGCGGAGGTTGCACTGGAAGGTACTCCAAAGACCAGATCTTTGACCGCCGGGAGGTCGGCGAGGCCGAGAGTGTGGATCTGCCTTGTGGGCTGGAGAAAGCCATTCAGCACAAGGAAAAAGGAGAACATTCCATTGTGTGTCTCAAGCCCAGCTATGCTTTTGGCAGTGTTGGGAAGGAAAAGTTCCAGATCCCCCCAAATGCTGAGCTGAAGTATGAAGTATAACTCAAGAGTTTTGGGAAAGCCACGGAGTCCCAGGAGATGAGTTCACAGAAGCTGGAGCGGAGCACCATAGTGAAGGAGCGGGGCACCACGGACTTCCAGGAAGGCAAGCACAAGCAAGCTCTGCTGCGGTACAAGAAGATTGTGTCCTGGCTGGAATTTGAGTCGACTTTCTCTAATGAGGACGCACAGGAGGCACAGCCCTTCGGCTGGCCTCGCACCTCAACCTGGCCATGTGTCATGTGAAGCTGCAAGCCTTCTCTGCTGCCGCTGAAAATTGTAAGAAGGCCCTGGAACCGCACAGCAACCATGAGAAGGGCCTTTTCCGCCAGGGAGAGGCCCACCTGGCGGTGAACGGCTTTGACTTGGCACGGGCTGACTTCCAGAAGGTCCTGCCGCTCTACCCCAGCCACAAAGCTGCCAAGGCCCAGCAGCGGATCCGCAAGGAGCTTGAATGGGAGAAGAAGCTCTATGACAACATATTTGAGAGGCTAGCTGGGGAGGAGAGCAAGGCGAAGGCCACGGTCGCTGCAGGAGACCAGCCCGCTGACACGGAGGTGAAGGACGGGCCGAAGAACCGTGTGGCAGGGGGCCAGCCTCAGGTGGAGGCAGAAGTGTGGCCTTGCCCAGCCCTGCTCCCGGCTGCCTGCCCCCCAGCTCCCTACCCTACTCCCCCCTGTTGGTTCTGTAAAAACTGAAAAATTTTGAGTGAATTAGACCTTTATTTTTCTAAAAAACAAAAAACAAAAAAAGCACCCCCAAAGAAAGAACGTGTATCCTTAAGTGTGAAAATATTGAAGAAAGAATCCTGATGTTGATGGTAACAGATTCAATGAATACATTGAATTCAGTAAGAGTCCATGAATCCATATATATATTAATTAATTAATTAAAACTAAACAAATGGGAGGTGGGGGAGGAAGTCTTACTCCTTTAAGTAGAATATCAACTGATAAATGTGGGAGGAACGATAGAAAAATGACCATTTTGCAACCATTATAATAAAAATTGATTTAAGCAGAAGCTATCAACGAATGCTTAGAGTAGGTGAAAGTTTGGGGAATAAAGGATATTTACATTGCCTTAAAATATTTATTTTCAAATTATGTATTAATTAACCGAGGAGGAAATAGTGACTTGACGGTGGAGAAACCTGGCAGAACCTGTGATGACAGCCATATGATTACAGCCAACACCACCAATAATGGAACAAATGACATCGAGTGCCTCTTGATGTGATGCCCTGAGAAGGACACAATGTCACATCTGTTTGCTTATACAACGTGTATAACCTGAATCTCATCAGAGGAAACCTCAGGGAAACTCAAATTGATGGCCGTTCTACAAATAATAGGTGCTCTTTGAAACTGCCAGCATTACGAGAGAAAAAGGAAGACTGATGAGTGTTATTCCAGATAAAAGGACACTTAAGACACATGACAACTAAGTGTAATTCATAACTCTGGGTATCTTAGGCCAGGAAAAACAGTTAGCTGTTATACGACATTACTGGGATAGTGGATAAGATTCAAATACGGGCTCTGGACAAACAAGCACTCTTGTGTATCCTGGCAATAGGACAGCTGTGATTAAAAAAGAAAATAGACTTAATATCCTAGAGGAATCTACAATGTAGGAAATCCAGAAATAGATAAGAGTAATTAACTTTGCAAAATTAAAAGGATGGACTGGGGCAGAGGAATAAAAACCCCAAATGCTGTATATTTGATTTTGAAGTTTAGGTCTTTTTTCTATTTCAATGAAAAAATCTCATAACGAGAATCAAAGATCGAGAAGTCAAATCCTTGTTAATGCTCTTTGTTTTGAAAGTCTTAAAGTTGGTTTTCGTATTGAACTGTCAGGAAGTTAACTAGCTACCCATCACTTTCAGACACAGTAGCTCTGTTTACATGGCCACTGCCAACACATGAGTCACAGGATCAGACCATAACATGCCCACAGCTTGTCTTATTATTTAACTCATCGCTTCAGGGAACACATGGGGGAAAATACACTCTCTACAGGCCAACCATTTTAGCACAAACGCAAAATTGCACAGAACAGAAAAAGTTGCATTTCTTAAGTAGTCTGACTAGCAAATTCAATGGTTCTATGCAAGTCTGGACCATGTTTTTGAAAGAAACGCTTTTGCAGAAATTTTGTTTCTCCTTCACGCGGAGCCTGAAAGAGCTGGCAAACTGCCAAACCAGACATTCTGAAGACTCGAAATGCAACCTGCGTCATTTGTATTGATTGTAATCCATAGCGTGTGTGCATGTGGTCATGCCGGTGATTCATAGATAACACTGTGAATCATAATTAAAACTGCACAAGTAGGCTTTGATAAAATATGATTCAATCAAATGCAAAAATCACATTTTAGCAAGCTGGTATTGTCTCTACTTAATGTGTTTCCTTCCTCACCCCCCCCCCCCCCACTCCTTCCCCTCTTCCTCTCTCTCCTTTTTTTCCTATCAAAGCTCACACTGGGGACTTCCCTGGTGGCGCAGTGGCTAAGAACCCGCCTGCCAGTGCAGGGGACACAGGATCGATCCCTGGTCCGGGAAGATCCCACGTGCCACAGAGCAACTAAGCTTGCATGCCACAACTACGGAACCCACGCATCTAGAGCCCGTGCTCCGCAGCAAGAGAAGCCACCGCAATGAGAAGCCCACGCACCGCAATGAAGTGTAGTCCCCGCTCGCCGCCAACTAGAGAAAAGCCCACGCGCAGCAACGAAGACCCAATGCAGCCATAAATAAATAAATAAATTTATTAAAAAAAAAAAAGCAACTCGCATTGGTTTCAGGTTTCAGCCAAAGTTTGAGGGTTAAATGTTACATACCTTGAGAAAAGCTTTTGCCATGTTACCAGTTATTTCAAGGCAATTTTAGATAAGAATCCAAAATTAAATATGACCTATGGGTATTGTGACCTATGGGTATTTTACCTGGAAAAAAATGCAAACCTAGAAGTGTTTTGACAGGGCTCCCCACTTTATGAAAATCTAGACCCTTCTAATTTGTCAAGGAGGTGGAGGACTATTAAAAGTGTTTGTCTAAATTATGGAAAGGACCAATTTAGTGGTCTTGCTAAAAAAGAAATGAAAATGTTATAATCAAGTCAAAACCTTTAATTATTCATTTTTTTAAAAATTAACTTCTCTCCTAAAATTGAAGTTGTTTTCCTTTCTTTTCTTCTCCAAAGATTGGGTTTAGTTGAGGTTCTGGAAAGAACTTTGTGGTTTACTTTAGGTTAAATAAGCTGAAAATTCACTAGATATCAGCATAAAATCTTTTAATGAAACATTTTGCATAGGAACATATTTTTAATTTCCATAAATCTAATCTACTAAAGTCTAAAAGCCAGCTCAGAGTTTTTCTTGGCAGATTCGTACAGAGAAAAAGGAAAGCAACGAGTTTGTTTTCTTGCGCCTGTATAAATGCACCACCCCTGCACAGCACATCGTAAAGCCTGTTACATCTGAGGAACACAATTAGTAATTGTAATGACATTTATGTCTGATGAATGAAAATATGTTCATGCTACTGCAAAATAATTTAAGCGAATTCATGTGTGTATGTGAAGCAAATCAAACACAAACATGATCTTGTTCTGGAAGAATAAACAGAAAATAAATAAACAGAACAAAAGAAAAAGTAATTAAACACTTTCTCATTAGAAATGAATATATAACAATAAATATAAAAGAAAACACTATGCAAGAAAAATACTTCTTTACTCAACCACATCCTCCGGGCAATATTGTGAGAAACGTCCCCACTAAACCCAAGAAAGAGACTGAAGTAAATGAAGTATTACTGCCCATTTCCTGTGTGTTGATTCAGTAAAGGTGTATTAAATTCCACATAAAGTTTAAAGTGACACCGTCCCTGCATTCCTGGAGCTCTCATGGTACAGGAGAGAGACATGCACACTCATAACACACCTGCGTAAGTGTGTAAGTACCACAGCTGAGGTGTGGTCTGGGTCCAATGCGATCACCGAAGTGGAAATCTCATCTTGCCTGGAGATACCACAGAATATTTCATGAAGGAGGTACATTTTAGCTGAGTAACAAATGACTACAAGGAACTCCCTGGACAGTTGCAAAGAGAACACTTGCAAAGGTGTGGAAGAGAAAAAGAGCATACAATATTTTGGAAAGCTAAATGTTTCAGCAGAGCTGGAGTATGAAAGGGAGAAGTTAACAGTTTACCCATTATATTAAGGGTATTTAGGAGTCACTGAAATACTTACATTGATTTTTTTTTTTTGCTATCAAATTAATTCACATTCATCAATAAATGTGTTTAAACGGGGAAAACATAAAGAAGAAAATTAAGTCTACTTTACATCCTATTGGTAAATATTCATGTGACTTGACACACATTTTATGCCACAGCCCTGCTTCTAAATATCTTGTCCACTTATTTTCCACAACAATGAATTCTTCTCTCAGTTTTGGTTCCTTCAGGTTGATTCAATTTTCCCTAGACTTTGCAGAGATTTCTTTGATTTTGTGGTACGTAGTTGCCATTTTCTTCTCTTGGCACTAATAAACATAGTTTTCTTTTTCCGTTACTGTTTCCTCCTCTTGTTTTCCTTCTAACAGATTGATCAGTTGTTGAGAAGGGTTTTTAGAAGTTTGCTCATAGAAGCAGCTGTGCTGGAAATCCAGAGCAAATTTTCTAGTTTTCATTCAGAGTAAGTACATGTAAGTGGCACTGCTGGGCCAACAAGTACTGTTTAAAGGTGTCTGGTTCACAGGGCGAATTGCTTTCTGGAGAAATAACAATTTTCATTCCCATTAGTAATGGATGAATGCTATTTTCTGGCATTCTTACTAACACTGAGTGTCATCTTTAATCTTTGCAAACAGCTGACGGATTTAAAAGAGCCATGCGATAAAATCAGGGTTGCCCTTTATTCCTATTGCTTTTCCTGCAGTGTGTGAGACAGATAGGAGATGCGGGAGTGTGGTGCCTTTGTAGTCAGGAAGACAAGGAGGTTAGTGAAATAATCTAGATGAGAAATTAACCAAGGAAGTGACAAGAAGAAGAAGAAATAAGGAAACAGATATGAGAGATAATAAGAAAGTACAAATACTGTAACCAAGTACATGTTGCTAAGGGAGAGATGAAAAATCATTCTGAAAATGACCGTTATCTATAAGACACGCTACACACATGGGCGCATATAAATCTCACAACAAATTTAGGAAATAAGTGTTATTATTCTGATCGTTCGGATTTGTAAAATAGGTTAAAGTACACATTTAGAAAGTTGCTTTGTAAGGATCCCACTCGTGACTAATCCACACTCCCCCCACAGCACACTGTACTACACTAGCTTCTGAAATGCTGCCTACTTTGCTAACGTGAACATCTTGGTATTGAAAGAAATTTCTAGCTCCATCTCCACTTCCCTGGAAGTGCCTTCCTTTCCTTAGATTTCAGGCCAGTTTGTCACCCTGCTGTCTCAGTTTTGTGATGCGCTCAAAAACCACGTATCACTTGTACGGTTTTGTCTTTCTTGTTGTTAGGGTAGGAGTGACGCTCTTTCCAGCTTTCTACATCCTGAGCAGAAGCTAACGCCTCTCCATTCATTTTCAGCCTCTGTGACCCTTCAAGGCTCTTAACATGTCTACTTCCACCTCCCTATCACTTACCTCTCCTTATATACTTTCCACCTCTTTATCTATGTGGGATGCCTTCTGGGAGAGTTCCTTGGACTAATTTTCCTCGTCACGAATTCATTTCTTATTAATTTGGTCCACTCCCCTATCCCAATTCCTGCTCTTTTCCAAAGATTCCACAATTTTCTTCTTTTTATTTATTTTTGTTGTTGTTTTTCCATTGGACAATTTTCTTCTTTAATTGTAATCTCACCCGTGGAGAATGGCAGATGTGAGAATTAATGATAAGGACCTGCTTGGAGTCCCACTGGCCTGCCTAGAGTTCCCTAGCCCAGCGGGCTCTGGCTTTCCTGCCTTGTAAGCAGTTAGATAGGCAACCATCCACCTCCAGAGCGATGGTAGGACATAAAAGACCTGGACTCTCAATCTTATCCTATTATCCATGGTGCCAGGTCCTCTGCTGTCCCAGGCTTTGATTTCACTCACACACGGGGCATATATGCCTTCCCAGATGAATACTCTTCGATTTTATATTACATTTTCACCCTCTTACTTTTGCGGCATCTTGAGAGTTGGGTTCAGGAAAGGAGATGATTGCCCTTGTTTATTCACCATCTAATGTGAAATACTTTTATTTTTTTCATGGGAAGGCATTTTATTTTAAATAGAGCAGTGTGTACAAGTCAGTCCCAAACTCCCAATCTATCCCTCCTCCCCACTCATCCCCCCTGGTAACCATAAGTTTCTTCTCTAAGTCTATGAATCTGTTTCTGTTTTGTAAATAAGTTCAGCTGCATCATTTTTTTTTAGATTCCCCATATAAGCGATATCATATATTTGTCTTTCTCTGTCTGACTTACTTCACTTAATATGATAATCTCCAGGTCCATCCATGTTGCTGAAAATGGCATTATTTCATTCATTTTAATGGCTGAGTAATATTACATTTTATATATATATATATATATATATATACACACACATATATATACATATATATCATATCTTCTTTATCTATTCATCTGTCGATGGACACTTAGGTTGCTTCCATGTCCTGACTATTGTAAATAGTGCTGCAATGAATATTGGGGTGCATGTGTCTTTTTGAATTATGGTTTTCTCTGGATATATGACCACTAGTGGGATTGCTGGATCATCTGGTAGCTCTATTTTTAGTTTTTTAAGGAACCTCCATACTGTTCTCCATAGTGGCTGCACCAATTTACATTCCCACCAACAGTGTAGGAGGGTTCCCTTTTCTCCACACCCTCTCCAGCATTTATTGTTTGCAGATTTTTTGATGATGGCCTTTCTGACTGGTGTGATATCTCCTTGTAGTTTTGATTTGCATTTCTCTAATAATTAGCGACGTTGAGCATCTTTTCATGTGCCTCTTGGCCATCTGTATGTCTTCTTTGGAAAAATATCTCTTTAGGTTTTCTGCCCATTTTTTGATTGGGTTGTTTGTTCTTTTGATATTGAGCTGCATGAGCTGTTTGTAAATTTCAGAGACTAATCCCTTGTTTGTCGCATCGTTTGCAAATATTTTCTCCCATTCTGTGGGTTGTCCTTTTGTTTTGTTTATGGTTTCCTTTGCTGTGCAAAAGCTTTTGAGTTTAATTAGGTTTAATACTAATTAATTTAGTACAAAGTTTAATTACAATTGAGGTAATTGAGGTTAATACTTTTAAATAACAACGAACAAGGCACTTTTGTTGAACACCAAAAAAATCTTTCAGAATATAGCTTTTTACATTTCAAAAATATACATAGTGGCTCAGTTTAGCACCCAAATGTCAGAGGAAAATGGACCAGAAATGTAGCTTTAAAATCCAGTCCCAGCAGTAAATAAGTGATTTTGATAAAGCAACATAAAAATTCTGGCAGCCTACCCAGGAAGACAATTTCTATCACATCAGTATGTAGCAAAAGACCAGAGCAGCAAGCAAAATACCTAGTCATGCGCATCTTTGCCTTGGCTTTAAGGCTAATAATGAAAGGCTTTATGAACAACAACAAAAAATTGGTAGTGATTTGGAATTTCAATGTTGATTAAATTTGGTAATTGAATGAGTGAATACCAGTATATTGTTAGGAACCAATCTGACACTTTATTCTACATTAAAATTTTACCTTCTTATTTCTTCTTTCCAAGTTTTTCAAATATAACTAGCAAGTCAGACATTTGACTTACTTTTTGTTAAAACAAAAAAACTCATTTCATATACGAGAATATCTAAAATCAAGCCAGTATAAGTCAATGCGCCCTTTATTGACAATTTATTTGGAGTCAAATCAGCTCTATCAGAATTAGCAGCAGGAAAACATGTTCCAATGCATCCAAGACTCAAAATGGCAGCTGGGTTTACCCTCTATCCTTTGGGAAATATTAATTTCCTACAAAATGTAAAAACTCATTGCAGATAATTATATTCCCAGAGAAACTAAAATATTGTATAACAAGACTTTCCAAGGTAAATTGTGATGTATACTTTTAGGGAAAATAAAATGTTTTTGAGTTTAGGTTTAAGTGGAAAGGATTAAATTGAGATCTTTCCCCACCACGTTTCACAAGTGCCACATCCGTCCAGCTTACGGACAGGGGAACCCAAGTCATTCATCCGATGTTCAGTCAACCAGGCAGACTCCAAAATCAGAAAACCTGATTAGAAAAAAAATTCAAGTTGTTTTACAAGTTGTTTAGTTACAAGTGCAGCAAAATTTAAATCTTAACTATTTATACTAACAAATAAGTGATCAGATAACAAATTACAGAAAAATCATAGTTACATAAACATGGATTAGATCCTTTCAAAGGGAAACCCTAGATTCCTGACCAGACCCCAACTGTGGTGTGATGTGAGACCCCCACATCTCTTTACTAATACACTGTGAACTCAAGAACCGGAGGACAGGCTTATTAAGCTAAACTAACCTGTTTTTTGACAAATGATCACCTCTAATCCTGATGCTTGATTTGTGGGACTGAATTTTTTAACCACCATATTTTACTTATACCAGAATCCATACACTTCTAAAAGCAGAGTCTCTGATGTACTGTAAATTAGGAGCTGAGTTCACATCTTCAGGCACTTTCAGTGAATTATGAGACTAGAAATGAACTTCAAAGTTCATCTAGTTCTGTGCCCTTGGTCATGCCTCAGCGAGGACTGCTAAGATAAAAAGAGGTCTATTTCTTAGCTTTTTACTCAAATAAGTCTGATTCAAACATAGTATCACCTTCATTTCAGAAACTTTTAAAGTAACTTCACAAATATTTTAAGTGAAAGCTTAAATAATGAACAAAAATTAGCCAAGTGAAAGTAAAATATACTGTAATTTTATTTCTGCATTTAATTATTGGACAATGTTAGCCTTTTACAAAATGTAAAATAATATTCTTATATTTAAAAAATTCATTTAAGAAAAATAAGAATATACAGTTTTTTAACATTTAAAATATATTTTATTGTTAAAATAATCACAATTAAAAATGTGATGTGTATATGTCTAAATTAGACCATAACAAAAATTATACACTTTAGAATTAAAAACTGGGGTATAAATAAAAATTTAAATTTAAATTAAAAAGCTGGGGTATAGGTGTAAAAGTATAGCTTTAAATAAAAATTGGACCAAAATGTACATACCATGTTGTATCCTGTTTCCTTCACTTAGATATTATGAACATTTTCTGTGTTAAAAAATATTTACCTACAATATCATTCAGTGGCTGTAAGTGGACCATTTAATGTATATACCATAATTTACTTAACCAAATCCTTTATTATTGGTCATTTAGATATTTTTCATGTTTACTTACTGTAAAGATTTCTTCTGTTGTACATTCTATATTTAAGTAGCTGCCTATAACCTTAATAATTTATTTAGAATGATTTTGAAATAAAGGAATTACTAGGGCAAAGTGTATTTTTTAAGTACTTGATATCATTTTTGCCTAAGAACAGGTAACAGAAATTAGTCCACCTTCACTTATCAAATTCTACGACAATCTACCACAAAAAAAATTTCTGAGGAGTATGGACATAGGAGAGCCCCAGTTTGACAGAGCAAATAATAGGAAATAGCATTCTAGCTTTTATTTGGAGAGTTTTGACTTAATGTCACTCCTACCAAGTAGAAAAAAGCCACTTCAATACACACCATGTTTTCTTCCTCTAAATTTGTTTCCTTCCTTATAAAGAAATTACCACTTGATGAGGGCAAGACAACCAAGAAGAATGAAAACCATTTGATCTGATTGTTTTTAAGCCTCTTAAATGCCAAGTCTATGAGTTATCTGATGAAGGATTGAAAGGATATGAAAATTGAAGATATTTTCTTTGGAAGTGCATTTGACCTTATGAATCAATGCTTTCTTAGCTATTTTCCTGTCACTCTTTATCTTTACACACTCACTTTCTCCTATTGCTCCCCATCGGTTTCCACTGAAATCAGAGAAGTCTGATTGAGAAGTAGTTATGTCTTTAGTCTCATATACACAATTATAAATTAAATCGTTTGCACTTGCTATTTGCTTCAGCGTATTTTCATAGGCAGGGAAAAAGAGGAACCTACAGAAAGAAAGTTTTTAAAAACTAAACTGATTCACTGAACTAGAGGGCTGGCAAATTTTTTTCTAAAGAGTCAAATAGAAAATATTTTTATCTTTGAAGTCCATAAAGTCCTTGTTACAACTACTAAAGTGTGCCCCAGCCATAGTCAAGACAGACACAAATGGGTGAAGCTGTGTTCTAATAAAACTTTATTAACAAAAACAGGTGGTGGGCTGATTTGTTTACCCTATCTGCACTAAACTCTCTTTCCATTTCAAACTTTCCAAAAACTTAATCACAACAGTTTCCATTATTGGACTAACAACCATTTTCATTTTTCATTTTCTTTTCTGGAATGATTCCCGCAACTTTATCTATAGGAAGAGAAAAGAAAATGTGGACGAAATGAGAGTGACATTCGTCTCTTTTTTCTTTTCCAATGATCCTCATAAGAGCTCTCTGTGATTTTTATGCACCTTGTACCAGAGCTGATTTGTGTTTACTCACATGGAAAGTCTTCACCAACTGCATATCCTGATGGAATTTGTCACCTCTTGAGATCGTCAATGGTGGCCCCTGACTTTCCAGTCTGAATCTCCACATAGTTCCAAAATCTCTGAATTGATTCAACCTGGAGAGTCATTGAGGTTTCTGGTCCCATTGCGAGGCAGCATCTGTCCAAGTACAGCATATTCCTGGCCCTTTCTAGGCTCAACAGTGGTACCCTATGTTATTCTGATGCAACACTTTGTGTGTGGTAGAAATTATATCTCATGTTTTTCTAGACCTGCCAGAAATGGGTCAAGACTAATTTTGCTCTCATTCGTGTAACATATCTAACTAGTTGATACCACAGACTTCTTTACTTAACCCAGAACAAGAAATTTGCTTTGCTGCCTTTAGCTGTTTAACATAATCCTCAATACTTTTACTCAGAAAGTTGAAGACTTTCACCATGAAATGCATAACAAATGGATGGCTATGCTCCAAAATGTCCAATTTCAAACATCTTGTCAACAATGAAATCCAAACAAAGTTTATATTAAGGACATTATGAGCCAAAATAAATTTCATGCCTAACTTAAATGTTCTACAATGTTTGACAGATAATGGAAACTGCTTGAAAATAGAATACTGTTGTCATACTTAGCATGATTTCCTGACGTTTGATTTTACCCACATGTTAGAAAATCACATATATTTCAGAATATAAAGATTTGAACATTTTTCTTCAATTACACTGGTGTCTTCAACCACTCACTTTCTACTGATCGTTTTGCGTAAGTATGAAGCATGTTTGAGCATCTCCTACATTAAAAGTAAAAAAATTGCTAATGGCACACTCCCTTCCAGCTATCCCCCTATCTCTCTTCCTGTTTAACTAAGCGTCTTATAAAAGTTATGTATTTTAATCCCCATTCCCTGGTATCCCACTGCAATCCAGCTTTCTTCCCTGCTGAAACCACTACTGTCAAGGTGACTGGCAAATTTCTTTTGACAGATCTGCTGGGGACTTTTCACCACTTGTTGACCATTCCTTTCTTGAAACACTTTCTTCCATTGATTTCCATAATCCTAACCTCTTTTCCTTTCAGGTATTTTTTAAAAGTCCTCTTCTCATGCTTGCCCTTTAAACATGAATCATTTCCTCACGGTTTAGTCCTACCGAGGTCATCTTCTCTTCTTGCTCTGCACAGGCACTCCTGGTGATTTTTATCAACTCCATGGTTATAAATCTCAAATCTTTGTGCCTGATTTCTCTGTGAAGCCTCCTACCTGCGTGCATGCCTGCCTATTGGACTCTGCTGCTTTGCTGGCTTCTGGGCATTTTAAGCTCAGTGTATCCCAAACTGAACTCCATCATCTTCACCTTTTCTCCAACCAGCTTCTTCCTATGTGTTCCCCACTGCCCATGCCAGAAACTTCAGAGTCTCCTTTGACTCTTTTCTGTCCTGCATTCCCATGTTTGGTCAAAAATCAAATCTTGTTTAACCTACTTTCTAATCATTTTTAGACTTTTCTCTTTTCCCAACGGCCCCACTCCTGTCCGATTTCAAGTCATCCAAGCTACTCACTTGGCTTACTGAAACTGTCTGACTTGTTTACCTCTATCCTTTCCCCCAGGTCTTTCTCAAAAAGAAGCCCAAGTACCTGGATGAGTTTCTGTGATCCTTTGAATCCTAATTTATAACACTTCAATGGCTTTTCTGATGCTCCTAAGAGCTCAGAGATGGCTCACAACACCCTTCCTATCTGTCTAGTCTCCTTTTTTGTCACTCACCTCACACACCAAGCACCATCCACGTTGAACCGTATCATAAGCATCCATAGTATAATTCTTTAACCATCTCTCCCCTCTTCCAGAAATATTCTTAGCTATCTTCATTGCCTGGTTAGCATTTGTTCACCTTTTAAGTTTCGGCTTATGTATCATTTACACCAGAAATTCTTTTCTGACCTAACCCAATCCCTCAGACTGGCTAGCTATTTCTTCCATGCACCCCCATGGCATTACTGTCTCTAAAATTGCAACTCATACTTTATGTTATTACCTGTTTGATTTTTAAAAAATTTTCCTAGTAAACTGTAAGGTCCATGTGGTCAGGAAACATTTTTATCTTGTTCAAGAAGTATGAATAAAAAATAATGGCTGGATAAACTGATATGCTCTCTGTCCTCATAAAGCTAATAGTTTAATAGAAGAAACAGGTATTCAGCAAATAAACAAATAGATTAAATAAATAATAACATGTGATTGAGGAAAGTTCTATCAAGTAAAATTGAGTGCTTTGAAACACAGAGTCCTGGAACCACTGAAGCATATAATCAGGGAGTGGCATGATATGGCACCATTTAAAAATTTTTTGAATCATTCTTTCTGCTACATGAAGAAAAAAAGTAACGGCCATGACCAGGAGTTATGGTATGGATGAAAACACTTGAGAATTTGGAGGATTCACTGCTTATGTCTTCAGTATTCACTTAAGGCAATCATGGGATTACATAACTCTTCACCAGTGTGGCGGCCCAGGGTTGTTGCTTGGGTGTAGCAGGCGATGACTAACTAACCAGATCATTGAAAGATGGTATTTTGTCAGGAAATTCATTCCCAACATCAGACCCCATTTCTAATTAAAGCATTCTAGGCATACCGCCTGTACCTCCTTGGAAGTTCAAGTTCACTGGGATAAGAATCCTTCCCATTTCTCCCCTGAGATCTTCTTTATTTTTTTCCCAGCCTCATAAATTTATTGCGAGAATAAAATAATATAATGCACTGAGAACCGTGCCTGGCCCACAGAAAGGATTGAATGAAGGTTAGCTGTCGTTGAGCTGGCTGGTCTGGAGGTGGCTGCTATTGTTATTAGATGTACAGGTGACGGAGTCCAGAGGCACCACGCCTGAAATGGTTTCTTTCTTCTCTGACCTGCTCTCCCATTTGTCCACACACTCATTCTCACTCTCGGTCGTACTGGTTCCCAATTTCTGGGACAGAGACTTGTCGCTCTCCTTCAGCATTTTCTCGGGAACTTTGGTCTCATACTCAGGCTGGTCCTCTTTAGATAAATGAACGGACTAATCTTCCCCCAACCTCTATACTGTCCACCTACTCATCAGCACCACCTCCACCATCTGATTTCCAGACAGGGTGAAGGTGTAAATGAGTTCCTTCTGCCCCAGCTTAATGGCTGGTGATGTCTCTTTCCCATCTATATGGTCTATGTTGGAAAGTTTTCTCTCCTGAATATCTAGCACTCGGGGTGGCAGTTGGTTTGGTTTTTGCATTCTCCTTTTATTGAGGTCACTCAGCCTAAGACATTTATCCTCTTTTCTTTTCTCTCCTTTCTTCTTCTCTTCTAATTCACAGAGAGCCAGCAAACACATTAGACTTCTAAACAGTCATGCTAATACACAGCAGGTGAGAGAAAATCAAAGACTTTCCTGCAGGAGCTGAGAGCACTTACAGTACCCAGCGTCATACTGACCATTCTTTATAACCTTAACCAGCTAGTAGAAATTATCTGATTCTAACTTCACTAGCTATATGGCTTGAAAAATTATAGTGTCAATTCCTAATTATGTATGGCCAGAAGCTCATCTTAGACAATATGGTGTTTATGTTGTTTATAAGAACATCTTGAAAAGATAAGTCTGTTTGATAAATTAAACTTTCTTAGCTGAGCTTCTCCAACCCAATAAGTAAATGACTACAGAAATCTCAGGGAACTGTATCAAATGACACTGTCACTCGCACCCTGGCATCTGAGCTTCATCCTTGTCTTTGATTATAAGTTTCCTCAAACTCTCTTGCAAATTGTTCATTTGTTACAATGATAAAGTAAACGAGGCTTTCCTGTAATGAATTTAATTTTACAATTTGTTCCTGGAATTAATCGTTGATTAAAAGGCTTGTTGTGATCTTTGTAAGTCCCTTAGTGTTTCATTATTATAGAAACTCAGGAAACATTTATCAAAGAGTTCTTGTGCTTTAGGAATCATTCCATGTCAGGTTTGAATATGTCAATAATGCTTAATAAAAAATGTACAATCTCATAACCAACAAACAACCAGTGTTTACACTATCCATCCGCCTTTTTTTTTTTTTAACATCTTTATTGGAGTATAATTGCTTTACAATGGTGTGTTAGTTTCTGCTTTATAACAAAGTGAATCAGTTATACATATACATATGTTCCCATACCTCTTCCCTCTTGCATCTCCCTCCCTCCCACCCTCCCTATCCCACCCCTCTAGGTGGTCACAAAGCACCGAGCTGATCTCCCTGTGCTATGTGGCTGCTTCCCACTAGCTATCTATTTTACGTTTGGTAGTGTATATATGTCCATGCCACTCTCTCACCCTGTCATATCTTACCCCTCCCCCTCCCCACATCCTCAAGTCCATTCTCTAGTAGGTCTGTGTCTTTATTCCCGTCTTGCCACTAGGTTCTTCATGACCTTTTTTTTTTCTTTTCCTTAGATTCCATATATATGTGTTAGCATACTGTATTTGTTTTTCTCTTTCTGACTTACTTCACTCTGTATGACAGACTCTATCCGCCTTTTAACTCCACCCGTAACTCCTATACAATCCAGATCCAAGACTCCTGCAGCAATAAACAATCTTGACTCAGACCTCCAATTTTATAGCCTCTCAGTCCACACTCTTCATCAAAACCTATGAACCCTCAAGGGCTTATCCAGCCGGGTGTTTTAGAAAAAAAGTTGTGTTTCTCCCTTAGAAGAATTCTCATATCAGCCACTAAGAATACATTTTATTACTGGAATATTTTGGGTGACTAGTAATCATATGTGCCACTTTGACTATCCAATAAAGACTTAAAATCCTAGTGAAACATTTCATACTGATAGGAATCCATCCTCCCGATTATCCAAATCCCAAAGTAAAGTTTCATTTGCCCCATTTCTGAGTTCATTCCTCAGGCTTAGGATCAGATCGGGTTAAAAATTAATCTTTCCTTAGCCAAGAAGTTGCACAGCTAATGCTTGCAATACCGACTCATATTTTTAAAGTCATGCACGAAAATGGCAGAGTGGGTACTGTTACACCATAGAGGGAAGGAATCCGGGGCAGAGTGTGTGCCATCCCTGCCTCTGGCCATGACATGTAAACTGGGCTTCACAGCTGTACAGCTCAGAAGAGTCCCAGGTCTGGCATCACAGTGGAGGCAAAGCCGTGGACGGCTCTCTGCCGGTCTTCGTGATCCCCTCGCTCCCACGGAGAGACTTGGCTTCCCCGGACCCCTCCTCTTCGAACTGTTTCCCCAGATCCCTTCACGGTCACTCTTTCTCCTCCAACAATCTTTATTCAAATCACATCTTCTCAACGAGACCCACCCTGACACCCTGTGAACATTTACGTCCCATCCTACCTGCCCCTGCATCCCAACCTCTCTTACTCCGCTCTCCTCTCTCCTTTTTTCATACTCCTAAGTAAGTTACTCATTCACTGTGGTTGCGATGTTTTGAGGGCCCGCCCCCCCGCTAGGGTGTGAGCTCCACAAGGGCAGGATCTGTCGTCTGCACAAACCGTTCTCTGCTTCTTCCTTTCACTCGACAATTTCCCTCTCTAACCACGACGTTCTGACCTGGTATCTTCCACACACTCATGTTCCTGGACTTGTTCTCCTAGCACGACAGCCAGCCCCTTCATCCCTCCGCTTTACCTAGCTCATCGGCGCCTTTATGATTTCAATGCCACCCGCTCAGCCTGAAACACTCAGCGGCAACCTTAAACTGGCTTAATCAGGGTTCCAGACACGTTCTATCCTTTAATTTCCGGTTCTGCCCAGCCCCAGCCCTGGGAAACCTATTTTCTGCAATCTTACGATTCGCCCCCAAACCTTAAAGTAGAAGCCTTAAAGCTGCGCATTCAGGACCACTGAGACCCTTGCCATCTAGGGTCATCTCTTTGCTGTTAAAGGCACCCTCACAGCAGCTCACCCTTCCTTTGACTGACTCTCCATCCCCTGCTTAAGACCCTTCCCTCCGTCCTCAGCCTTTAGCCTAACCACTCAGTCTGGATCTTGCCTCCACACTGACTCAGAAGATAAATCCTTTGCCACAAAGGCCCTCATCCACCCTTTCATCACCTCACACCACCTCTGCGTCTGTAACCTCCATCTCCAAGTTATTCTATATTTTCAGGTTCCAACTAAGATCCCATGTGCCTTGGGATCTTCCTTCCCTCTATGGCGTAGCAGTACCCACTCTGCTATTTTTGTGCATGACTTTAAAAAAGTAAATAAATTAAACAAATAAACCTCACCCCTTTTTTCAGAGAAAGAGACGCCCTTCTCCTTGCCCAAAACATCCTCTTGGTCTACAATAGGGGTGTTTGCCTCTTGCACCTCTTCTGGAACCTCCTTCTTTCAGATAAATCCTCTTTCCCAAATCTTCAGTCTCTTGTTCTTCTCCAGTCTACAAACATGCTTATACAGCCCTAATCCCACAAAATCCCACAAATCTCTCATTCTAATATATCCTTGGACTACCTACACTCACCATTTCTCCCCTTCTGTATCCATTTTCTTATACATAATTAATTCCTTGAGCTTTTCCCCCTGTACTTTAAGTCTTTCCTATATAAAGATTTTTGTTGTTAAATGTCATGGTCATTTCTCAATCCCCACCTTGATGTCTGTGGCATTTGCCACTTTTAATCAGACCTGCTTCCTCTCCTCTGGCTTCAGCCCCAGGCACTTTCCTGTTCCTCTCCTACTTCACTACCCAGTTCTTCTCTGTGGGCTTCCTTCATGGTTTCTCCTCTTCAACCCACACCATAAATCAAGACGTACCATGAAGCTTAATCATTGACCTCCAGTTCCTTGCCAGCCTTCCTGTTCTGTGTCAATTTCTCCTTGAGATTTTTGTTGTCATTGTTCTGGTCAATGGTACCATTATTCTCTCAGGAACTGGCTATTCTAGGCTATTCCAGAATCTTTCAGATTCCATTGTCTGATGTCCCTTCAGGATGAACACCGGGCACAAGCATGTTCTTGTAACCACAGAGAGGAAGCATTGATCTTAGGGATCTGAAACATTCTGAAAGCTAACGCGTCTATTCCTTTGGCCATAATGCTCTCCTGAGTGCACCAGAGAGTAACAGAGTATCAGAGCTGGAAGCAATGTTGGGGGTTACCTAGTCACCTTGTCCTACATTCCCACTGGAGAGGTGAAAAGGCAAAGCCCACTGACACCGGAGAATTGAGGATGAGAACTCAGGATTCCTGGTATCTCCCATGCGACTAAGTCAAAAGTAATAGCCTGGATAAAAGGACTTGATTTCCTCACCCCACTTCTATAACTAACATATTGCGACTTTTGTAAAATCATTAAACTTCTCTAAACCTTATCTTCCACTATCTCTTGGATAAGAAATTTTTAACACAGTGGCCTCTGAAGTCCTTCAAACATTAATTTATCATTGATTTATGTGTCTCTGATACCTGCTGCAGGATATGACCTCAGGACTACAGCCAAGTATGTAAAGGCAAATAATTTATTTTCCTTTTCTGGGAAATGTCAGTGCCTCCTTAGGATTTTCTTGTCCTGATCAATGGCACCATCATTCTCTCAGGGTCTGACTATTCCAGACCCAATTTTGCTCTTCTCCAGATTCGCTGGCCCATAGTTTTCAGATGTCCCTCCAGGACGAGCGTCTGGCACCAGCATATTCTTGCAATGACAGAGGAGGCTTTGATCTCCCTGGAGAGAGGCTCACGGAGCGCTATTTCCTTCACAGTAGAGGCCAGTCCGTAGAGCATATGGTGCTCTCAGGTCACTTGAGAGGCATTCTAGGTGCACTTTGTCCAATGCCCCTCACTGCACACCTGTAACCTCCCACCTGGGTTCTCTCGCTGCTCCCCAAGCAGGAGAAGACGAGGACCACGTGAAGTCCACGCACGTGCACTGGCTCACCCAGCGGGCCCGAGGCAGGTGGGCAGGCAGGGAGGGAGGCATCTCGAACCCTGAGCCCCAGGCACCATCTCAGGGTCCTGGGATCTGGCTTCCCAAAGGCGGCCCAAAGGCAGGGGAATCAACGCCCTGTGGGATGAACTTGGACCAGTAAGAGAAGAGGGAGAGCATGTGGCTGGCAGATAAAGTCGACTTGGTTCCCTCCCACCCCCCGCATCAGACCCTTGAAGTCAAAGTGATGCCATACAGCCTTTCCAGAAATGTCCCAGGTGACTGAGCAACCATCTGTGCTTCCTGTAAAGCTGTGGTCACCTGGCATTTGATCTTTTCCCCTCCTTGTCTATCTTTCTATTTTCCCTCATTTTTCCTTCTCTGAGAATTCATGCCCAAGTAAAGAGTTACCATGGAAGTTTTGCCTCAAGCTTCTACTTTCTAGGAAAACCAGGCTTAGACAGATAGGCAGTAAGCCTCCATCCCTCTCTGATCCTCAACCCAGTCAGTCAATTATTCAGTCACTAAGTTCTGGTTACTTTTCCTTGTAATATCATTCTCTTTCATTCCTTCCTTTGCTTCTTTGGAGTCACCATCTTAGCCCCTGTCCTTACCACCTTACACCTGGGATACTACCAAAAAGATCTCTTAACTAGCTGTATTAGTCAGAGTTCTCCAGAGAAACAGAACCAGGAGGATATGTAGTTCCAGTCTGAAGCCTGGCAGGCTCAAGACAAAGGAAGGGCTGATGTTTCAGTTAGACTGAAAAGACAAGAAAAACCGATGTCCCAGCTGAAGGTAATCAAGCTGGAGGATATTTCCTTTTACTCACAGAAGCGTCAGCTTTTTTTGGTCTATCCAGACCTTCAACTGATTGGACGAGGCCCACCCATATCTGTTTAGTCAGTCTGCAAATTCAAATGTTTACCTCATCCAGAAACACCCTCACAGACACACCCAGAATAATGTTTCACCAAATGTTTGGGCACCCCATGATCTAGTCAAGTTGACATATATAATTAACCATCACTCTGGTATTTTCCCCTCCATTCTCTGATCCCCTAAATCCTCTGCACGCTATATCTAGTTTAATTTTCTCAAAGACCCCATCTCCATCTTTCCAGTAGACTTTAGCAACTCCTTATTTTTAGTAGAATGCCCAAATACCTTTTCCTGGGATAGAAGATTCTTCATTTTATTTCTCTTACTAACTGACACAATTATCCCATCATTCCTGTTCATTTTTTCTTAGTTCTAGAGTTACTCATTGAATACTCATTTTTATCTCATGAACGAGCTACACCTCTGCATCATTGTACACATCAGCCTTTCCCTTGGATGTTCCTTCCCACTGTCTATTTCATCTAACCTCCCACAGAATGTAAGCTCCTTAAGGACAGAGGCCATATCTATCTTGTGCCCCCTTACACAGGGCTAAGCATTTGTACTGTGCGGGATAATGACCCTCTGCCTTGAAACCTTGTGTGGACCCAAACCACAGGGAAATAAGACATGGGAAAATGTAACCTGGCACAGCACTGATTTCCTTACCTGGTGATGGGGTGGACCCTGCAATGCCAACGTGGCTCCTTATAACCCATAACACTGCAAAAAGTGCTCATCTGACTTGATGGAGTTCTCATTTTCTGTAAGCTGAAAATCAGCAACCTCTTTGGAGGCATAGGGAGCCTCTACCACTCATGTCTGTTCTTGGCCTCACGCCCAACCCTTATCCTTCTAGTTTGCTGATATGGTAGCAGTTTGAAGTGAAGGCAACTAAACTAAGTCTGAGTAGTCATTCTCACCTATCTTCAAACCTGGACCAAACTATGTGGTCTGCAATATTTCCAATACATAACCAATAAATATTTGTTAAATGAAGGAGGTAAAGTGAATGAATGAGGCCCCCATCTTCTCTAAAAGAACAGCTTAAATCCTAGCTCCTTCATGAAAGCTTTCCTTACTGCCTTTGTACTGTAGACCAAAGTGAGCTCCTCTAAATTCCTTTGCAAGTTTTGTGTGTGGCCCTTATTGGTCCTTAATGATTTGTTTCCTTGTATTGAAATCATTTCTTGAGGAATATGTCTTGCTTATATAACCATACTACAAGCTGTTTGAAGAAAAATCCATATTTTATACCTCTTTGTTTTCCCAGAGTTAATACAATGTTTGCACAAAATAAGTACTCAAATGCTTTTCTCCCTTTCTTTCCTTTTTCTTTCTTTCTTTCCTCTCTTTCTTTCTTTCCTTCCTTCCTTCTTCCCTCCTTCCTTCCTCCCTCCTTTCCTTTCCTTTCCTTCCGTTCCTTCCTTCCTTCCTTCTTTTAAAAATAATGCCATGTAGTGACTCTGGAACTTAGGAATAATGGAGAGGTGATGTTGACACAGACTTCATTTCTGAACTTCTATAAGCCACGCAAATTTGGCTTATTATTATTCTTTTTAGGCTCTGCAGAACCACATGGAAAATTTGTAAGTAAGTTGGTAAAATAAGGCTGGTTGAATTTTGAAGCATAAAAAAAAAAGCAGGATGCTAAGAAATGTTGATTCCTTTCAAATCACCCAAGAAGAGATTATTAACAACTAGAGAGAAATATAACAAAAACTGAACTATAAGCAAGGGAGTCATGGATGATTTTAATTCTTCGTTAAATTTTATAATTGTTTTGATATGTCTACAACTTAACAAGTATTTCCTTCATAGTCAAAAAGACCTCAAATGTTATTTTCAAAAGAAAGAAGTTTTAAATGAGTTTTTACTATGTGTCTTCAATCGTAATAAGCCTTTAGGGCAGAAGATACTCTGCAGATCTACTTTCAAACTATTAAAGCAATTATACTCCAATAAAGATGTTAAAAAAAAAGAAAGAAAAGTAGGCTCCTAAAATGGTACAGATGAACTGGTTTGCAGGGCAGAAATAGAGACACAGATGTAGAGAACAAACGTATGGACACCAAGGGGGGAAAGTGTGGGGGGTGGTGGTGGCAGGATGAATTGGGAGATTGGGATTGACATGTATACACTAATATGTATAAAATGGATAACTAATAAGAACCTGCTGTATAACAAATAAATACAATAAAATTCAAAAATTCAAAAAAAAAAAGAAAGATAAAATAAAACTATTAAAGAATCAAGGAGTCAGGATTCTGGCATCTAGTCCCAGCATTCCTATGACTGAAGTCAATATCTGGGGCCATGATTCTTTCTTATTTGAAAAGAACTGAGTAATCTCACATCCAGCACCCTAACGATTTGATTTTACTCTCTTTCTTTAGGATGACGTGGTAACGTCCACAATGCATACTATGACTGTATTCTTTACCCTCAGTTCCTATTAGTTCTAAAATACTGGATTTGATTTTGAAAGTAAGGATCTAGGAGAATAATTTAGAAGTTCTCTGATTAGGAGCCAACTTCCCATAACAACATGGAATAAACAGTTGTTGTCATTTCTTAGTGTTATCCTACTTGGAGGTGAGAATTATATTTAATATTGAAGTATATGAATGAGTTTTAACTGAAGTACTGTCTCGGTTAAAAAAAAAAAAAGATTTTTCAGTGTTCTTTGTACGATACTGTTAAAGACCTATGAATTAGCATTAGAATATCTAAGACCTTATGGTCCTGGGAGCCAACTGATGACTCATGCTCTGTAATAAACAGATGATACTAATAAAACATCATTTCATAGGAGTTGTACATACTGAAGCAACACATGGTCAGAATGAACTGGAATTAAAAATGAGCAATGAGAATGTGGGTTCACAGCTCCCAGAAAAGCAATGCCAGAGACGTTCTAACTCAGTTCTCCTTGGGTCTGGATGAATTTTCAAAGACTCATATCAGACTTGTGGAGGACTTCAAAGTTACGCGTGTTCTTCAGTGACTGCAGCACGCGTAAGATTAACCGGAATTGCTCATGAAAGCTGAATTAGAAAGTCAATATTTACAATTCCATCAGTATGGTAAGCAGAACAACGGCTTCCCAAAGATGTCCGCCTGCTAATCCTTGGATCCCGTGACTACGTTATGTTACAAGGCAAGGGGGGGATCAAGGTTGCCGATGGAATTAAGATTGCTAATAATTGACTTTGAGATGGCGGACCATCCTGGATTATCTGGGTGAACCCAAGGTAATAATAAGCGTCCTTACAAGTGAGGGAGGGAGTGAGACTAGTGAGCGGCAGTGCAATGTGACGTCACAAATACCTGACCGGCCATCACTGGCTTTGAAGATGGAAGAGGCCATGAGTCAAGGAATGTGGGTAGCTCTCAAAGCTGGAAAAAAGGCAAGAAAATGTGTTCTTTCCTAAAGCCTCCAGAAAGAAACACAGCCCTTCCAACACATGGATTTTAGCCCTCTTAAGACCCATTTTGACTTTTGACTTTGGAACTGTAAAATTTTTACTTGTGATGGTTTACTCCTGTAAGTTTGTGGTAATTTGTTAGAGCGATAATAAACTAATATAATCAGAAAATATTCGAAATCTCTGAATCCCTTTCTTTGAATACATATTTTTTATTTGCTACTACATAACTGTTGAACTCATATTACGTATTTGTCTGCAAAACTTGCCACACTTGTTGAGGAACAGGGATGTGATTTGTTTTCGTATCCTTAGCAACTAATGCTTACCCTGGTTCACAGAAGTCAAATAAACTAGTAGCCTTTTGCTTATCTCACATGGCAACAGTATGTCATCTGTCAGCTGACGATCACGCACAGCTCCATCCTTATGGGACTTGAGAATGTGTACCAGAGAACTTCTGTGTAATAATTCATCTCAAGCATCACCTCATTTCTCTCTGGTTTTTACTCTCATCATAGAATTTTAGAGCTGGACATGCTAAACTGTGTCCACTGCCCTCATTTTAGATTAGGGCACTGAGGCACAGATGGGCGAATTGTTCTATTCATTATTGGTTCTATGCAGTATTAGATCGTGAATCAGTCTTCTTTCTAAAACAAAATGCTGATTTTATGCATTAAAACTTATCTCAACTGACAAGTGAGAGAACACTAATGATATTTCAAGTCTGGACAGCAAACTGTCAAAATGACCTAATGAACATTAATAAAATCACAACCTTTTCATCAAAAAGGAGCAGCCCATGTGGGGCGGGGGAGAAATTTTATGAATGTGATATGGCAAAGTGCCACTTGTCTAGAGTAAGTATTTATATAGAAAAGGAGTAAGAGGACATTATATATAATTTGGTTATTATATAACGAATCGTCCTCCAGGTGATTTGGTTTAAAACATACGGTATTTACTTTCAAAACTAAACTGTTGTGCCACTTTCTCTGATTCAATCTTCGAGCTGTAGAAAAACAGAAATTATCCTCAAATACTAACTGCTCACCAGTGAATTATTTGAAAAACACAACGGGCTGTCTAAACTTACCATCAAAAAATGCCTTCAAGATGAAGTGTGTCCTGTCACTGTAAACCTCAAATAGAATTCTCTTATATTGGATATTTGTAGTCAATCTCGAATTCAATTTTCTGTTCCTGGGTTGAGTCAGGAAGAACAAAACAGATTCACTAGGTGTTTCGTGAGGTCAAAGATTGTTTTCTAAAAAATAAAATGACATGTGCAGCTGGTCTTAGAATGTTGTCATCAACTTGAAATGTGTACACATTTTCCTCCCTTCTTCCTCTGTCATCTTAGACCCTTCCTTTCAACGTTGGCTGCTTCTGCCTCTTCCCTCTTCACCCTTCTCCCTTTTTTATTACTGACCACGACTGAAGAGGGTCAAATTGACAATTGTTGTGCTTTTAATAGTCAACAAATACCCAAAAACCAATTTGACCCTGAAACATGCTGACATGGAAAAAGATGGGAGTTTGGGAAATTGTTTTTGTCTAGATGGATGGAGGAGGATTGTTTTGGGTTTTGTTTTTTAAAAAAACAGAGACTTTTTTTCTACTCTTCCACATTCTCACCATCAGAATGTTCTCACCTATAGAGAGAGCTAGTTACCTTACATAACTTATTTTATTAGTATTTTTGTGTTTTCATATAATAATTAACTAACAGTACTGATGACTTGCTTTTTAAATGAAGTGGACAATATTTCACTGCAATATTTTATTTACATCTATTCATTGTAATAGTTTCATTACCTTCAGAGCAAAACAAATTCCACCAGATTTCAGATAGACCACAAATATATAACTTATATAAAAATCTAGGTATTCAGAGCCAAATTCAGTGGGGGAAGAAGCAATCCTCAAAGTTAAAATAAAAGAATCATGCTTTGGAGTTGCCGTCAAGGTCAGGTAGCCATCAAGGTCATCCAGTCAAACTGCACTGGTTTGTAATTTAAAAAACTGGGGCCCATAAAACTTAAATGAGGAGCTCAAAGCTACAAAATTAGTTGCAGGCAGAAATGGAACTGAGGTCTGTCCCTCTCACTCTCAGGTCAGTGAAATGTTAATTACAGAATATTAATCATGGTCTTGGCTGCTGTGGAGCAGAAACAAGTGTCCTTAGGTTCACTGGGAATAGGAAGAGAGATTTGCAATCCCTCAGAATGTAACTCCAGAGGAACGCAGACATCATATCATGGTTCCAGCACAGTTTTATTCAACTTTGGATGTTCCAATCATCCAGTGAGATCCCCTGATATAGTCTTAAAGGCATGAAAATTCCACCCTCAATCCTGGGAATAAGCTGCAGAAAAACTATTATCTACATGATTTCTGAACATTCCCAAATATGGCCTGGCTATTTGAAGAATAGAAAAACCAAAAGAAATTGGGGCTAAATAGGAAGTCCAAGGAGCCAGTCACCTATAGACTGCTAAATTCAGGTTAGAGTTTTATGATGACTCTTGGTGCCATTTCCATGCAGGAAAGGGGCTTCTTAATTCTTTAGTCTCTCTATGTACAAGTGCTCATGTGATAACAGATCGGACTGCTTTGCGGGGGGGTCTCCCTGTGACTTTTTCTCATCTCAAATATCAGTTACTCAAGCTATGCTCCTGGCTATATAGACATCAGATATGTATTTCATACAGATAAAAGGACTAGAGATAACCACTGGCTCTGACCCATTGTGACCCCTGGCACTGGATTCTCTCCGACAATGACACATAGTAGGACACATCATTTTTTTTCTGTAAAGAGCTAGATAGTAACTATTCTAGGTGTTGCGGCCTATATAGTCTCTATCAAAATTACTTAACTCTGCCCACATAGTGAAAGACCAGACCTAGACAGTAAGTGAATGAATGAGTGCAGTTGTGTGCCAATTAAACTTGATTTATGGACCTGAAACTTGAATTTCAAATACTTCTCAAGTGTCATGAAATATTCTTCTTCTTTTGATTTATTTTAGCCATTTAACAATATAGAAACAATTCTTAGCCCCAAGGCCATCCAAAAACAGGCAGCAGTCGGATTTGGCCTATAAGCCACTGTTTGCCAACCCCAACATAAAGGGACATTTTGCAATTTGTATTGGGTAATTATTTTCTGTGCTGTAATCCAAATATCTAACTGGTGCTTCAACAATTCCACACCATCCTGAACTCGTCTGTGCTTTGAGTATCCACATCTTTATTTTCTGGGGTGATATATGATCAGAATCAAGAAGTAACTCCCAAGGCTTGGATGTCTGAGATTTGGTGGAGAAATCCCACTCTCACTTTGGAGTTTAGTGATTCACTGTGACAATTAAACTCATGGAGCTGGTCTATTCAGAGGGGATATCCTGAAGAATCATCCTGGGGGGTGCATCATCTGGCTCCCAGAGGCCCCTCCCCCAGCAAAACACCCATTTGAAGTCAATGCTGTAGTAAATCCTAATCATATATAATGTATGGAAGAATATAAATGGGGATATAGCAATGCTAAAGTTAACATATCACTTACAGGGAATTCTCTGCCAGTCCAGTGGTTAGGACTTGGCACTCTCACTGCCGAGGGCATGGGTTTGATACCTGGTCAGGGAACTAAGATCCCACAAGCTGCAAGGTGCAGCCAAAATAATAATAATAATAATAATAATAAATAAATAAATAAAACTAGACTCTTTAAAAAAAACATATTATCACTTACAAGTTTCTGGAAAGGCCATCAGACCATAGGTTAGTCATTTGTAAAAAATATTTAGTGTAAAGAACTATGATATAGAACTTAAAATAGCAATCCCCCAAATTTCTGTTTGGGACTATCAAAATATAATCATGATTTTGATTTTTTTCACCAGTGATTATGACAAGTGGAAAAATGAAATGATATCTGTCTTTCTAATTTCTCTTTGCCCTTTGACCTTCTGAAGTGTGGGCTGTAACTGTTTTTTTTTTTTTTAAAGCAAGTTTTATGTCCATTTGTAAATTCATTTCAACATTTTTTCTTTGGCTCCGTGGTTTGTGGAATCTTAGTTCCCTGACCAGGGATGGAACCCGTGCCCCCTACAATGGACGTGCAGAGTCCTAACCACTGGACCACCGGGGAAGTCCCTGTAAATGTTGCTTTCAATTCAGATTGAACACCTATTCTGTCAGGCACCTACGCACTGCAGACACAAAAGTGACTAAAGTATCCATGGGCTCTTCAAGCTGTTCAGAATCTACATAGAAGGCAGACACGCCTTGCTCCAGTCATGCCAATATGAACTGAGGTGACGCCCTGCCCCAGACATTCCAGATCTCCTGTCCCTCTCTGGTCCTACCAGCCCCACCCCTATGGCCTCAGCCTTTCTACTGTGCTCCATGGATTCTTTCCCTCAGTGTCTCCAACTCTCTGTGAGTGTCATGAATTCCCAAAACCAATGTCATAAGGAGGAAGATTTAGCTGGAAAGGGTCCCGGGGGACCTAGGACCTGTTCCAAACTGATGGCTTAGCACATACTCCCCATATTTATCCAAAGCACAAACATAACACCCTACGAGGAGAGAGCACAGAACAGGTGCTAAGATACCAAATAAACGTTACTTCCCAGCAACTCTTACCTGAAATAGCATATTTATGCAAGTAGGGGCTGAGTTTGGTGGATTCAACTCATTTCAAGGTAGACAAACTTTTATTGCAGTTCCAATAAGATGCCCATTGAAATCATACCCTGAACTGAAACACATAAAGCATAAAGACCTAGATTCAGGGGACTCAACTTTCTAGATTTTTCTGAACAAGGAGTCTATTCTAATTTTGTTCTCATAGCAATCACCATGCTGGCCCCCAGCAGAAGCCCAGGACTCTACTTTTGACATGTCGTAAACTACTTTTAGGAACAGATAGCTTTCCAGCAGCTACAGAGAAGAAACTTTCTCCTCACTCTCCTGGGAGAGCACTTGCACAGAATACTCTGAATTTTAATGCAGAATAAAATACAGTAAGTCCTCTACATACAAAACGAGTTCCATTTCGGGAGCATGTTTGTAAGTCCAACTTGTTCGTAAGTCCAACAAAGTTAGCCTAGGTACCCAACTAACACAGTTGGCTATATAGTACTGTACTGTAATAGGTTTAAAATACTTTTCACACAAATAATACATAAAAAGCAAACAAACACAAAAAATAAAGAAAACATTTTTAATCTTACAGTACAGTACCTTGAAAAGTACGCCAGACACGTGAACTAACTTACGTGATTGGATGTTCGAGTGCACGTTCCCATCTTTGAAAGTTCTCAACTTGAAGGTTCGTATGTAGGGGACTTATTGTAAAATGTACAGACATCCTTTGAAATGCAAAGCTAACCTGTGGAAGAAAAGTTAGGGAAATCATCAGCAACGAAAAACAAGAAGGAAAAAGGAAACCAGAATGATTAATGAAACGGGCTGGTGGCCCAGAGCATTTTTAATTCCTTGTGTTTTTTAAAGATTAACTTTAAATTGTGTTTACTCAGCTACCTATGTTGATATTCTACAGGTAATCACTAAAAAGTTAAAGTATGTATCTTCTAGTGGGATAAGTTGAATTAGAACAAAAAAACCCCGCATTGCTCCATAAGCAATAAGGAAAGAAGAAAGAGGCTTATCTTTTTTAAAAACACACATTTAAAGGGGAAAATTCAATATATATGCATAATCATAATAAAAACCAATGGGTTAAATTTGTCAAAGGGCAAAGATTTTCAGATTGGAATTAAAAAAAAAGGCAGCTACATGCTGTTTCTAAAAGATACATGTAAACAAAAAGAATGAGAAAAATTAAAACAAAGCATAGAAAAAGACTTACAGATATACATTTTTTAAAAGGATATGCAAGATATACACAGAAAAAGATACACTAACTAAAAAAAGTTAAAATAGTTATATTACTTTCAAACAAAACAGACATTAAGGCAAAAAGGTTTTGAAGGGTAAAATGTAACATAATGAAAACAGTTCTAGTTGCAATTTAGGCTACATACTGTATGATTTCAACTATATGCCATTCTGGGGAATTCCTTGGCAGTCCAGTGGTTAGGACTCCTCACTTCTACTACAGGGGGCACAGGTTTGATTCCAGGTCCGGGAACTAAGATCCTGAACGCCACACAGCGTGGCCAAAAAAACAAAAAACAGAAAACTGAATCACAGTGTGCTGTACACCTGAAACTAACACAACATTGTAAATCAACTATACTTCAATAAAATTAAATTTAAAATATTAAAATTAAAAAACCAAAAACACCTATATAACATTCTGTAAAAGGCAAATTTATAGAGATAGTAAAAAAAATATCAGTGGTTGCCAGAAGATGAATGGGTGGAACACAGAAGATTTTTAGGGCAGTGATATTATAATGATGGATACACATCATTATACATTTGCCTAAACCCGTAGACTATACAACACCAGGAATGGACCCTAATGTAAACTATGGACTTTGGGTGATTATGATGTGTCAGTGTAGGTTCATTGGTTGCAACAAATGTCTCTGGTGAGTGATGTTGATAATAGGGGAGGCTATGCATGTGTGTAGGTAGAGGGTATATGAGAAATCGCTGTACCTCCTGCTCAGTTATGCTGTGAACCCAACACTGTTCTAAAAAAAAAAAAAAAAAAAAAAAAAAAATCTGTTAACCTAGAAATCAAAAGAACAAATTATAACCACGATATCATTTCACATTCATCAGAATGACAAATGTTAAAAAAAAACCAACAATGCCACGTATTACCAAGGAAAGCTTCTACTGGCAGTGTGTGTGATAGCAAGGAATTGGAAACAAGGAATTGGAACAATGCTCATCAACAGACAAATGGATACATATATTTTATTTTGGTGAATGTGTTCCCATTCAACAATAAAACAGATGACCTAGTCCTATAGGTAATAGTATGGTTGATTCTTACAAACATAATACCAAGTTACAGAAAAATACAGTACAATTTTATTCATATAAAGTTTAAAGATATGCAAAATGGTTACACATTTTTAGCAGTACTTATATATGGTACAGTGAAGTTGGGGAAGAAACACAAACAGCCACTGCAGTAGTGGTAAGTTTTGTTTCCTAAACTGGATGATCTGGACAAGAATATTTATGTATTACTTTTTATACTGTTTGGCATGTTTCATTTCACATTATTAATTTTCTGTATATTATATATACAAACTGAAGTATATATGTATTTATATATTTTTACAATATATTTTTTAAGTAAATAAATGAAAATTTTAAATGTCAATATATTGATTTGCCTTAAAAATCATTACTGTATTTTTAAACCAGAGAAGAATTTTGGAAATGGAATCTGGAAACAAAACCTCCCTTGCCTTTAAATTATGCTGCTCATGTTCTCTATCTTTCTGACTTGTAATCAGAGGCAAATATGGACACGTGCATCTTAGTTTTCCACTGTGCACATGTAATTACTACCGAACCACTTTTACCCTCTGATGGGCTCTAAATGCATTGCCTAACGCTCATTGCTTAGTGGGCTTACTTTCTAAATTGTTCCCTTCAACTGATCCTCTTAGAGTCAAGGACACGTAGACTAAAAATGAAATAAACAGGAACTTTCCTGGTGGTGCAGTGATTAAAAATCCGCCTGCCAAGGCAGGGGACGTGGTTTCAAGCCCTGGTCCGGGAAGACCCCACATGCCGTGGAACAACTAAGCCCGCGCGCCGCAACTACTGAGCCTGTGCTCTAGAGCCCGCGAGTTGCAACTACTGAGCCCGCGTGCCGCAACTACTGAAGCCAGCGTGCCTAGAGCCCAAGCTCCGCAACAAGAGAAGCCACCGCAATGAGAAGCCAGCGCACCGCAACGAAGAGTAGCCCCCGCTCGCTGCAGCTAGAGAAAGCCCGTGCTCAGCAATGAAGACCCAATGCAGCCATAAATAAATAAATAAATAAAATTGATTCTTTAAAAAAAAAAAAAAGAAATATCCAGACATTCTCCACTTGAGCACTTCCAGGGCCAAGTCAATCCTTCCAATCTTTCTCTCACCCCACCCTGCCCCTCTCCTCTCTCTCTCTGTCTCCTTTTCTTCACACAGCAAAAGGAATGCAGAAACAGGAGCTCGGCAGCCCTGGTCTCCAACAAGCCCTTCTCCAGGATTGCAGTCATTAGCACATCTGCCTCAGATTTTACTGTTAGGTCTCTAGGATCAAGCTGATTACTGGATGCTTCAGGATCTCACCCAAAAAATTAATCACAATTCACTGCTATATACAGAATTTAAAGTTGTTGTTTTTCCTGTAAACGATCATCTCTTTTTCCAATAAGTTTACACAAATTGAGGTTTTTTAATTATTTTCCAGGCTGGTTCAGACATATTATGATTCAGTGAGTCATTTGCTCACTGCCATACCTCCTAAATGGACCTGCATGGTGGGGCAGGCCGTGCAAACCTAATTAGTCCTACTGGGAGTATGAGGAGGCATACTGACTCCTGGGATGTCTCGTTGTAGCATTTTGTCATATTTTTCTATGCTGGAAGTAGGAAAGTAACTTACGTATTCTACTCTTTTCCATGATCATGAAAATGGCAACAGGGCCAATTCTGTTAAGATACCTGAATTTAAGTAGAGTCAGGGATGAAAACAAACTTTTGGTTACCAGGGGATGGGGGGGGGAGGGATAAATTGGGAGATTGGGATTGACATATACACACTACTATACATAAAATAGATAACTAATAAGAACATGCTGTATAGCACAGGGAACGCTACTCAATAGTCTGTAATGGTCTATACTCATATAGGCCAAAAGAATCTAAAAAGGAGTGGATATGTGTGTATGTATAACTGATTCACTTTGCTGTACACCTGAAACTAACACAACATTGTAAATCAACTATACTCCAATAAAAATATTTTAAAAAGACACCTGAATTTATTACAAGTTTCCCAACTAATCTGAAAGAAATATTCACGATATATGCAAACCTATAGCTATTTTTGCAACCTTGTTTGTAGAACTGTATTGCCGTGTTGGCAACATTTGAAAAAAAATGCAAAGAATTAAAATTTTGATTATCTCACTCATATATTACCTGTATAATAAAAAAGAAAGAAAGAGAAGAAATCCACTGGATTTAAATCCACTTAAATTGAAATAGAGCATGATCATTTCAAGCAGAAATCAAGTTTTCTTTTTTAAAGATGGAAAAGCACTTCAAAAATGTTGAAACCTCAATTTTCTTTCTGCAATGCATACATGAAAAAATGCTTACTGGTAACTAAGAGCAAAATTTCAAGAAAAATTTTATGTCAGCCTTTGCAAAAGTAAGATTTACAAGATAGAATCAGGTAAGGAAGTACTAGGAGAAATTAGCCATATCAAGCAGCTACTAATTAATTCAAGGACCAAATTATCCTTATCATTGCAAATTACCAACCCTCCAGAAAAGGTGAAACTAAAGAACTTCATAAATTGCCTCAGTTGTTAACAGTGGGATCGGACATTTGAGCAAGCTTGAGACAAGGGTGGGGCTTCCAGCCTGAGGGAAAATGTTGATATATCTCTTGGTATAGAGTTATTTTGATGGATTTTCATTTCCTTAAGAGTATATGGGGACTTCCCTGGTGGTGCGGTGGTTAAAAATCCACCTGCCAATGCAGGGGACACGGGTTCGAGGCCTGGTCCGGGAAGATCCCACATGCAGCGGAAAAACTAAGCCCATGTGCCACAACTACTGAGCCCACATGCCACAGCTACTGAAGCCTGTGTGCCTAGAGCCCATGCTCTGCAACAAGAGAAGCCACCACAATGAGAAGCCCGTGCATCGCAACGAGGAGTAGCCCCTGCTCGCCGCAACTTGAGAAAGCCCGTGAGCAGCAGCGAAGACCCAATGCAGCCAAAAATAAATATATAGATTAATTAATTAATTTAAAAAAAAAGAGAGCAGATTGCTCCATCTTTTATTTAAAAAAAGAAAGAGTATATAGCCTTAGACAATGAATGTACTCTGATCTATGTGGTAAAATATTTATTATTATAATTTTTTTTCAATTTCTTGGAATAAGTAGTTCTCTGAGAAGAGATGATGAATTATTTTAAGTAGTGGTTTGATGTCAGAATGGCTTAGTATTTATGGAAAATGAGGCTTGCCTTTCTCCTAACATAATTTTATTAGTAGCCCAATCATCTAGGCACCTCAGGATAGTGGTAAAATCGCTAGATATAAATATATTAGGGTTTATAATAAAACCTTTATTTTATTCTTTGACAGTATATTTTTAATTTATTGAACCTTGTATGTATAAAACATGCCAGTAAAATAAAGAAACAACAAAACAAAGATTACGCACAACAAAAAGTAGTGGATTAATTCTATTTAATTACATTAATTTTAAGGAAAAAAATTATACCAACATATGGGTCTTTCACAGTAATGAATAATATTATGTCACCCGAAAAATGAGTTCATCAAAAACTAGGTTTGTCACTTGGTGAGTGTCGAGCCAAGAGACACAACCAACCCAAAGATCGGGAAAAGGAAGGATTTATTTATTTATTTATTTATAATTTTTATTTATTTATTTATTTTTGGCTGTGTTGGGTCTTCGTTTCTGTGCGAGGACTTTCTCTAGTTGCGGCAAGTGGGGGCCACTCTTCATCGTGGTGCG
Organism: Eubalaena glacialis; assembly: GCF_028564815.1. Classification (NCBI taxonomy): domain Eukaryota; kingdom Metazoa; phylum Chordata; class Mammalia; order Artiodactyla; family Balaenidae; genus Eubalaena; species Eubalaena glacialis. The sequence goes on from NC_083724.1 coordinate 118,309,316, forward strand.
CGGGCCTCTCACTATCGCGGCCTCTCTTGTTGTGGAGCACAGGCTCCACACGCGCAGGCTCAGTAGTTGTGGCTCACGGGCCCAGCTGCTCCGCGGCATGTGGGATCTTCCCAGACCAGGGCTCGAACCCGTGTCCCCTGCATTGGCAGGCAGATTCTCAACCACTGCGCCACCAGGGAAGCCCAGGATTTGTTACTTGCAGCAAGAAAGGAGAATATCGGGAATCTTTCCTAAAAGCAGTGTCTCCTAAAATCTTTGTTTTATTGACATCTGATTGTTTTTTTAAATCAGGTTTTACATTTAGTACTATAATGGTCTCTGAAAAGTCTCTAAGCTTTCAGTCACTCACTTTGGCTGAAATAAATTTTTTGAAACACAAAACACCAATATGATCATGTCCCTCCCCTCAACTGTGCTTTAAAAACATTTAATCTGCTTCCCATTGCTAAAATAGAGTCTTAACCTTGCAGTGAGGTTGTAGCTTTACACATGCTACATGCAGGTGTGTAAAAAAAGGAGAAAAAAACCTTTTTTTTTCTATTAACTGCTCTGATCTTAAAATCTCCCATCCTGAGAGGTAACAAAGGAAAAAAGAATCTGATAAAGAAGATGTGGTACATATATACAATGGAGTATTAGCCATAAAAGGAACAGAATTGGGTCATCTGTAGAGATGCAGATGGACCTAGAGACTGTCATACAGAGTGAAGTAAGTCAGAAAAACAAATACCGTATATTAATTCATATATGTGGAATCACAGCTGAACCAGTTTGCAAGGCAGAAATAGAGACACAGATGTAGAGAACAAACGTATGGACACCAAGGGGAAAAAGCAGGGGTGGGAGGTGGGAAGAACTGGGAGATTGGGATTGACATATATACACTAATATGTATAAAATAGATAACTAATGAGAACCTGCTGTATAAAAATAAATAAATAAAACAAAATTCAAATTAAAAAAATTAAAGATACTATTAAAACCAAAAAAAAAAAAAAAGTATCCGAAAAGTCAAATGATGGGGAAATTTTGATGCATGCCCATGTACGCAGTTTCCAAGCAACTCAGATTTTAGATGAGTCAGCTAAATGCCAAACCAGACTTTTATCTGTTCCCTTAACCTGCCTCCTGGGTGACAATCAAGTTTATGGGGGAAGTAGAGGTAACCCATGACATGCTGGGGGTGAAGGGGACCTGGGGATAAGGTTGCTTGAAACCCCTCAAGGTTCTTCGGGTCCTGGCTGGTCTGTGCCACGAAGTGGCTGCTCTGGGACTCTCTCAGCGCTGAAAATGAATGCTCTGCTCTCATCCATCTCCTCTACAGTTCTTTGCTAGCCTCATCCATCCTCGGTCCCCATACACTGTGCCTTCTTTGATCCATGCTGGGCTCTCCAGGTCCCCCAGCCTTTAGCACTGTCTCTTACCCTTAACGTAGCCTACGGGTGCTTCTGTGTCCCTTGCCTGTCACATCCCACCCCCAGGTAGATGATGCTTTAAGCTGACATGTACACATTTGTACATGAAAGGGCAAAAAAGAGAATGGTGCATTAATATTTTTTGAAATTGGATTGATACAATCGGTCCTGCTTACTGCCTGGAGAGTTCTGAACAATGAGAGAGACTTCCTCCCTCTTCCCCTCAGTCGTCCCTTCCCTCCTTCCCACAAGTGTTAAACCCTTTTTATGTGCCAAGTACTATGCGCGGCACTGGATATAATAGTGAACAAAATCAAACATGTCTCATGTCATCACGGTGCTTGGGATAGTAATGGAGACAAGGAATCTATCACATAATCACCTAAATAAGGTGAAATTACGTTTATGATAAGAACAGTAAGTGGATGGTATTTGGAGCTGCAGCATCATGTAGCTGCGGGATGAGGTCTAGTTTGGAGATCAGGCAAGTTTTCCCTGAGGAAGCGGTGATAGAGATGCAATGGAAGACAGAATAGCTTTCAGAGAATGAAGTGGGAGAGGAAGAGTGTTCCAGAAGGAACAGTATGTGGTACTGAGCAGGAGACAGATGGGCCCTCAGGGCAAACGGTTGGAGTTCGTCCCCTGTGGACCGATACTCCGAGAACAGAGTATCAGGACAATTGAGAGAGGAGGCTGGGCCCTGCCCAAATAGAAGATAAGAGACCACATATTCCTCATTCTCAAAGTCAGGAGACCTCCCTGACTACACATGCACAGAAAGGCTCCTTGGAGGTCAAAAGGGGAGTGATGCTAAGTGGCTAAATCTACCCACAGGCCTCTTCTTTAGAATCCACCTTGGCTAAGGGGTGCATGTGCACACATGGGAATATCCTGAGACACACCAAACACGGACTCTGAACTAGGCAAATCAAGATGATTGTTCAAAGGAAACACGGAAGAAATGCCCCATAAAAGTGATTCAAACTGCCACGAGGGTGAGACTCCCTCTCTGAGCCCGCCCATGTGTCTATCCACGTGTACTGCACTTCTTTTTTTCCTAATAAATACTTTACTTGTTTCACTACTTTCCGTCTTTGTGGGAATTCTTTTTCTGCCAGGGCCTTGTCACTGACCACTGGTCTCGTGGCTAGGATTCGGTGCTCTCACCGCCACGACCCGACCTCAATCACTGGCTGCGAACCGAAACCCTGATTCAAGCCGCTGCAGACCGAGGCCGCCCAAGATCAGCAAGGGTTTCTGTTCAGATACTCAGACATTGCATTTTTCATCTCTAGCAATTTGTCTCCTTTTTTTTTTAATGTTTAAACCCAGAAACATTATATATGTCATAGAGCAAATCCAAAATTGCAGACTTTCAAATTTGGTGGCTCAAACATACAAATCTTCTCCCTCTTGCACCGAGCTGATCTCCCTGTGCTATGCAGCTGCTTCCCACTAGCTATCTATTTTACATTCGGTAGTGTATATATGTCCATGCCACTCTCTCACGTCGTCCCAGCTTCCCCTTCCCCCTCCCCGTGTCCTCAAGTCCATTCTCTATGTCTGTGTCTTTATTCCTGTCCTGACCCTAGGTTCATCAGAACCATTTTTGTTTTAGATTCCTTATATATGTGTTAGCATACGGTATTTGTTTTTCTCTTTCTGACTTACTTTCATCTAATATTCTCTACCATGTAAAGCCATTTGTGGTGGAGGTGGGATAAGGGGTTGGCATAAAGCTCATCTCGAAATATGAAAATTTCTTGTTTGTTAGGAAATTATCCACTTTTACCTGATTGTCATATTCATGGTGTTAAACTTAATTTAAAAATAAATCTAATTTATTTGTAAAAAATTAAAAAAAAGAAAAGAAAAAATCCCAGAAAACAAATATACAAATCTTGATTAATATATAAACCTTGATAAGAAAAATACAAGTTTGGGGCTCTTCTTTAGCTATAGTACTCAAGAGACACATAGAATTAGACATCTGGTTCTGACACAGATATCCCTAATCTTTACTCCTATAGGAATACATTAAAAATTGTGGAGAAGTAATAATGACATTAAATGCCCTCTATTTCCCATATTAATAATTACACTGGGGGTTTTCTGAAATGGTAAATACACTTGCCACAATGAAGAGAGCAGACAACATGCAAGGGTCACAGAATGCCATAAGAGAAAGCTCTATTTAACAGTTAAAAATAAATTAGTTCCAACTGGTTTAGCTTGAATAAAACTATTGAAAAAAATACTTTACAACATCAATGGGATACTTGCAGGTATTAGATCTTCACTGGCTGCTTTGATTTTAGTTAGGACCGCAGATAGTAAGTAGCATGGAAAGCTGGTGGGGACTCTAAAATGCATTGTTTGTAACAATGAAAATTGGACCAATTATATCCCCAATTCTTGAGTGTTATGGCAGCTACAATCTTAGAACATCAAGGCAGAGAGAGAGGGTGCCTTGTTCTGGGCAATATGGAGGTAAGGCCAGCTTCTTCCGTTTATACCATGTCTTCAGGCAATTACTTTCTTAAAAGATAATTTTAGTAGGTCTGATTATTGTCAAAAACCCGTTTTCAAGAGATTAAATTTTGTATGATCATAAGTTGAATATTCAAATGGGATGAGCCTAATTGATTTTAGGGTACATTGTCTTTTTGAGATAATATGACAGCTGCCAGTATTGGCTCTGCTACTTAAAATGTATGATTAACAGAAGGATTCAAATGTTTAAACATTGGAGTTGGAAGTTAAAAATGTATTTAAATTAAGCAAAGACAATATCTTGGGTAGTCCTGAGTATCCCGTAAGTGAAAAGTCATCAGTTAGCAGCATGAAATTCTAAGTGGTGACTTTTTCCTCTTAAGATAAGACAGTCCCTTTGATCTGTCTGTCATCTGATATGCCAGCTAGAAAGATGGGTTGGTCCCCTCCTCTTTCCTAGCTGTAAAGATGATCCCAAACTGAGAGCCCCTGACTGTCAGAATACACCTTCTCCATCTTTCTCACACCGGGAAGATAAAATTGCTGATAACTGAAAAATGAAAGTGTGTTGTGATGTATCTTGTGCAGATCTTTGTATTAGTTGAGAGAGAGGCCGTTATGCTAAGGTAACAAATATTACACATCATTTCCATCCACAGCTATTGGCCACAACTAGTCACAAAGTCCTGCGTAATCGCAAAGAGGCTGACAAATGTTAGCACTCTGTCTCTAGTACAACCCTTAACACACTCTTAAAGAAGGATGCCAGCAATAGTGTGTGTGTGTGTGTGTGTGTTTGTGTATGCTCACTTGCCCCTCTTGAATCACTCTCTCGTGGTGCCACAGAAACCAGGAACAAGGTTTAATAAAAGAAGACTAGTGCCTCAGTGGTACTGGAAAAAGATAAACTGAGACATATTAACATTGCTAAGAGTTTATTTGAGCAAACATCAGTGTGAATGGGGCAGTGCCAACCCAGAAGTGGTTAGGAGTACTCCACAGAGAGGAGCTGGGGCAAGGGTTTTGTGGAGAAAATGCAGAAGCAAAGTAAGTTAACTCATGTGACCTGCTACAGCTTCGCGCTTGCATTATTTGGGAAAGCGGAGCTGGCGGGCTGCGATTGGTAGTTCCTCCCCTGCAGGCATTCACAGGAATTGCTGGTGGCTTAGGTCTCGGTGGCATACAGAGGCTGCTAAGGCATTAGGCCCCCTCATTCTAATGGTTTCCTTGTTTAATTAATTTAACAGTACGATTGGAAGGAATCTTAAAATGTCTGGACAAATACTTTTTAAAACATTCTTTTTTAAAAAATTGAAGTATAGCTGATTTACAATGCTGTGTTAGGTTCAGGTGTACAGCAAAATGATTCAGTTATATATATATTCAGTTATGTATACATATACATAACTGAATATATATATATATATATTCTTTTTCAGATTCTTTTCCCTTATAGGTTACTACAAAATACAGAGTATAGTTCCCTGAAAAAAATTCTTAAGTTTTGAAATAAAAAAAAGAAAACTAGAATGTGCTCAAAATAAATAATCACACTTTACCTTCTCTTCCCTTTTATAAATACACATATTTTATATGTTTATAAAAATTAGATTCAAAGTTCTCTATACCACACAAGCGCATGTGTGTAATATTGAGAATTCCTACTTGGATAATGGAAATCCTTTTCCAATAAGAATCACAATAAATGAGAATTCTGACATCAGCTTTGGTGGGTGGGGAAAGCAGGTTGCATATTTTCTCCACAGTATTTAAAAAATGAATTAGAGTTTCTAGATACTCAAAAATCCCAAATAAAATTTATTTTGTGATTCTCTTCTTGTTTTTGCTTCAATTAACCCTATGGTTTTTCCTGAATCGTCCTCTTTTAGTCAGACTCACACTGTTGATTCCCTGCATGTACTAGGAGTTCAGAGTTAAAAATAAGATACTCTTCATTTTCAAGTATAAACCAATACCTTAAAATTTCTCAGGGGAGTTAATGAAGATTCCATGAGCAATGATAGCCCCTAAGACTTTCCCACAGCAGAGAGAGAGAGAGAGAGAGTGTGTGTGTATAATATACACATGCAGAGGGCAGGGAGGATGTGATACATGAACAGTAAATTTGGTAAAATGTTTTCACAGGGTTTGTAAATTTATTCCAGAGACAAAACAGAAACAGAATGACCTCTCCCCGGCCCCCTTGCTCCTCAGTGACTGAGTGATATAGAAAAGGTCTGGACAAGTTCTCTGTCACTAGACCTCACGTCCAGAGATTGAAGACAAGCAGCCATCATGAAGGGCTTCCTTTAACAAACAGATGAAGGGGTGAAGATGTGCTTGGAGAGAATTCATTCCAGTTAGTGTAGAAACAGTCTGTTAAAAACAGACTGCTAGGATTCTTTTGCGTAATTCGGCCTGACTTCAAAAGAGAAGGGCCTGAATATGTGTATATATATGTATTATATATACATAACTGAATCACTTTGCTATATACCTGAAACTAACACAACACTGTAAATCAACTATATTTCAATAAAAATAAATTAAAAAATAAATAAATAAAAATAAAATGAAAGAAAGAGAAGGACTGTGTGACTGCGGAGAGGCAAGTTGGACCCCAGCGCTCAGCTGCACCCGTCCTCCCCCGCCTCCAGGTTACCCCAGTGCCCCACTCTCACCCCCATATAGGTAGGTTTCTCCATGTGAGACACACATGAAAGTTTCTATTTGAGTAGCATGGAAATTGTACTTTGTTAATTAAAGGTCTTTAAGTTCATGGATTTTGTTCATTAAGAAAAAGCCTATCCAAGAAGGAACACCCAATCAAAGTGATAGTTTTCCAATAACAGTAAATTAAGTGAAATTTCCCCAAGCTGGCACTGTTATGGATTGAATTATGCACCACCCCCCAAATTCATATGATGGAGTCATTGCTCCCAATCCCTCAGAATGTGACCTATTTGAAAACAGAGCAGTTGTGAGTGTAATTAGTTAAAATGAGGTCATACTGGAGAGGGGTGAGCACCATGCAATGTGCCTGGTGTCCTCACAAAAGGGGGAAATTTGAACACAGACACACACAGGGAGAACAGCACGCAAAGATAAAGGCAAAGATTGCGGTGAAGCTTCTGCAAGCCAAGCAACACCAATGATGGCCAGCAAACCAGCAGAAGCTAGAAAGATTCTTCCTCTCAGTTCTCAGAAAGAACCAACTCTGCTGAAATCTTGATCTCAGACTTCCAGCCTCCAGAACTGTGAGACAGTAAATCTTGGTTATTTACGGCACCCCGTCTATGGTATTTTGTTGTGGCAGCCCTAGCAGACGAGTGCGGGCCCTGAGAACAAGCACGCTGTGTGTCTGCTTTAATCCTGTGTTTTCCACAAAACAACCTACATCGCAGAGGGTAGCCGCAGACACTAACAGCTGACCAGAAACACAAGCCACTGGGATTCCTCAGTCTTGGAAGACATCTCACTTAAGTATGTCTACCGCCAACAGCATCGCATCCTAGAGCCATAACAAGGATGTCGTGAAGAAACATGGATTTCTAGAATCCTGGCAGGTTAAAACAAGGTCATTTTCTGAGATGATATTATCAAAAAGAAAATCGTTAAGGAAAGAAGATGTGGAAGAGTCTTGGGAGAAAAGAGTCTTGTCTCCATGGTTACTTCACTACGTACTGTCTCTGCTGCACACGTTTTTCTCCATCACTGACCCCTCAGTCCAGACGAATCCCTTCCCCTACCAGCTCATCCATCCACTCTGGCTCTGCAGTCATTCATACTTTCACCAGCTTTCATACACTTCTTTCTTCTTGTAATCCGTTTGTCTTCCCCTGCTACTCTCTTACACAGCTTTTAAGCAAACGCTTTTCCAAGGCTGCAGAAATAGCTGCTATAAACTTCGGAGGAGGTCAAGTGCATGCAGAAGTGGCTGTAGGGTCAGTTTTGCGGCTCCCATTTAGCTACTGGATTTCTAGCAGGTCAAGGAAACGATGAAGGAGATTTGGGGCTTGGTTTCTGGCAGCAAACTCCACAACCATAACTCTTGCTGGATTTAGTGGAGCAGAGCAGCATGAATTCGTTAAGTCAGGCTGGGATCAAGTCTGAGGAAGATTAGATTAGACCAAGAAGGAAGTGGATGGTGGTGGGAATTGGGAGGAGGGGGTGAGGAATGAAGGGTATTAAAGATGTTAAATTCAACAATAATGACGATGATAACTAAAACTGATCACTCTCATGCTTAGTACATTGTCTCCATAAGAACCTAGGACATCAATAAGTATGTAAAAAACAATGGTAATATTTAAATGCATTTCTGCAAACTCTAGAAAATGGTTTAAATATGGACAAGGGATTATTTTATTTTCCTGATTGTTCAATAAACATTTTGCTAAACAATTTTTTTAAGGTATTGAATTTCCCTAAAGTGGTCTCTTCTAAAAACTATTCTACTCACCAGACAAAATGGTTTAAAATTTCAGGCATTATCAAAAATCTTTTTCTTTTTTTTTTTGCATGAGATACTTTGATTACACGCTTCCCCACATTGATGCAAACGGAAGGACACCAAAGCCATGGCCTTATTTTCAAAATTTATTTTGGAACTATTTAACGGGAGGACGATGAACTTGACAGTAAGGTTTTTATAAGCTATCAACCTCTGCTTCTGTGCTGTCAACCTCTAGCTCTTCCAGGCACTCCTGGTTATGTCAGAATTCTCCCACCACAGCAACTTTTTGGTCGATGTGCCGTAGTCATAGGGACCTGAACTAACCAGGGATGTCTGGAAGAGGGGGCGTCTGACCAAGCTGGAAATTCCAGGAAAATTACCAAAAAAGAACACATTAAATGTTTGTTAATTCAACCAATATTTCATGGACACCAGCATTCTGGAAGATTCTTTGTTGTGCTTGAGGGTAAAAATGAGTAAGATACCCCTCCAGCCCTTGAAGAGCTGATACTCTCTCTGGTTACAGCCCAGAGAGGATGAGTTGCAATCCTTAGAGCACACTCTAAATCAACACCTGAAAATACTTCTGAGAAAGGAAATGCTGATTTTTCTACTCAGGGGTCACTCTTTTACATTTTTATTTCTCCTAATTGAAGAATGTTCATTAGAAATTATCCGGGAAAAAAAATAGGCTTATTTCTCTGGACATGTTATCCCTCTTTAATTTTTATTTAGCAAACCCATAGCTCTTACTAGGTTCCAAGCCTTACTATAGTCACTTTTTGAAAATTAACCCATTACTTATGATAACAATCCTGGGAAGTATTTATTATTATTTTCTCCTATTTTATCGATGAGGAAACTGAAGCCCAGAGCTAGTAAGTAGCCTGCTCAGGTTTACATAGCTAGCAAGTAGGTTACCTTTAAGTAAGATAATCAAAGATAAAAATTTTTAAAAACTATCAAAATAAAAAGGAAAAAATCATATTCTATATTCAGGATTTAAAGTAAATCAGAACACGTTTCTCTAACATTTTTCAGTGCCGTACTAATTAGGACAAAATGTTCTGTCCTTGATATCTAAAGATGTGTATGAGAGAATAAAATGTGGAAAAATAAAATATCCTCCCCCCAAAATCAGGTTATCTTATTGTCCTTTTCAGACTAGGTAAAGAGCAATTAATTAATCTATGTGAATCTTTCTTGGATCTATTAAAATGTTTGGCCTATGCACCCTCTATCGGGGAAAATATTTAATCACAAGCTCTCGTGATAAATACCATTAGGTATGGTTTACTCATCTGAAAAGTGTAGATAATACCTCTGATGAGTACCTACATCAGAGGATTATGAAAGGATTTCTCCTCTTGTGATGTGAGGGTAGGACATCCAGGTAGGACACCCGGATACTGGAAAGGAGCGCTCCTCAGCACGGCCCTTATGCTTTGCTATGAACAAAGTGTAGCTGTGAAGAAAAAGGAAACCTTAACATCCACACAATCAAAAGTAAATGCCAACATGTAAATCAGCCAGTAAACCAATGTAGGCTCAAAGACAGCTTCCCACACTTCGTCAGCCCAGCAAAAAGGTTACTTTTCTCAGGTTAGCAAATTGGCTTCCAGATCACGCTGATCTTAAAGGTTTAAAAAAAAAAAGCAAAACAGAACTTTTTGCTTCCAAGTAATATGAGACAAAGTCCTACTTATTTTGGAAGACCTTACAGAACTCGTTGTGTACTTCTGACTTCTTGGTAAAATGATTAAATCAGTACTTCTGGGATAAGAGATTGGGCTGTCAGACAGCAGAACAATCAACCCAACCATCGCATCTATGAAGGAAGCTCAAGTTTTTAGCTTCATTACATCTTGGAATGGGAAAGTCATCCACAAGTCTGTCTGATTATGATGTCCTGATAAATAAGCTTTCATTAACAAGCTTCACTTTAAGAGTTCTTAATTCCAGTATCTTAGCGCAGAGTAGGAAAGCGGGATATAAACTGAACCCTCTATTGAAAAATTGATGAGTCCCTTGAGCTCATTATCAAAGCGAACTTAATCTAGACCAAGATGCTTTAAGAACTGAGTCCAATGATTCAATTGATAATCATCAGATTCACAGGATTCCCCAAACTCACGGAAATATATTTTTAGTTTTAATTTTATAAGACTGCTCATCAGACCTTAACACTGGCTAAACTGGACGCTCTCTTTGTGTTGAGCTCCCTACGTAATTGGCTTTCCAGCCGACAGTTCCCCTTTTTGGAAACCCAGACTAGCCTGCAGTCCTGTTTCCGGGGGGCCTGCTGGCTCGGCCCTTTCCCCTGTCCCAAGCTCCTGCCGGTGATGCCCACAGGGCCTTCTCTTGGATACTCTGCAGTAACATTTCTTGGTCACTGCTGGCGTGCTAAGGTGCATACATTTGTTTGTTTTGTTTTGTGTAGATCCTCAAATCCTAAAAAGTTAAGCATATCACCTTCTGACACACCTACATATTTTATGTCTAAGAACTATGGTCCCAGAAACTGTAGATATCTACAAAAATGACAAAAATCTTACTAAAAACAACCTAGAATTACAAGGCTGTTATGGGAAACATTCCAATTAGACAAGCTCCTTTACTTAAGAAGTGCACTCTAAAGCAAGGACTCCAAAATCAAGCAAACAGAATGGAATGCCTGTTTTAATTGGCATACAGAAGCCTCCAGAAAGACTTCAAAATTCCAAAATAGCTCCATTAAAAATTTTGTTGCGGGGACTTGCCTGGTGGTCCAGTGGTTAAGACTCTGTGCTTCCATTGCAGGGGGTGCGGGTTCAATGTCTGGTCAGGCAACTAAGATCCCACATATCTCGTGGTGTGGCCCAAAACATGAATAAATAAAATAAAATAAAGTAAAATAAAATAAAATAAAAATTTTGTTGCTAAAGGCTAATGAAAAATTAAAGACACAAGAGGTACCTAAAATGAAAGGTTAAAGACTGACATAACTCCTACTGCCCGCCTCTATCCTCCTGTGTTTAAGTACTCATTCTAGCAATTCTCTGTCTGAATTGTCTTTCCACTCTGAAGAGACTACGTGACAATAAACAGAAGTCCGTCAAGTTAGTGGTCTTACAGTTGCCCCTAGATATACCCTTGAAGGAGGGCACTCATATGGGTCTCTCCCAGGGTTGATGGGACTCTGAGGAATTTTCTGGTAAGCTGTTACATTATTCCCTTAAATAGCCAAAGAAACTAAAATTAATGAAAAATCTTGTGTATCCTTGGAAAGCTGGCAGAAGCCAGGTAAGGTTAAAATTCTTGCCAAAGTCAGCTCTCTCAGATGTCTGTCTCAGTGCCCAGTCTAGAGAGAAAAATTAAAATTTCCATTGTCCCCTCCGTTCCAAGTCCAGATCCATTGTGCAACTGAGTCCCCCTAAAACCGAGCTCCTCTGCCGAGTGTATGAATAACATCTCCATCCGTTATTCCCTTTCTTGTCCAACACTTGCTCTCCTCATGATTGATGAGTATCAAAGAAAAGGGGGGATTGAAACTAGATAAGACCCCGTGGGTCCCTCCCAGATACAAATCCTTTCCTTGTCCCCCATTTCTTCTTTGGTCTGTTTTCCTGTCTCTGGCTAACACCCCAAACTTGGTGAACATTGCCTCTAGGCTCTATAAAAAGAAAAGGACCAAAAGACAAGGGTAACTAGAACAAAACTGCCTGTGTGGTCTACAGACCCTAAAATTTTGACTGGCATCCATGGCTGTCACTTTTTCAGTCCTGATTCAAACAGGAATTACCAGGAGGCATTTGTGATTCAGGACTCTCTTCCTCTGGCTGGGCCCTACTTCCCTGACCAACACCACCTGCTGCTCCTGGATTAACATTTCTGGGGAAGTTGAAACTCAGTTACATAAGATCACTGAGCAAGCCACTGGGCTTAAAAATGTGACTCCTTCAATGGAGTCCTTCTTGGACTTACTTGATTTAGATTAGTTTGGGTCTTGGAGCCTATGCCTCTGACATGCACTCCAGACATTGGGAATTGTCCTACCTATAATAGACCTAGTAGTCTCCCTGGCATGCTAAATGCCACTAACCGCCAAGCAAGTGATCTCCCTAAGACTGGAACATCAAAAAAGGAATGAAGAGAAAGACCAACTTAAAAATTGTGAACCTGGGGACTTCCCTGATGGTCCAGTGATTAAGACTCCATGCTTCCAACGCAGGGGGCGTGGGTTCAATCTCTGGTTAGGGAACAGCCCACTGCAGGGAGAAAAAAAAAAAAAAGGGAACCTGAAGTCATGGCCTGTGAATATCACAGAGATTAAGCACGAAAACATCATGACCTATGGCTATCACACAAGGATCAATAAAAACTGCAAGAACTTCAGAACGGTAGCTGGAAATGGCCCGAATGCCATCTCTCAGTGAAGCTGAGAGTCTGATCAAAAGGGGGGAATTGCTAAAAAAAAAAAAAGAAAAGAAAGAGAAGCCCAGAATGAGGTCACTTACCCCACGACAGCAAACCAAGATTTAATATCCAACCTAATTACAGTTTCAGCCGCTCCCAGAAATGTGACCTTTAACCAGTCAATCTGGAATTACCTGACCAGTACTGGTGAGGTCACCGGAAGGATAGAACCCTGCCTGTCTCCCAAAGGAAGGTGACCTTGCCTGAGACAATCCACTCGTTGTGGGAAACTTCCTCTTTCTATCCCCTTCTGCCTATAAAAGCCTTCCATTTTGTACAGCTCCTCAGAACTCCCTTTTGCTTGTTAGATGGGATGCTCCCTGATTCATGAATCGTTGGATAAAGCTAATTAGATCTTCAAATTTACTCAGTTGGGTTTCGTTTTTTAACACAACAAATACCTCAAAACCAGTGCACTACAGAAAAGGCAGTAATTTACTTCCTGAGGAATACTATACTAAGTACTTCAGATACGTTTTCTTATACCACACTATCTTTATTCATTCATCTGTCAGTAGACACAGAAGTTGTTTTCATACACTGGCTATTGTGAATACTGCTGCAATGAACTTGGGAGTGCAGATATCTCTTTCAGATACTGATTTAATTTCCTTTGGGTATGTACCCCAAAGACGGATGGCTGGATCACATGTTAGTTCTATTTTTAGCTTTCTGAAGTATTTGCACATTGTTTCCCATGGTGGCTGCACCAGTTTACATTCCCACCAACAGTGCACAAGGGTTCCAAAAAGGGCTAGGTCTTGAGGCAGACAAATGAGGGTTTAAAACCGTGTTCTACCTGCTCCAAGCTATGTGAACTTAAGTCATATCACCTTTCTGAATTCCCGCTTCCTTGTGTGTAAAAAGAAATTTACACCATAGGGTTGTAAAGATTTGATGACAAAAAAGGGTTTTATAGTGCCTAGCACAGAGCCAATCATGTACTAGGTACTGAAACAATTTTAGATCTTTCTTTCTTTCTTCCTTTTTTCTCCCACCTTCCCTGATTTCCACCCAGTTGTGAATTTGGTAGCACAGATTAATCGTCTGCTCACAGAAGTAAATAGCACTTTGGTATGTATAGCCAAATGCTTCTCAAGGGTTTGGGAACCATCGACCCCAGCACCTTCTAACTCTCTGGTTTAATGTTGGCATTCATAAAAATGGAGTATCTACCTCTTGCTACCCTGCTGAGGAGGCAGAGATGAGGTTGAATGTAATGCTGCTCAAAACCCGATCTGAGCAATTAAAGATAGTTTCCATGTAAACCACAAGTGGTGGCAGTCAGGTCACTCTGGGGGCATGCTTGGAGGAGAACACTGTGACTTATCTCTTACTATGTTAAAGTGTAAAGTATTGAAATTTGCAGTGAGGTTTGTTCCAAAAAGCCTCTTCTTTACGATGCAGTGGACAATTTCTTTCCTACAAATATTCAGGCAATTTCTCAGGACTGTGCCGCTTTGGGTATCAATGCTGAACACATGAACCAAATTCACTCCTATAATAAAACATTAATCTATCCCCCTGGTGCTTTTCCTAAAAGTATTAAAAAACAAGTCACTTAAGAGCTGTTGTTAGGAGGTTCTAGAGACCCACTTCAAGAAACAAAATTCGACTTCCAATCAACTGGGTAAGGTCGAAGTTTTATCTGAATGTGATAATATTTAACCCTGACAAGTTTGATATATATTCATCTTCATAAAATACAACACCGAGATTCTGAGCTCCAGGGCCAAATTCTCTGAATGCCTGTCTGTCACTATCTGTATTACACATATCCTCCAAGAGATTCACTCGGATCAAGGATAGATTTTTCAAGTGGAAACATCATCAGCAAAGAAAAAACAGAAAAATTCAGGGATTGAAAGGATTGGAGACAGTAGAGTGAAGAGAATTGAAAAATACATTTTATGCAAGATTATCAAGTGCCTTAGACTGTGTCATGTTTTTGAGAAAAATAAAACTGAGGGGAGACATGATAAAAAGTATACATACAGCCCAGTGGATTTGTAAGAATCACTATTAATTATTGATCTCTATGCATTAGCCTCAGTAGCCCCAGAGAATTTTCTTCAGGAAACATTCTAATGTCAAAATCCAAGATCCTGTTTGTTATCAAAGCTAAAGAAAAAGTAGAAAACTGATAAACGTTGAAGGGGTGATGACATTTTAAATGTTTCATTCATCCACATTATCAAACAGTTGTAGCAAACTTACTCATATTATTCAAGAATTAACTATTTTATTATTGACTTACAGAACTAAAGAGAAAATAAACAATCTTATTCTTCTACTGAAATATAGACCTTACAGACACCCACATTCCTTGGAAACCTTGTTTTGCTATTTATATCACAGGTGGGTATACAGAAGTACTACTATGTCATGAAAATCGGAATTCTTAAGGTTTGCTGATGTGGATAAAGTAAATGAGAGAATGTTAGATATTTCTCTCTACTAAGACATTAAGAATACCTCTTTATTTTTAAACAATCTACTGTGTTGAGAATCTACCATGAATTAGCATCATCTGATCTCGCCCAGGTTCACAGCCAGTAGGACTTACTGATCACCTGATCTGGGGTGGGAATGCCAGCCCTCTCCTTCCTGGCGCTTTCACACTCCAACCCCACGATGGCGCTGTCCTGTGTTACCATCCCAGTCTCACTGCGGATGTCTCCTTATAGAAATTTCACTCCTTCATCATCTAGCATCCATAAGGTTTAGGTGACATTGTAGCAGGCAGACTAGAAGTTGCACCATTTGTTTGTAAAAATTGTTCTGATGCCTGACTCATGTGGAAATTTGCTTTGACACTTCCGTGAATATTCCACCAAGATTTTGAATGTGTCTCTCCTACACAGAGAGCCCCAGACATAATACACATTGTTTCATTTCATCTGACATTAGGTGACACAGAAGAATAGTAACATATGCTAATAAATACCTCAGAAATATCCTTTAAAAAAAAAATTTACTTATTTATTTTGGCTGCGCCGGGTCTTAGTTGCGGCACGAGAGATCTTTGTTGCGGCATGCATGTGGGGTCTGGTTCCCCGACCAGGGATTGAACCTGGACCCCCTGAACTGGGAGCACGGAGTCTTACCCACTGGACCACCAGGGATGTCCCCTTAGAAATATTCTTGATGACAATATATAGTTAGAATGAGAGGCATGAATGGGTTAACCCCATCAATTAACCTCTAGGAAGAAAAGCATAGGATCTCTCTCTCTCTCTTTTTTTTAAACCTAGAAAGCCTTTAATTAAAGACCAGGATGGACAGCTCAGGGGTCCCCTCTGCCCCCTCCTCCCCACGGCACTC
Source organism: Eubalaena glacialis (assembly GCF_028564815.1). Classification (NCBI taxonomy): domain Eukaryota; kingdom Metazoa; phylum Chordata; class Mammalia; order Artiodactyla; family Balaenidae; genus Eubalaena; species Eubalaena glacialis. The sequence goes on from NC_083724.1 coordinate 118,325,459, forward strand.
CCCCATGTCTTGAAACTTGATATTAAGTCAATGTTTCAATTTGTCTCTAGCAAGTAAATTTCACAGAAAATCCAGCAAATGATACATTCTCTCAGCTTTATCAAGATGAAAAGATATTGAGTATTTTGAAATGTGATAACACAAAAACAGCAGAATTTTGTTCTTCTGCCTCATATGGCTTTAATCTGTAATCTAAAAAAGGAAGACTTTCCCAGTTTAGAAATGACGGGGCGGCGGGGTGGGGGGGGTGGGGGGCGGGACGGGGATAAATTAGGATTTTAGGATTAACATACACGCACTGCTATATATAAAATAGATAATCAACAAGGACTTACTGCAGAGCACAGGGAACTCTACTCAATGTTCTGTAATAACCTAAATGGGAAAAGAATCTGAAAAAGAATAAATGTATATAGATGTACAACTGAATCACTTTGCTGTACACCTGAAATTAACACAACATTGTAAATCCACTATAATCCAATATAAAATAAAAATTTTAATAAATTAAATTAAAAAGAAATGATGAGCAGCTGAATTTTGTGTAGTTATTAGTAGGAAGAGGCAGAAATAAAAGAGTTGCTTAAAATTTCTGAAAGCCATTAAGATTTTGAACCAGGAAATCCCAGTTGCCATTACAGAGCTCAATGCCAAACTTTTTTTCTCTAAAATTGTTCATTTTCATCCAGACTGTTAGCCCAAGATTTATTTTACAAAGTGTACTCTGCCCATGGTCTTTCACAGTGTGTGTTATTTATTGCAGGTTTTATTTATCTTACACCAACATTGATTTTTTTTTTAATGATTGTATTTGCAGCTTAAACCTTGCTAATCACCAGTAATGTCTATCATTACAGATATTTTTTTTATTTGGTTCTGAGAGCAGAACCAAATTTGTCCCTTATTTTCTCAGCCTCCCCCCATCCCACCTCCCCCCCCCAGAAAAAAACCAAACACCAAGTGAACAAAAATACGAACCTCTACTGCCATCCAGTGGTAGCTCTGAATTTTTTCAAATAAAACATCTCTGGTGCAGCAAGCCATGACTAGCAGTTTAAAAAGATTCTTTCCCTTAAATTGCTAGAATGTTTTAGATATTTTAATCTGAAACAACTAGAGATAAAAACTTTAAAAAGCAAACTCTGCATGTCTATTATATGTACATTATTATCAACAATATCATGTTTACCACTGCAACAAGATAATGAATCCAGTGATGGCCCATTCCCATCTTACTATGTTGAACGTGTGGCTTCTTTAACTTTTTGTCATGGAATAGAGATTCACGTGAAGTTGCAATAATAGCATATAGATTCTCATGCAAAAACTGCCAAGCTCTTTTCGGAGTGGTTGTACCATTTTAGATCCCTACCATCAGTGTGTGAGAAATTCAGGTTCTCGGCATTCTGGCCAGCATTTGGTCTTAGTACTGTGTTTTATTTTACTACTGATAGGTGTATAGTGATGTCTCGTTGTGGCTTTAAGGTGCATTTCCCTAGTAGCTAATGATGTCAAATTTCTTTTTGTGTGCTTACATGCTATCTACATCTTCTCTTTGTGAAATATCTGTTTATATCTTTTGCCCATTTTCTAACTTTTTTTTTTTTTTTTTTTGGCTGCTGACTTTTGAAAGTTCTTTGTATATTCTAGATGTAATTCCTTTGTCAGATATGCAGTTTGAAAATATTACCTACCAGTGTGTAGCTTGTCTTTTCATTCTATTAACAGGGTCTTTCACAGAGCAAAAGATTTTTATTTTGATGAAGTCCAATTTCGCAAATAATTTTTATGTATCATGCTTTTGATATCATGTCCAAGGGCTCTGCCCAGCCCTGTGTCCTGAAGGTATTCCCCCTTGCTTTTGTTTCTAAATGTTTTCTATTCTTACATTTTATATTTAAATCTCTGATCCATTTTGAGTTCATTTTTGAATAAGGCGTGAGGTTCAGGTTGAGCTTCACTTTTTAGGATGTTCGATTGCTCCAGCACCATTTGCTGAAAAGAATATCCTTCCTCCATGGAATTATTTCTGCACCTTTGTCAAAACTCAGTCAGAGTGTTTGTGTATAACATAGGACTTTTATTTTGCTTTATAGTTAAATATATTACATGAGGACTCCCAAGCGCAATCTTTTGGTGAAACTAATATGAAAAAAATGAAAAGAGACAATTTGATAAAAATGAAAAGGGAAGCTCAATAACATTAAATGACCTTGGCTAGGAATACATAGAAAATTATTCGAGATGAGGAATGGAATCTTATATAATCTTAACCTCACCAGCTGAATTAAAACCTAATTTTAAATGAAAAGCTGTATAACAAAACAGCAGAGAGCAGGGCTTTGCAATGGCTTCCATAGTTTAAATCCTGGAGAGGCCCTTTATCAGCAACAGGACGCTGGGGCCCCAGCAACTAAACCTTTCAATTTCTGCATTTTTCATCTTTGAAATATAAGTAATAATCCACGTCTCTCCTTGTGCTGCTGTGAGGCTGAATTAATACATGTGAAACACTTAGAGCAGCATTTGACATATTAGGAATGCAATCAATGTCAGCTATCATTAATCAGATCTGACATAAAAAGTGATTATTCCGGTGACGGCATGAGTCAAGTCTATCTTTCAGGATGAGCTGTATTAATCTTGAATCTAAAGCAGTTTCCCTACTCCAAGTTCATTTCTTCCTTGTAAAATGGGATGGTTGCAAGGAACAAATGAGCTAAAGTAGCCCGAGATTGTATTACCATGGTCAGTTACTGCTTTAGTAAAGACTACTCCTAAGATTTAAAATACTGGTTATCACAATGAGGTATCACCTCACACCAGTCAGAATGGCCATCAGCAAAAAATCTGCAAACAATAAATGCTGGAGAGGGTGTGGAGAAAAGGGAACCCTCTTGCACTGTTGGTGGGAATGTAAATGGATACAGCCACTATGGAAAACAGTATGGAGGCTCCTTAAAAAACTAAAAATAAAACTACCATACGACCCAGCAATCCCACTACTGGGCATATACCCTGAGAAAACCATAATTCAAAAAGAGTCATGTACCACAGTGTTCATTGCAGCTCTATTTACAATAGCCAGGACATGGAAGCAACCTAAATGTCCATCGACAGATGAATGGATAAAGAAGGTGTGGCACATATATACAATGGAATATTACTCAGCCATAAAAAGAAACAAAATTGAGTTATTTGTAGTGAGGCGGACGGACCTAGAGTCTGTCATACAAAGTGAAGTAAGTCAGAAAGAGAAAAACAAATACCATACGCTAACGCATATATATGGAATTAAAAAAAAAAAGGTTCTGAAGAACCTGGGGGCAGGGCAGGAATAAAGATGCAGATGTAGAGAATGGACTTGAGGACACGGGGAGGGGGAAGGGTAAGCTGGGACGAAGTGAGAGAGTGGCATGGACATATATACACTACCAAATGTAACATAGATAGCTAGTGGGAAGCAGCTGCATCACATGGGGAGATCAGCTCGGTGCTTTGTGACCACCTAGAGGGGTGGGATAGGGAGGGTGGGAGGGAGACGCAAGCGGGAGGAGATATGGGAATATATGTATACGTATAGTTGATTCACTTTGTTATACAGCAGAAACTAACACAACATTGTAAAGCAATTATACTCCAATAAAGATGTTAAAAAATAAAATAAAATAATAAAATAAAATAAAATACTGGTTATCATCATTTACTGTTATCAATAATATCAAGTGTTTCTGGAGCCCTGATGTGTATAGAAAGTACTGTGGTGGCTACTAGGGTTAAAAAGCAATAAAAGCAGTCATTATGCTAGATTGCATCTTACAGTTCACAAGCAAAAGTAGGCCATTCAAAATAGAAAAGGGAGGGAAGCTACAGCTCCCAGAGGCTTATGAGACTAACCAGGTTCAGTATCCATCAAGCCCAAATGTGGCTGGAGGGCTGGGGAATTTCAACTCCAGCAACTCTATTGACCTAGTTTTTAAAGACAGGGCCAACTTTGTGCAAACTCATGCAAATGAAGTTTCTCTGCTCTCCTAAGACAGAGAAACACAGATTAAGGAAATCTCCAGCTACAGAAGCGCAGCAGAGTTTGATCAACTTAATTAGCATACATGAGAATTAATCATCGACAAAGAGAACTCCGTATGGTGCATTAAAGCACCGCGGATACTTATTTCTCATGAAGATAATGACCTAATACATAATATTATTTTTTAAATATATCATTATTTTGAAAGAAAGGTAGCACAGGCTGCTTGTCTGCAAGTTCCTGGAACCTCTGGTAACATCCTAGGGTAAGCCAAATCACTGTTCCCACCACCGCTGCCTCCTGACAATGCACCAATTTTCAGCAGATAGAGAGTGACATCTTGTTGATTCAGCCCACCTCACTGATGGCAAATACCTCCCTTGTCCAGAGAAGCAAGAGGACTCAGAGAAGCCAACTGAACTCATTGTAAGCAAAGCCATAGCCCACTCAGGGGAGCAGTCGCTGCAACAAAAGCATAAGTGGCTTAGCAAGTTTAGATTGAAAAAAAAAAAAAGTTGTTCATATTCTTGCAATAAGTAAGTAGATTCAACTTGGAAATCAACGTCTCCTCTTGACCTTATAACATCACTCTCTCCATCCTAGTCTATTAACTTTTTTTGAAAAATCATAATAACACTGTACTTTTTCCTATGGATTAATTTGTTGTGTATTTAGTATTTTGAAGACAAGGAGTTTTAGCATGGTTATTTATTTATTTATTTTCAGGATCATGTCCATGTCTTTTCAAAAGAAAGTCCCAGTAACATAGCCAAGACCGGAATGGCTCCCTGAAGCTGAACCATTTTCAGCATGGGAGCAGGAAAGAGAATTCACTCAGTGACGCAGTGCAAACCCTGAACTGTCCGAAACACTTTGGGAGTGACCTGAAATGCCCGTGCATCTGTTTCCTTTGATCAGTGACAGCCTGTCTCTCTTTTTCCTTTCCACCTAAATATAGTTTATGGACCTGAGGAAGCGTGATCATGACCAATTTGGAGGGAGAAGGGATGTAGGAATTGGATCCAAGATTGCTGTTACCCTGTGGGATGAAGGGGTATTGTTTGTTTTTGGCATTTTGAAAGTAGCTCGTAAAGCCAGAGAAGGGACCAGCTTCAACCAAGGGCGTGTGGGTGTTTTACTGCAATATCATCACAGGACTGTCCACGGGTAAAGGTTGCTCACAACAGTAAGCAACTTACACTCTTGCAGCTGGCTCAGTCTGGAATTGCTCTGAATGTGAGCTTCTCCCACACCTCCAATTCTAATTACAAAGACTGTCAGAGAAGGAATCAGGAGACTGGAGCAAAATTCAGCGGGGAGATCTCAGAGAAGAAGGGAGGAAAGCAGGCTAAATAAAAGACAGAACATCACTGGACGCAGGAAGAAAAGTTTTCCCTGAATAAAATTTTTAAAAATGACAACACTTGACTTTATAGTTGAAGTGGCAAAGAACAGACCGGTGAATTATAACTTTAAAAATACCTGTGTGAGAATGCTGCAAAAATAGTTTTATAAGGCATCTCCATTTAAAGAATATTATATCATCGTGATCCCTGGTAGAGCAATTTTACCTTTCTGTTCTGAAGACCATGTAGGCGAGAATCAGAGATCCACAGGGATGTATTTGATTTACGAATGGTCAAGCTGAGGTAGTGTAGGTGAACAAAGAAGATCTGGAATACGATTGGTTTAAGTGGAAGGTTTTAAATTAGATGTTAAAAATAACTGCCCGGTAATGGAGCCAACTTCGAACCAATGTGAACTCTTTCCTGGTGTCTTTATAAATTGGTGTAAGTCATGTGCCATATGGGAGTTCATCTGACCCTTGGTGAGCTGGGTAAACCTGGACTTGAACCCTACATTTCCACTTGTTGCAGAAGTCCAAAGTCATTCTATGACCGTTGGCGAATGTCTGGACATTTGCTCTCTCATGGCTTCCTCTGCTTCCTGGGCTCTTGTTCCACACAGGCTGACTGGGTGCCCCCTCTTATTGACCTAGATATCAAACGGCTCCTGTATTGTCTGCCTCAAAATGTGAACCAAAGCATTTGTAAACGTGCGATTTTACTGATGATCGGAAAGGTTGGGGGGCAAAAACACATCACTTATTATATTTCCCTGTTCTCCGGGTCCATTTTTACCGCTCAGCACCAGAAGTTTCTCTCCTGGCTTTTTCTCTGCAGCACCTGCTCCTCTGTTTTGCTGGCTTGTCTCTCCTCTTCTGCCCACCTCTTTACTCCCTCTCCCCCCGACCCTGTCCTTCTCGGTATTACCTCATGCACAGCAACCTCCCTGGCCTCTGAAGTCACCAGCTGGAGCACTCCCAGCATTTATGAACTTGTTTTCTGAGCAGAAAGGGCTCATAGAGAAGAATTCTGGGCCAAATGTTAGGATAATATTTTCTAACTGTATCATGTTATGTCTGTATTTGAATGAAAGACGTTTGGTGTGGTGATGTTGAAAATCATTAGAATGGAACACATGACTTCTCGACAGTTTATCCCATTTAATCCTTAGCAAGTGTAGGGAAGGAAAAACTTTTCCTCTACCTTCCTGGGCTCAGTAACTGAGAATCTGTAGCGCACTTACTGGTTTAGACATATTCCACTACTAGACGGTAATCTTCTCGCACAATTGTTTTTTCAAAAAATATTTCTGGAATAATGAAGTAAGTAGCAATCTTATTTTAGTGAAATTACTAAAGAAAGTTCCTCAGTTTTCCTCTATAGGCTTAATATCCAACCAAAGTCGTTGGTTGAATGAATCAGAATGAGTTGACCTTGAGTCCAAACGGAGTAGTTTGTCTATCTCACAGTCTTACATTCATGTCTCATTAAGTGTTATCAACTTACCCCCAAGGAATGTGAACCCTCATTATTTAGTAATAATTTTTCCCTAAATTCTGTCATATGCTCCCATAGCCACAAAAACTGTCTGCGTTGGTTGGGTTAGACTAATTTGTTTTCACAATAATTTCCTTGATTGATGTGTAGCTCAGAGAAGTAAAGTGAGCTTCCTAGTTCATCACTATGATTATCAAAATAATGCTCAGCGTTTCTAGAAAGAGCATCCCTGGTGCCAGCCAGAGTACCTGGGACATAGCTGATGATTACTTAAAATGCGTTGAATGAATAAATCAACAAATTAAAGCACAAGGGGTTTAACTCCTAAAAATACAAACACTTTTTCATTCATTTAAGCCAATCTGGCCTCATCCTCCCTGAAACAGTGATAAGAATTAGTCGAAGTCAATCAGAATCAACCCCAAATCTTTGCCCAGCTATGCAGGAGAGGAATGAGTAGTTCTCTGAGTAACTTTTTTCTAAAACAAAGGCCAAAACAGACCGATTATCTACCTGGGTCTTTTTTTTTTTTTTTTTGGCTGCACCTCACAGCATGTAGGATCTTAGTTCCCTGACCAGGGATGGAGCTTTCAGCCCCTGCAGTGGAAGCCCGGAGTCTTAACCACTGGCCCGCCAGGGAAGTCCCTAGCTTATCATTTTTAACTGTGGCCAGTTTCCTTAATTGTGACTCCAGACATCTCATCAGTGAACACTTGCCACTAGGTCTCCCTCGTGGGGAGGTTGTCCATCAGCGGAGGACGTGTACTTTCTCCGTCATGCCGCAGGGCACCGAACAACACCCGGGCCACCCCGATGCTTACAAAAAGACCACAAGGAGCTCTCTTATCCTCACCTGATTTTCTGAGCTAAACTGCAACGGTTGCAGAGCAAGTGATGAAAACGGAGAAAGGCTGTTGATTAGAAACATTCAGCCCCACCTCACACACAGGAGGCAGAGCTCAGCCTCCTGCCAGCATCACTGCCTTTTCCCCAGGGTGTGCGCTTTGTCTGGGGAGCGCGCCCCTCTCAGAGCACCACTGGGAGGAAACGAGTCAGAACGGGATTCTGGGCTGACGTTCATCGCTGACTTTCATGACCTCTTTCCACGGCTGGAAAAGACAACCATGAACAAGGCTTCTCCGGGAGAAGACAAGCTGCCGCCTTCTGTGCTTCCCATGCAGACCATCGCCTAATTCCTACCTCTATTTTTTAAGGTTAGGAATGAGGCTGATTCTTCTCCTGCATCAGAATAATCATAACAGATATACCAGGGACTTCCCTGGTGGCGCAGTGGTTAGGAATCCGCTTGCCAAGGCAGGGGACACGGGTTCGAGCCCTGGTCCGGGAACATCCCACATGCCGCGGAGCAACTAAGTCCATGCACCACAACTACTGAGTCTGCGCTCTAGAGCCCGTGAGCCACAACTACTGAGCCCGCATGCCACAACTACTGAAGCCCGCGCACCTAGAGCCCATGCTCCACAACGAGAAGCCACTGCAATGAGAAGCCCGCGCACCGCAACGAAGACCCAAATACAGCCAAAAATAAATAAATAAGTAAATAAATTTTAAAAATTAAAAAAAAAGATACACCAACAGAATAGGCAAAATTTGGGGCAAACATTTGGATCTGCTTCTGATAACTGGTTAACAACTATTGGCCAGTGGGGGAGGCAAGGGACTCAAGTGAAGAGCCCTTGTGGGATGAGGTACTGTCTGCCTTTGATGGACGGAAGAGGATGCTTCAGAGTTTGCCGGGAAAGAAGTACTGTGCTATCCGGCCTCAGGGGCCACCCTGGCAGGTCCAGACACAAGAGCAGCTGACATTTGCTGTGGTGATCAGTACTGATCTTGATCAGTGCCTCCAGCTGTCTCCAAATGCGTCCTCTTCCCAGCTGCTGCGGCTCCAATAGCTTCGGTTTTATGTATTTCTTTAAGAACAGATCCCCTGTTATTATCTTGAAACGGAACATCAGAAACACATCAGTTTTATGTCTCTCACTCATCTGGAGTTCAAAGTATTGCAACAGTTCTGTTTCTTTTCTGTAAGAAATCACAGCAGGTGACCCTGAGGTTTCCCAACTTGAAGTAAGTGCATTGAACAGTCAGGGGTTTCGAAGATTTAGCTCATGAACGAAAAGTCCACACTAACCATGTATCGGGTCGGAATGACTTGCTGTTGGAAAATAAACTGCTATAACAGCTCAGAGCGAACACTGAGTTTTGTCAAAAATCTGTCACTTTCAAGGACAGTGAAGATTGCATTTAAGGAGTCACTTTGCTTCTGCCTTTGCAGATGTGGTTTCCTACATACCCTATAAAATGAATCTGTGGAAGTAATCAAGGAATATCCACGACCCAATGATGAAATAAAAAGATCACTCAAGAATTATTAGGTTATTTTTTTGTTAGATATTAATCAAAAAATTCCAACCTGCTTTATTGATAATTGATATCATCTATTTTGACTTAATTCTTTAATTTCATTTCTTGGAAACAAGGCACATGATTTTCTCTGTAAAAGTTCAATTACCAGTTGAAACTGCATTACGTTTTTAAGTTACTGAATTAAATTAGGTGCTTTGATACAGTTATTGACTGAACAGTTTAACATCAAGCTATAAGAACACGGAGACATTTACAATGAATCAATAGTATTGGCAAAGCCACCTGCCAGCTGACCTGCAAATAGCAAATCTCAGCTCCCATTTTGTGAAAACTGATGTATTTTCACACCTAAAGTTGCCTCTTTTTTTTTTTCTTTTTTCCCCAAATGTTCATCTTAAGGAATTAAATCTGAGAAAGGGGGGAGTGTTGTGTTTTGAGGAAAGAGGTCACCAAACAGACTCCAAACCCTGAAGTGGGGCAGTAAGGCCTTTGCTCCTTTGCTCAATTCCTTCTCTTCACCCACAGTGTCCCCTCACCTGAGAACAGAAATCAGATTTAAAACAAGACAAAACATACAAACAAACAAAAAAACCAGGAGAGGGAATTAAAATAGCTGCAGCTAAAGCAATAGGATTTTTGAACAGTAGAGAGAAATCACTGGGAAATATTATTATCCTTGTTGTCAGAAACTTGGGGTCACATAGGAAGTTGTATCAAGGGGCCTCTGGGATCCAGGGATAAAGCAGGACTAGAAAAAAACATTTGGCAAGAATGTGGGAGGAATCAGGCTGCCACTCAAAAAATTACTGTCCTTTTATTACTCAAGTGGCCCAAATAGGAAACGGATTCCTCTGATATGTGATAAAGACCTTTACAAGGTTGTAATAGTGGCCAGGTTTCTTGGTTACCATTACCGTACCAAGTAGAAATATTTCATTTCAAAGATATTTTTCTGACTGTCTTAAATCCTGTGTGTAAAGAGGAAGCAAAAAAAGAAGAGAAAAACAGAAAACGGTATGTTAGGCCACAAGGGTAAAAAGACAAAAAAAATATGGTCTGTGTACGTACAGAGCACACAGTCTTTGGAGGAAAATATTATAAAAATAAATTAAAATGTAACATGGTAAATGCTATTACAGAGATGCGGATAAAACGCGGATGGAGGACAGGGCAAGGTCGGAATCCTCACGGCATTTGAGATGGGAATTGAAGAAATAACAGCAATTTGCCAAGAAGCAAGAAAAATGCAAGCGTGGTACTCCAGTCAGGAAGAACAGTGCTGGAGCCTGGCATTTACAGGATGAGACAGTCAATGAGAGAAGAGTATACAGTGCATGGAAGATACAAACGCAAGAGAGGCTGCAAAGTCTGCGAGGAGCCAGAACAAAAGGCCCTTCTCCCAATCTGCCCAGGCAGTGCTTCTCCAGCTTTCACTTGAACCTGAATCACCTAGAGGAGGGCTTGATCCATCACAGGGCAGGGGAACTAAGAGTTTTGCTTTCAGTAGATCGGTGGGAGAGGGGGGGGTTAGATGGGGCGTTTGGATTGGAGGTGAGGATGGGGGTGAGGCAAGACTTTGCTAATTCTGCAGAGCCAGGGACCACCCTGCCAGGTAACACTGAGATAAGGTGCTCTGATTTCATCCTGAGGGCGATGGAGCGACCACAACGACAGACCATAGAGCACTATGAATGGAGAGACATGCGTATCATTGGCTTTGGTTTACAGAGGGGCGTATTACCCAAGTATGAAAGTCTGGTAATGGGAAAATCAATATGGGATTACTAAATATTCTAATTGAGAGATAAACAAAAGTCTCAGTTCCCTGACCAGGGACTGAACCTGGCCATGGCAGCGATTGTGCCGAATCCTAACCACTAGATCACCAGGGAACTCCCGAGAGCTTCCTATCCTGGTAGAAACTGAAATAAAGAGGAATGGCAAAGAAATGTGTCTTAGGTAGAAGCAATAGGATTGGGCATCCTCTTGGATTTGAGAGTCGCCATAAAGAAAGAAATAAGGAAGGACAAAGTAAGTCTTAGCCCAGGAGAACAGGCACATAATAGAGGCATTAACGGAAGCATAGACTAGAAAACACTGGAGCAGGTCTCAAGAAGGAGGGGTACTGTGACTTCTATTTCCAGCAATATTGCTTTTTTTTTAAAGATATTTTTTGATGTGGACCATTTTTCAAGTCTTTATTGAATTTGTTACAATATTGCTTCTGTTTTGCATTTTGTTTTTTTGGCTGTGAGGCATGTGGGATCTTAGCTGCCCGACCAGGGATCGAACCCGCACCCCCTGCATTGGAAGGCGAAGTCCCAACCACTGGACCACCAGGGAAGTCCCCCAGCAATATTGCTTTATAGATAATTTTAAAAACATCCTGTACAATGCTGGATTAAAAAACAAATCCTTTTTAGGGCAGTGAAAATACCCTATATGATACTATAATGATGGATACGTTTCACTAGACATTTGTGCAACCCATAGAATGTACAACCCACAGAGTGGATCCTAAGGTCAACTACGGACTTTGGGTGATAATGACATGTCTATGTAGGGTCATCCTTGGTAAAATGTACCATATGGTGAAGGATGTTGATAACAGGGGAGACCATGCATGTGTGGGGCAGGGGGTACATGGGAATCTCTGTACTTCCCTTTCAATTTTGTTGTAAGCCTTAAGTTGCTCTAAAAATACATATAAAGTCTTTTGAAAAAACCAAATCTTTTTGACATTTAGGAAGGCAGACAGTGTCTGATGCTGCTCAAAGATTAAATAGGACAAAAAAAAAAAAAAAAAGATTAAATGGAATACAGAACAAATCTTTTCAGATTTGGCAGCCGGAGATCATTCATTATCTTCCTAGTGAAAGTAGTTTCCCTCAACAGGGAGAGAATAAGCCCAAGTGTAATCAGTTGAGGGGTGCGTGGAAGTTCAGAACGTGGGCACACCAAGTGTGACTGCGCTCCTGAGAAACGTGATAGTGAAGAGAAGGGAGGTTACACGAACTTGGTGGAATGTTTGGATCGAGAGAAATTGGTGGTGGTTGTTTAAGGATAAGAGGAATTTTTAGCCTGTTTGGAGGCAGTTGCCAATGGAAAGGAAAGATCCAAAATTCTTAAGATTGGCTATAACTGGTCAAGCAAGGCCTACAAGTAGGCAGGAAGTATTAAGAGATGTCAGCCAGAGGATGTTCCGTTTTCCTCTTTCTCCCATATCAGTAAGAGCTAAATAATTGTCACCGATGACACTTTGTGAGTAAGTATTGGATGTGAATCTCATGTTACCAGCTGAGTTGCACCTGCTGTATTTATTTTCATTATTTTTTTTTATAAATCAACTTAATTTCAGTTTCCAAGCCCCACTGGGCTACTGTGAAACTTACCGGTCCTTCTGAGAGTCTTTCCCTGCCCCACCCAGAGTATTGTTCTGGTTCTGGGGTCACGTGAAATGATATTACAGGCTCTGGCCATCTGCGACCATCCTCCCAATGACAAGAGGGATCCCCTGAGCCTGTCGGTGTGGCTCCTTCAGCTTTGGCCCATCTTTACTATTCTTCCTTATCCTTAGGAGCCCACTGTGATCCTGTCCAGGCCCCCCTGCCCGAGGCTCTGTGATGGCCCTCCTCTTGGGGGTCTTCCCAGCTTTTCAGGCTCTGCCCCAAAGCATGCAGACCCCTCTGTTCTCAGGATTCCCAGCCCCCTCCTCCTCTCCCCCTGCTTGGGGTCCTTCTGTGTCCTCTGGAGGAGCATGTGTTCCTTTATGTTTTTTCAAGACACTCTATCTCTGTCTTCAAATTACAACCTCCCCCCCAACCTCACTTCCTGCTTCCTTCAAAACCTAAATTCTCGGAAGGTTTGAGCCTTTGAAGAAATAAAAGAATGATTTTCAAGCCAGTTGCACTTTTCTGTCCTGCTCTAAATTGCTTGAAATGTTGGTGTGGCGGGCGGAGGACAGAAAGAAAGTAGAAGATACGGAGGGGAGATAGTCAAACACACTCAAGCACACATGCACATCATGTGCCAGCACATATGCCAAACATTTTACATGTACTGGCGCATTTAAACCTCATACAACCACACGAGAGAGTATTATCTCCATTTTACAAATGAGAAAACTGAGCCTTTGGGAGATTAAGTTATTTGTCCAGGTTTTAAAAACTAGTACATAATAAAAGTAAGAATTCAACTAAAAAACCTCAGCCCCAAATCCACCCAATTAATCACTTTACTAACCTCTGCCTAATGATAAGTTTTCTAAAGATAAAATAATATGGACCTTTACATAGATCTACTGAAACAGCAAGAGGCTTCAGAAAGGTCTGCCTTTTATTTATAGTTATGTAGAGTTTAAAGACATGATTAGCCCCATTTCCCAGAGAAATATATGAAAATGAACTTTAACATGGGTATAATAACACCAAATATTTATTTAAAGCTTAGCCTTGACTTTAGACTTTTTAAGGACAGGGTAAACACTTCTATCTCCCCTGAAAATGCCTAACACATTCCCTATAAAGAGTAAATAATAAATAGTAATCTATATTCCCACCTATAAATAGATCTGGCAGTTGCTCAGTGAGGCTCATACAGGGCTCAGGGCGGAATAACTGTCCTGGGAAAGCAGATCTTTAGATACTAGATACTTACTGCCAGGAAACCTTGTGTTCATCTTGAGACCCGAGTGCTTTTTTATTTTAGGGGCCCTCTCAATTGTGTTATTGATGCATAGTATCGTAGGGTAGGCAGTCTGGTACCTACCCCAAGAAAATGCAGGGATAGAGTGGCAAGGTATAGAACATTGTGACCACCCTTTAGAAAAGGGATTTAAATATATGTATCAGATTTTTTTAAAAAAAATTCCATTCCCTTTGACTCAGTCATTCTACTTCTGAAAATTTAACCCTGATCGTCTTTGGATGGGTCAACTTCGCTAAGCTACAGTCCCAGTTATTCATGAACGCTTATCTGCTACGAAGGTATTTTTTTTAGATGTGATTAAAGTAAAAACTCAATCGACTGTGAGTAAGAGATTATCCTAGATATCCTGAGTAGGCCTTATTCAATCAGCTAAAAGGCCTGAAATGCGGCTGAGGCTTCTCAGAAGAAGCCATTCTGCTTGTGGACGGACGGCAGTTTCAGGCCAGCCCAGAGGGTGCCAGCCCGCTCTTCCTAACGTCCTGCCCTGAGATTCCACGCTTGCCTCGCAGGCCTCCACGAGGTGAGCCAGCTCCTTGAACTCTATCTCTTAGCATACATCTCCTACTGCCTCTGCTTCTCTGGGGGAGCCCTGACTGATACTCGAAAAAGAAATAATCTGAAATTTGTGAAAGTTTCATGTAATGAGGTGACCACAAGAGCATCTTTATAATAGCAAACTTAAACGTGCACTATTGTGAGTTCAGCTAATGTAATTATGGCACAGTCACTGGTTAGATGTCTACACATGAAATTTTGGTAATAGTATAAGAAAAGCTTATGTTTAAGTTTAAAATGTAGGATAGGTTACTCAGCCATAAAAAGAAATGAAATTGAGTTATTTGTAGTGAGGTGGATGGACCTAGAGTCTGTCATAAAGAGTGAAGTACGTCAGAAAGAGAAAAACAAATACCGTATGCTAACGCATATATATGGAATCTAAAAAAAAAAAAAAAGAAATGGTCATGAAGAACCTAGGGGCAAGATGGGAATAAAGACACAGACCTGCTAGAGAATGGACTTGAGGATACGGGAAGGGGGAAGGGTAAGCTGGGACGAAGTGAGAGAGTGGCATGGACATATAAACACTACCAAACGTAAAATAGTTAGCTAGTGGGAAGCAGCTGCATAGCACAGGGAGATCAGCTCGGTGCTTTGTGACCACCTAGAGGGGTGGGATAGGGAGGGTGGGAGGGAGGGAGACGCAAGAGGGAAGAGATATGGGGACATATGTATATGTATACATATACATATGATTCACTTTGTTATAAAGCAGAAACTAACACACCATTGTAAAGCAATTATACTCCAATAAAAATGTTAAAAAAAAAAAGGACGGATAGAAACTATAGAGAGTATGGTCCCAATTATGTAAAAGCGTATCCAAAAAAAAGCTTAGAAGGGAACTTGTATTAAAAGACGTTGTCTTTG
Organism: Eubalaena glacialis; assembly: GCF_028564815.1. Taxonomy (NCBI): domain Eukaryota; kingdom Metazoa; phylum Chordata; class Mammalia; order Artiodactyla; family Balaenidae; genus Eubalaena; species Eubalaena glacialis. The sequence goes on from NC_083724.1 coordinate 118,340,852, forward strand.
GGAGGTAGAACTATTTATTATATTTTAAACTGAGAAAAAGCAAAGTAAATTTTAATACTTAAAAAAAAATCTAGCAGTTTATGTGGTGCATTCTTTCAGAATTAAGGATATTTCCAAATATACATAATTTAAAAACTACTGCTTTTAAATTCATGGGCATTTTTCCAAGAAATCTGGTGCTTTAAGATTTTATGCAATGATAATATATTCTTACATAATACCTAAACTTGAATAACTTTATTGCAAATCTGGTGAGCTGCTTGATTCTAGGGCCAATGGCATAAATAAGATGAAGCCAGGAATCATTGCGAAGGAAGGAATGAGCACTCTGAAGTTTCCAATACTTTGAATAACAGAGCAAAGCAAGTTTGAATAACTTGTTCTTATTCAAGTCACAAGTTGTGATACATTCTGTACAGCGCTAGTAAAGGCTTACTATACCTAGCACAACCTGTCAGAAACTATGCACATAAAAAGTACAGATAAGATAGTTATTGTGATCCTCCTTGCTGAATAGTTGCCTGAAATTAGATTTTGAGCTGGACGTCTTTCTATCAAAACGAACTATAATTTTAGCAGTTGTTATAATAGGCATATATTTTAACACTTATATATCTGCTTCTATGCAAAAAAGAAAAATATGACGGATGCTTCTCACAAGCCCACGCTTCCTTCACCACCACCGCCCCCCTTACCCCACCATCTGCGTGTGCACACGTGTCTGAACACATCTTTCCTGTCCTAAGGCACCTTTGAAAATCAACGGTTTTTGTCAGAAAAGGAGTCAGACAAAAGAGATAGATGGAAACAGGGCTATAGACCCATGAGATATTTTACGTAATTAAATCTGATGTGTGCGCAGAAATGAGGTATAAAGTGAATTTTCTGTCTTCTAGGATTTGTCCAATGAGGATAAACACTCGGTAATATTCCTTAGTCCTAGCTGCCACATTCAGTAATTGACCGCCTAATCTATTATCACTTCTTTTTTTTTTTTTTTAACATCTTTATTGGAGTAAAATTGCTTTACAATGGTGTGCTAGTTTCTGCTTTATAACAAAGTGAATCAGCTATAAATATACATATATCCCCATATCCCCTCCCTCTTGCATCTCCCTCCCACCCTCCCTATCCCACCCCTCTAGGTGGTCACAAAGCATGAGCTGATCTCCCTGTGCTATGCAGCTGCTTCCCACTAGCTATCTATTTTACATTTGGTACTGTATATAAGTCCATGCCACTCTCTCACTTCGTCCTATTATCACTTCTTAAACATATTTTGTACACACATTTAAACAGACTTTAAGTCTAAAGCAAATACCTCTAGAGCAGCAACTATTTTTTTACGTTATTTTGTATTTTATGGTGTGTAAGAACCCATCGTTTCTTATACAGGAGGACTATTGATATTTCAGTAGGTTACATTTGAAAATATATACTTTAAAGGCACAAGAATGTGGATACTAAATACAGGGGCAGTGGGTTTCCTTTTCTGCTTGCCTTGTGTCTCTAGTTCTGGCGTGACTCCAGATTCTCAGATTTGAAAGAAGTCAAACTTTGGAGATTCTGAGATCATACAGCAGGCTTTAGGTTAGGGACATCCTCCAATACCTGTGTGTGCTTCCCTCCCTCAGCACTCCTGGGGGTACCAACTTCTTTGAAAAAAACATCCTGGGGAGGCATGCTCTTTAGCCAAAAGTCCTGAACGCTATGAGATCATAATCATAATTTCATACAGAAATTTTGGAAGACGTCAATAAAGTTTGGCAATGTGCTGTGGGCATATGTGCTTGTTAGAGAAAACATGTAGTGACTGTGAAGAGTTGATGACAATTCTGGATCCTTTTCTTTGAACCATCTGTTTTCATTTACATTCAGTTGTTCATCTGCTATTCATTCAGGAAGGATTTTTAGTAGCTTAGACATATATAAGCAGTTGAATAGTTGAATCTATATGGAAAGCTAATAATACAGTCAATGATGAGAAAAGGTTAACGCAGAGTTTATTATATGTGTGTGTGTATACAAATATATATATCTGGCAATTTCCCCTTTTACTTGTAGCCTTATCGCTTTTATTTGTACTAGAACTTATTATGAATGATAATGTTGTTAGTTGCTGAGGCAAGTGGCCATTCAGATCTCTGATTCTCAACCTCGAGTTCTTATGTTCTGAAGATGTGCAATTCTGTGCCATGGAATAAACGTGGGTTTCTATCCTGGAGCATTAGATAAGCCCTCTCTTATGTAAGGCATTATTTTTATGTGAAGGCAAGTAAGATTATTAAGTAAAATGCAAAATCCATTTATTTATTTATTTATTTATGGCTGCGTTGGGTCTTTGTTGCTGCGTGCGGGCTTTTCTCTAGTTGCGGCGAGCAGGGGTTACTCTTCATTGTGGTGCGTGGGCTTCTCGTTGCGGTGGCTTCTCTTGTTGCGGAACATGGGCTCTAGGCACGCGGGCTTCAGTAGTTGTGGCGCACGGCCTTAGTCGCTCCACGGCATGTGGGATCTTCCCGGACCAGGGCTCGAACCCGTGTCCCCTGCATTGGCAGGTGCATTCTTAACCACTGTGCCACCAGGGAAGTCCCCAAAATTCGTTTTTAAATAAAACACTTGGACCACCTCAAGCTATACCCTTAGACTTCTAAGGCTACACGTCTCATTCACACATTTTTAAACAGAACACCAAAGGTGCAAGACATGAAAAAAAAAAATTAGACTTCATTAAAATGAAAAACGTTTGCTCCTTAAAAAAAAAAACAAAACGCCATTAAGAAAATAAAGGAAAGCCAAAAACTGGGAGAAAATATACATGACACATATGTCAGACGAAAAACTTGTATCCAGAATATAGAAAGAACTCTTATAATTTAATAACAAGAAGACAAACAACTCAAAAAATGCCAAACTGTTTCCCAAGGTGGCGTACAATGCCCCCCTGCAGTGTATGAAAGTCAGGTTACTTACTAACTTGTGTGATCTTTGGCAAGTCACGACACCTCTCTCAGACTCAGAAACAGCAGTAGAATGCAAAACTAGTCACAGTGAAGCTCCTTCCAAGACGTGGAGTCTTTTCCCCCAAACTTTGAAACCTGGCAGGCCTTGTGACCTGCGCTGACCAACTGAATGCCCTAGAAATGAGGCTGAGCTAGTTCCAAGCCTGGGCCCCAGGAGGTCTTGGAGTTTCCACTCTGCAGCTTTTGGAATCTGGAGGGCATCCCATGAACAAGCCTGGGTTTCTAGGCTAGAGAAGAGCCCTGTTGTCTCAGCTAAGGCCCTTCTAGACTAGGAAGCCTCAAAGTGACTTGTGATCACAAGTTCACAGCTCTGCCAGATCACCTAGACCAGGTCAAGACCAAGAATCAGCCAGCGAAGCCCTGCCTAAATCACTACCCACAAAATCACATTCACGGTTGATAGTTTCAGCCGATAATTTTGGAGGGTTTGTTAATCACAACAGATAATTGATAGAGACAGCTCACCAGTGAAATGGGATAACACAAGTTATCTACCTAATAGGACTATTGGGAGATTTATTTATTTTTATTAATGAATTTTTTTATTGGAGTTTAGTTGATTTACAATGTTGTGTTAGTTTCTGCTGTACAGCAAAGTGTGTCAGTTATACATACACATCTATCCACTTTTTTAGATTCTATTCCCATACAGGTCATTACAGAGTAGTGAGTAGAGTTCCCCGTGCTATACAGTAAGTCCTTGTTAGTTATCTATTCTTGGGAGATTTAATGAGATAATATATATATAATCCACTCTGCCCGGTCAGAGTGAGTACTCAGATAGGTTAGCCATGATTAGTTACTGTTATTATTATGATCTTTAGCTTGTGGGAGAGCGGACTTTTTCAAAAGTCTGACACTTCATGTGGCTAATATGTTACTTCATAGCCTATGAAACTTCCCACTTTGAAAAAATATTTACATCATGAGCTACAGTGTAGCCCTCCTACTACACTGGCTGAAAATTACCCTTCCTGACAAGAAAGGTGGAGGCGCTTGTCCAGACCATGGCTGTTAATGCAAATATGTTGCTGCTTCAGAGAGGAAAAAACTTGATGGTTCTTCTCCCTACTAATCTATCAGCTCCTGTTCTTCTATCAAATGACGTGAGCTTTTTGTCTTGAGTGGCGTCACGCTGGACCGATCAGGTGTAAGGGAGGGAGAGAGGAGAGCGTCCAAATACTATCAAAGAGACAGAGGTTCCAAGAGGGCCACACAGAGCGACTTGAGTACAGTAATCTCATCGACTGTTGCTTTGACGTTAGCTGGGACGCTGAGCTCCATTCCGTGAATATTACCACAAATGATGATGCTCGTCTGAATGTAAGATTTAGGATTTTGTTCCAACGCGTGTTGTCTCCATGTTCCCAAGCCCCCAAGTATAAAAGATGTAAATATTTCTAAAAAACATATTCTAAAAAAATATTCCTAAACCTACAGAGGCTGATCAAACACTAATCCTTTTTAATCTTCCCTTTAATTTTTTGGCATAATTTTCAAAAGTTTTACAAAATCTCAGAAGTATATTAACTGTTATGCTAACAAGTGTTAATGTAGTTCCTGTCTTTCCCCGAAAGGACTATAAAACTGCACGGCTTTTAGGATTTAAGGCACGGATAGAAATACTCTATCCAGGTGTTTCTAAATCACCTTCCACAATCTCAAGCGATGCTGTACTTGAATAATTCTGGCAAAATGTCTTAGGGCGTCGTCTGTGTTACCTAACATCAAGTTATGCTACATCCAGAATAAATGCATAAAATAAAGCAAAGCCTGCTGATGTATTTATTTTCAGGACACTCTGTCATATGAATTTTATAATCATATTTGGAAATCCAGCTGTAAAGGTATGTGTACTAGATAAATGGCTATTGGGCATTTGACAGAACACAAGATTGAACTGTACATAGTAAAGAAAAATTCTAAACCAATGTTGGAGCAATTCATCCTTTCAAGTTAAAATCTTCAATTAATCACCTAATTTCTGTCAGTATCAATATAACAATCCTTTTTATGCCTATTAATAATAAAAAAAGATTACAACATTTTTCTGAAATCTCCCTAAAAGTGATTTCTGGCTTTTAAAAGTCTTGCCTTATCTAAAGTGTTTCTATAAATATAAATGTCCTCCGTGCCCAGTATAATCAATTTTCCACTTTCAGTAAATTCCAGAGAACTCTGCCCTCTGCAGGAAGTGTTGGCTCGACATCCTGGTGGACTGCTTGTTTCTATTAGCGACTGTGTTTTGTAGAGAGGAATGTCTCCATGTGTGCTAGACTTCAGTTCCAGGAAGGCAACAGGTTCAAGCCTAAGCATTATTTCTCTCCAATTAGGAACAAACTTGTGTTTATTACCCCCAAAATACCTTGCTTGAGCCGGAATTTATGGATCTGCCTAACTGGAAGAATTTTTTTTTTAGGCCGAGGCACCCTCTGATGGTAGCTCTATGCTTTGAGCAAACATCTGAACGCGAACTCCAAGTGGTCGTGATTAACGCATACATCGCGGGAGATCCTTGGCAGTTCAAATGTGAAGCACGTAAAATCTCTGCCACTTTGAAACCCAAGACTGCTTGGGGAGATACTTGCTGTTTTAAAAACGGTCATAAAAATGAAAGTGAATTCTATTTGATGAATATGATGTGAAAAAAAATCATACGTTAGCTATTTGAGGAGTCAACAAAGGGGCTGAATGGAACCAAGGCCTATTACATGTGGTCTCTGGAAATGTGTTTACAAGATGCGGTTGATGCAATTAATAGAATGAATCGAGTGTTGCCAATGCTGCAGGCTCACACAACGAGCACATGCTACCCCCATTATTTTCCCTTCTTTCCTTTGCCACTGCTTTCTCCTGTTCCACTGAAACCAGTGACATGGTGCAGCTCAGAACATATAATCAACCCAGGAGCAGGGATCTTAGATACAGGAACTCAACTGTCTTCTCCTGGTTGCCCCAGCTTATGTGAACACTGTGCCCTTAGGCTACCAACCCTACAGAAAACTGTCCTATTCGCCCTGCCCAGCTCTTTTCCTAGTTTTCACTGTTGAGCTACGTCTTAATTCCTACCTCCTCAGCCCATGTTTGTCCCTTTCACTATTCTGGGTACGTAACACTTTACCTCTTTGTGGACTTCATGAGTGATGGGAGGAAAGTAGGGATGGGCTACTTTGGTACTTGGCAACATCTGAATATTTCTCTAGTGATCTTGCACTAATTTTGTATTTTTTTTTTCTAAAGTCAAGGAAAATATTTAAGTGAATGAAGCAGGTCTTCTATTTTCAGAAAGCACGTATTTTTCCGCCCTCTATAGCCCCCATTTACCATGACAAAGGGGTGTGAACGGTATAAACCCACATGAAGGGTATGGGCGAGGGGCTGTCAGCAGAGGCTTTTACAAACTGCTGGGAAATGGAAATCAGATGGACGAGTGCGATGCAGCAGGAAGGAAAAGCCGTGGATGGAGATCCACCCAGTGAGGGAGCTGCAGCTGGAGAGGAACTCTGGGTTTAGTGGAGGAGCTCCACTGACACATCCGCGTGCAGCAAGGAAAGGGGGACAAGGGATCCCAGAAATGAAGACGGAACCCAGGAGAGGGGCCCAGGAGAGTCCAGGGCGAATGGGATGGAGCAGGCCTAGAGCTCAGCCGGCCCGGGTGGGAACAAGAGGATGGGACCCTCCACGTGGGAAGGTTCTAGGAAGAAAACACAACATGATAGAGTACAATAGTATATAAGCAGATTAGCAGGATGGGTACATAGGAGTTACTGTGCTAGTTCTTCCTCTTCCATGAGAGGTGGTCCAGAGATAATGCCTAAAATAGACCAAATTTAAAAAACTAACCATATTATTTAGAAACACACAGTTAGACACCGTAGAAACAGTTAAAATGGTCAAGATTTTTTCCTCTGGGGAGTGGGACTCAGGTGAAGAGCGGTGGGGATAAGAAACCTCAGCAATTGTCTTAATCTAACAACAAAAAATTAGTAATAAATACAATGATGAAAGAATGTAGCTACAAATTAGTAGAGATTTACAAAGTGACTATATTCAATTGTGGCAAGTGTATACTTAAAGACTCCTGTAGAAGATATAACTTTTGTGGACATAAAGTCAGAAATAGATACCAATTACCTTAATCACTGCATACTTGAAAAACATATCCTAAGGAAATAATACATATCATCAAAGATTTACATGTAGGAATGTTTATCATTGCGCTTTTTATATTTAGGAACTTTATAAACCAGTAAAATGCACAATAGAGAAATTATTTAAAAGATTATGGTGTTATGCCTGGCACATTGAAGAAGGTCAAATGATTATTAAACTTCTAGGAGAGAATAGTGTGTAGCTATTAAAATCCAGATTTTGCACTCGGAAACGTATATAATGACATGGAAAATGCTCGTGAGTTCCACGAAAAAATTCCATGAAAAAATTAAAATTATGTCTAAAATATAATTTCCATTTTTTAATAACCCACACAACCCACTTAAATGTGCACGTAGATTGAAAAATAAAAAAGATAATACCAAAATATTAACAAAGTTTATTTCTGGGTGCAATGTGCTCTTTGTACTTTTAAAAAATTTCAAAATGAAACTAAAATGAATATGTGTTACTTTGAATATGTTAAAAAGGGAGAGTGGTATGTATTCAGAATAAAACCATAAAAGATTGTATATTCTTACACAGTCATTTTAATAGGAAGTATGAAAGTTGAAACTATAATAAGTATTCTTATCTAAAAAATTTGAGTTTACATATTCTTTTTGACCTCAGGGTAAAGGATGTTATTTGTAACTCCTCCAAACTCATCTTTTAAAATTTAACAAGACAGTTCAGTAGTCTATTTTTACCATAAATCTCTCTGGAGCAAGAATGCTGATAACCTGAAGGTTAACATATATTCATTAGCATTTTTTTTTTACTAAATCAGAGAACAACATAATCCAAACAGTCTTATCCTTTTTCAGAACCTAAAAAAAAAAAGTCATGGACTACCTTTTGAACTTTTTCCCTTCAGTTTCTCATAACAGCCTTCGTTCCCATGAGTAAAGTACATTCTTAAAGCTATAAAGTGTGAGAACATTATCCTGGAAGCAAAATGTTATTGTTAAACTACCAAATATATTTTAACGCTGACTACTTTATAACTTTTATAACTTTGAAGATACACCAAAAACAATTTAAAAACACATGTCTCCTTTAACTTTAGCTTTTACAACTTAAAAATCAACTAAAACTGTACTAAGAGGGGAAGAGGTAGCGACTTTTCTGAAAATTCTTATGACCAGCTCTTGTTAAAATGTAATGTTTTTGTGTTTGAGCAAAGTGATTTCCTGTGTATTTTCCTACTCATCCTGATTCACTTTCCTAATAAAACGGGAAAGTATAGTTGCCATTACTCTTTACATCCTAACCTTAAATGCTAATGGTTCGCTGTAAATTTTTCTATATAACTTCAGATCTTAAAAGCCATTTTAATTTTTTTGTTGTTCTTAAATGATGGTTTGGACCTGGAAAGTTAAGAACAATTGATACCTTCTATGTAGAATTTAATTAGCTTGAGTTGTATAATAATATCTTTTACATGTGTCAAAGTATTACAGTTAAAGAATCATGTGTATCGAATAGTTCTTCTTTGCCATGAGGAAAGAAGTAAAGAAATAAGTTTGGGGCTCCCCTGGTGGCACAGTGGTTAAGAATCTGCCTGCCAATGCAGGGGACACGGGTTCGAGCCCTGGTCCGGGAAGATCCCACATGCTGCAGAGCAACTAAGCCCGTGCTCCACAACTACTGAGCCTGCGCTCTAGAGCCTGTGTGCCACAACTACTGAGCCCACATGCCACAACTACTGAAGCCCACACGCCTAGAGCCTGTGCTTCTCAACAAGAGAAGCCACCGCAATGAGAAGCCCACACACCGCAAGCAAGAGTAGCGCCCGCTCGCAGAAACTAGAGAAAGCCCACGGGCAGCAACGAAGACCCAATGCAGCCAAAAACAAATAAATAAAATAAATAAATTTATTAAAAAAAAAAAAGAAAGAAGTTTGATTTTTCCTGAGAATTACACACAATTTTCTGGGTACATCATTATACCCATAAAGTCTCTAATAATAATAGCAGTATACTGGGTCATGGAAATGAACAGTCCTCACGGGGACCTGGCTTTGGAAGAAGCTCCCTCCAGATCCTAAACGCTGTCTTACCACGTACCTTCCTCCGTGGGTTCCACGAGGCAGCTTTCCACTTAGGCACAAACAAGTGTATCAACTCCGGAGCCACACCTTCACACGGCACTGGAAAGAGTAAGAGTCATTTCTGGTAGCTACAGTGGAAAGGGAAAGAAGCTTGTCTTCCCCAGAAGCTTGTCTGCTCATCTGTCAATCAGTGTCTGGGAATCAGTAGAATGAGTTATGAGTGGGCTCATACCTGAAGTCACTTCATTTGAAGCTACATGGCTCAGAGAGGGAAGGTATTGTTAACCACTAGAAATTTGGGTAAATTCCCCAAAGGGAGTGAAGTGTGAGAGCAGACAGCAAACATGTCTACTATCCCCATCACGATTAAGTAGATTATTCCACATCAATAATTGTTATGCTTCCTCACTTTTCAGAGAAAACAAACCAAACCAAAAAGAAAAAAGAAAAAAAACCAATTCTGTGATCTTTGATTCCAAAACCAAAATGAACAGTGTGATATGTTTTTGACTTGAAGATAGGCCCCAGTTGATGAATCCACACACAAAGGCTGCTTTTTGATATCATTGGGAGAACAGAGAAAACAGGGATGATCCCAGGACATATCAGAGATCATCTTAGGTAGTACATATTAAGGAAAAGGGCTATAGTTGAGTCTTTTAGGAGAACTTCATAAAACTACTGCCAGAAAACTGATTGCTACTACGAAGCAACTAAACCGTTGTTTGAGGTCGACATTATACTAAATTCATATCAACCACATATAAACAAGTCCATCCAACAAGTCAATGTACTTATCTGAAATTCTAGGTTGGAGGTTATTAATCCCGTTGGAACCATTTGAAGATAGGGCTCTTTAAAGTGACTTCACGGGACTACTGTCAACGTCCTCTGGTGACTATCATCCATCCGAGACAGAAACATCCGTTCTTTCTCCTTTTCTGTCCCCTCTTCATCTCCGATGCGCTTTCTTTACCTTGAGCCTCGTTTCTCTCCTGGACCCTATGAGGTTCCCTAACCAGTCCCCCTCCCTCCAGCTTTGTCCTCTCCTACTTCCTCCTCTAAAACACCACCAGGGTAATCTTCATAAAATGGAATTCTGGTCCCCATGGCTTCCCAGTGTTTCACAAGGTAAAGCTCCTTAGGATGATATACAAGATTCTACCTCTTCAGCCTCAATTCTCACCAATGGTTACTGACAATTTTTGTTAGCAATTTCATGCAATGCTACTATAAACACTATGAATATTCTTGGGGTTTTTTAAAGATTTTTTTTGATGTGGATCATTTTTAAAGTCTTTATTGAATTTGTTACAATATTGTTTCTATTTTATGTTTTGGTTTTTTATTGGCTCTGAGGCACGTGGGATCTTAGCTCCGCGACCAGGGATTGAACCCACACCCTTTGCATCGGAAGGCGAAGTCTTAACCACTGGACCGTCGGGGAAGTCCCTATCAATACTTGTGAGGGAATTTATCTAAATGTGGTGTTGCTACTTCTTAGGATATGCACATCTTATCAGATTTTTGCCAAACTATTTGCAAAGTCGTTGTACCGACTGCACTCCAGTCAGAAGTATTTAAGACTTCCTGTTGACTACAACCTTAACAAAACTTAATATTGACTTTTAAAATTTTGCACGTCTAGTGGGTATCTCAACTGTATATTTTCATTGTATATTGCTTACTCAGGATGCCTTTTCTCAGTAACTCATTATCTTTTGTATTCTTTCTATTGGATTATTTATTTATAGATGCTCTTTTTATATTCTGAATACTAACTTGTTGGTTATTCCTACTGAAAAAAAATTCTGCTTTGTCTTCTCACATTTTCTTTTGATGGACTGAAATATTTTTTAAGGGATTCTCAAATTTTTATTTCAGAGATGAAATCACATGGGAATAAAGCATATAAAAATAAAATTTACAAATGGAGAGTGAGGCATCAGCTGGGAGTCATGGGGGATGAATGCTCAGAGCCCCTAGGGTTCCTCTTAGAACTTCCATGCTTCCTACCGAAGCCCTCCAGTAAGTTCTGGAACCTCCAAAAGTTCCGTGGTGCCAAGTTTGAGGACCAGCGCCCTGGGCCAAACTTCCCTGCACAGGGGAAGAAACCAAGCTTAGAGGTTGAGCTACTTGTCCCCAAGAACCCTGGTGGTGGCCCCCTCCACCACTGCTATCAGGAAGGAAAGGATGGGGAAGTATTCTGGAGTGGCAGGGTGCTTGGATGGTGGCCTCGGTCTCAGAGGACTTGCTCTCCTTCTCCAGCACGGCCACTCCAGTTGTTTGGCTCCCAGATGTGCAAATTGAGGGTTTCAGCCAGTGCTACCCCAGAGCTGACCTTGCACCCTTGGCATCCAGGTGGCCAGTTCACCTTTGCAATCTCATTGGCTCCACTGTGGACATTTTAAGTGACATCAAAGAAGAAATATGAGCACTGGAACCATTTACTTCACGTGCTCTGTTGGGGATGATCAGGGCTCACAGAGTGGGCGGTGTGGATAAGGACAAAGTAGACAATATAGATGTGCAATGGCCATTCTCCATGACTGGCAGTTTGATCTCTCGCCGGTTGAGGTGGAAGAGGCTTTCCAGGTTGCAGGAGCATCTCCAGTTGGTATAAAGCAGCTGAACAGCTCCCTGGGGATGGAGGTCTGGCTTGACAGTCAAGGAACCACCAGCACTAACTCCTGCCTCTTTGAACTCATCCTGTGTTTTGTCCACATGAACATCGAAATCATCTTCTGAGACACACAAAGTGTGTTGGCTTTGGAGCTGTTAAACCCCTCTAATATTGACAACATTTCCTCAGACAGGTCTAGACAGTCGTTCCTCAGCATACATACCTGGGCTTTGTGGGCAGACGTCCTGTGGGATGGTGGGGGGTGGAGGGGAGGCGGTGAGGCAGTCACGAGCCCCAGCTGCATCTCCTTCACACACACCATGGCTGCCCACGCTGGCCTGAGCCCCAGTGTCCGATTCTCATCCCCTTCTGGACTGGAATGGCTGCACGGCCACCGCTGTTTCCTCCTCCTTCTTGGTGAGATTTCTGGGCTCTGCCATGTCTACGGTTCCCTTTGCCCATCACACCGATGGGCCAGTAAATGTCTTTTCCTGCTTAAGCCGGTTTAAGTTAAGCCATCTGTGCAGGAGATGCAGGAGATGCAGGATGCTGGGGCTGCTCTCCAAGCACCTTCCAGCAGACGTATTCGCAGGGAGGGCTACCTTCTGCGTGAACAGCCAACCCTTCAGGAAGCCACCATCTTTCTAGCCAGTAATCCAAGTACAGTATGCCAAATTTATGTTTTCTTTCAAGGCTTGTGCATTTTGAGTTGACAACTATTTCCCCAAAGATCATCTCCTTTACCAGTGTTCCCCCAGTGTTCGCATGCGTATTTTTTAATGCAGATTTAGTTCGTGGGTGATGCCAGTGCTGCGGTTCACAGACCTCACTTCCATTTCTATTTCCATATTTATGTCTTTAACCTACCTGTAAATGATTGAGTGGTGTAAAATAAGGCTCTAAGTTAATCCACTGCCCCCCCCACCCCCCGTTGACAGCCAGGTATCCCTAGAACTATTTACTGACTAATCCATCCTTTTCCCACTAGTCAGCAATGCAGTATTTGTCATACTTCTTATTCTATGTAGAGTCCGGTAGGAGGCTCTCTACTCTGCTCCAACAGCCTATTTGTCTGTCCTGCACTATTGCAACTGCTTGACAATTGTAATTACTGTTATATTACTGCAGTTTTATAATAATTTCAAATATCTTATGGGAAACCTCTTTAAAAAATAAAGGAATGTTTAAAGCAAAAATAATGACAATGTTTTGTGGAGCTATAACATACGTACAAGCAAAATGCTTAACAAAAAAGGCTTGAGGGGGAATGGAAATATAATGTTACAATGCTCGTATACTATATTTGAAGTGGTATAATATTACTTGAAGGTAGCCCATGGTAAGTTAAAGATGTATACTGCAAACCTGTAGCAACCACCCGTGTTATAAATATAAGATATATTGTACTTAATATGCCAAGAAAAGAGATAAAATAGAAATACAAAAAATACTCAACTAATGCAAAATAATGCATAAAAAGAGGTTAAAAAAAGAACTAAGGCCAAACAGGAAAAAGGAAAACAAATAAGATGGTAGATTTAAACCCAACCACGTCCATAATCAAATTAAATGTAAATGATCTAAACACTCCAGAGATTTTCAGATCGGATGAAAGAGCAAGGCTGAAGTATATATTATCTTCAGGAAACCCACTTCAAGTACAGACACAGATATATTAAAAGTAAAAAGATCAGGAGTAATACCATAATAATACTTCCTGAAAGAAAGCTGGAGTGGCTATATTAATGTCAGACAAAGTAGATTTCAGAAGAGAGAAATTATTTGAGATAAAGAGGGCCATTTCATAATGATAAAGGGGTCAATTTATCATGAGGAAATAATAGTCCAAAATGTTTATGCATCTAATAACAGATTCAAAATACATGACAGAACTCAAAAAAGAAAATCAGAATTTTTTGTGGCCTCCAGCTACAATCATAGTTGGAAATTTCAACACGCCTCTTTCAACAACTAATAAATTGATCAACTGGATGTTATTAAAATTTAAAACTTCTGCTCTTTAAAAGTACACAGTTAGGGAAATGAATGGGAAGTCAGAGAGTGGGAGAAAATCTTTGCAAAACATGTATTCAACAAGGGACTCTTTCAACTCAATAGGAAGACAAACAACCCAGATCACAAAATAGGGAAGAGCACTGAACAAACCTTCACCAAAGCAGATATACAGATTGCAAATAAGGACAGGATGCTCAACATCCTAGAGAAATGTAAACTTACACCACCATGAGATACCATTACACACTGTCACCTCCTATTCACTATTCACTGGTGAGGGGCAGAGTCCCACCGTAGGGTGATGGGGATGGCTGAACACAGGACAGGTGAGATCCCTGAAAAGTGTATAAGTTACATGTACTCACCACCTGTGGGAGGACAATGCTGCAGGCCAAGCAGGGCCATGTGGGAGTTGCACTTGGGCACAGTGGCCAGCTGGGGGCTGTAAGAAGCATGCTTTGTAGCATTGAGGGTGACCATTCCTGGTTGCTGCAGGAAGATGTGATTGGTTTCTTTGAATAATTCTGTGGCTGGCATGGAACTAAAAGCAGCCACTCAGGGACAAGCAGGAACTGTGCCTGCCCCCCTGATAAGGAGGCTCGTTTGGCTAGAGAACCTTTTCCGCGGTAGCAGAATGGGGAGGGGAACTTGTGGTGAGGCCGTGTGAGACCCTCCCAATCTTACCAGGTGTCAAGGCAGCACATAATGTTAAGCCTTAACTTTCCGTCTTTCACCACACACACCCACTCAAAGACTGACAAAACCAAGTGTGGGTGAGCATGCACAGCAAGTGGACCTCTCAGATGACTGGTGGGAGAAGTAACAGGGCACAGCCGCTTTGGAAGACAGTGTAGCAGCAGCTCCTTGTAGAGTTAAACACAACCTATCACATGACCCAGCCATTCCATTGCTAGGTATTTAATATTCACCCAAGAGAAGCACAAGTGTCTGTTCAGATAGACTTGCATCCTAATGTCCACGGCAGCTTTCTTCATAACACTCCCAAACCAGAAATAACCCAATGTCCATCAACTGATAAGTCATAAAGAAATTGTGGTATTTCCACATAATGAAACATGGCTCAGCAATATAAAGGGATGAACTAATACAACGTGGGTGAATCTCAAAAGGAAGACACGGTAGAGATTACATTTACATGAAATTTTAGAAACGGCAACCTTAAAATGACAGCATGTAAATCAGTGGTTGTTAAGGGGCTAGGGATGGAGGGGGAGGACGGCTGCAGAGGGGCACGCTCTGGATCTTGATTAAGGAGGTCGTTCTTCACATGAACGTATGTATTTGTAAAAACTCACTGAATTATGCACGTAAACTGGCGAATTTATTGTATGTAAATTATTCCACAATAAGGCTGAGGGGAAAACATGAGGAAAAAGCCCTCAAGGCCTTAGGTTCCTACTGTCAGCAAACTACCTCAGGGCAGCTGCAAGCTTAATACTTGGAATTCTGCTTCCTCTTCTTTTGGTCCTTAGGAATTTCTTTTAATTTCTTATGATAAATATTTAGTGTATTTCCTCCAGAATATTTGATGATTTGTTGCAGGAGTTCTTAAAATTTTTTAATAGCCTGTCTGCCGTATTGCTGCAAGCAAAAAATCTCATTTTCTGTAAAAATTCACTGGCTTTTAGTGCTTTAAATGAGACCTAGGTAGTTTTGTGCAAACTTTTAAAAACATGGTAGTTCCTCAAAATTGCTCACTTTTTTTATTGGGAGAAACTCACTGTATTAAGGCTCAAAAATATTATTGCTTAAAATATGGGAAATTATGTTAAAAGTTACCAACTTAGAAATTAATGCTACATATTTTTTTCCACATTTAAATACATTACCAGATAGAGCAATGTGATATAACATCTAAATAAAGAGTTGATATTAACGAAATTAATTTAGGATGTCGGATTTAGAAATCAGTAAAAGTTGCCTCCAATTTTGAATTATATAAATATGGGGGGGAGCGGTTAGAGGGGGTCTTAAAGTGTTCCTCTATCAAACCACAAAATGAATTGAGAATGTCCTATGTAGCAGGTGTTGTGCTGGGGATGGAGGACACATCAGTAAACAAAACTCACATCCCTTCTCACGTGAAACATAGCAGGGAGGAGAGACCCCATGCAGTAACTGCAAATAAGGGCTTTAATAATGTACAAATTGAAATGCAGGGAAATTACAGGGTGCTTTAACAGTATGTCATAGGGAGTCTAAAATATGCTGGGGAATCAGGGGATGTGACCGGAAGGAAGTTATGTTTGATCTGAAAGCCGTGGGATGAGGAGAAGTAAGCCAGACCTGGTGCAGAGGGCAGGAAACAGAGAGCGGGGTAAGGAGCATTTCAGGTGGACGGAACAGAATGGATAAGGTCGCGGAAAGCCCAGCACAGTATGTGAAGAGGGAAAGTAGAAGAGAACACAGTGATTCAAGAAAGTTGCAAATTTGAGAAAAGAATAATGGAATACTGAGAAGCTTTCAAATTTTAAACACTCATTAAAGTCTTCAGCTGTGGTGTTCAGTTTTCTAGTTGGAACTTCAACAGACTACCACTTAACAGAATGTGAAAACACAAATGAGATCCTAGACTAGTAAGAGGACACGGTAAAGCTGATGAACTCCTAGCGGCTTGCACCGTCCTCTCCTCTCCTCTCCTCAGACCCCTTCCATCTACTGACACTGCTTCCTAAATATGTTTCTTAAATCTAAATCTGCATCTTGTTCCTCTCTCATTTTAATACTTCTCAAATTGGGCTGTACTTGATAAATTTTTTCTTTCTTTAAGCATTCGTAAGGGAATTCCCTGGCGTTCCAGTGGTTAGGACTTGGCACTCTCACTGCCAGGGGCCCAGGTTCGATCCCTGGTTGGGGAACTAAGATCCAGCAAGCCACGCGGCGCGGCCAAAAAAAAAAAAATTCGTAAGACCATATATCACTGAATATAAATTTACGTGTAAAATATAGATCGCTAATAATCACTTTCCATGATTTCAAAAAGGTGACTCTGTGACATAATACTGAAAAGTTTCTACGTATGCAGAAGAAGATTGCCCATTACACTTTGGGCAACATAATTAAGGTAAAAAACTAGGAATTTCTCAGCATATATGCAGATATTTCAGACAGAAGATACTAGTATGTCTCACACATGCTTAGTGAGGGACCACTGCTGATGAGACACCAAACATTAATTTGTACAAAGTTTACACCTAATTTTAGAGAAAGGATGTTTTAACTCATAGTTATATGTAATTCAACTGAGTTTTAAAAAATCATTTCAATGAATGCATTCAAAAGCCTAAAGCCATCCATTCAAACGGGAAAATGTCCAAGATATTGAACACGGACTATAAAAAGTTGTGTTTAGATGAAAGCAACTCAAAAGAATCTGAATTTAAGGCTCAGACCAAATGTTGATTATGATAATGAAGCAAGAGCTTTGTAAATGTAAATTAGTGTTCCTCAAGTTAAACGTCGCTACAAATTACTTTCGGTTCTCGGTGCAATGCAGAATTTGACTCAGTAGGTCAGGAGAGAGGCTGAAGATTTTGTATTTCTAATAAGATTGTAGATCCAGGACTAATTAGGCAAAGTATTAAGCTAAACATTAGCGTGGTATCATCCCCCATCCCCCAATGCAGATACCAAATCGGATAGTCCTTAAATTGGACTTATTGAGCTTCTTATTTAAGACAGCCGTCAAGGGAAAAAATACATTCTCTCAAACCCCATTATGTCCCTCCATCTCTTCTGCCATCATAATTTGAGTCACGCTTACCACCTTTCTTAGATTACTGCAGTAGTCTCCTAAATGGTTCCTCTCCCTCTAGCCCTGCCACCTCTCATTCATTCTCCATACCAAAGCGCTAAATCAAATCCTTCAAAAACCCAACTCTGGTTGGTATTCTGCTGGGGCCTGGATAAACTGATCTTCAGCCGCTGTACCGCCGCCTCCCACACCTACACACACTCCGCGTGTCAGCCCTAGTGAACTTCTTCCCACTGGCCTTCCTCTCCAGCCTTTGATTTTTTTCATGCTACTCTTTCTGCTTACCCCTTCTTCCCTGGCTACCCGCCCCCATCACTCATCCTTCAGTACTCAGATTCCTCAGATGCATGACAGTTCCCTTTTAGAACTAACTAGACACTGTTATTGCTTATCTGTCTCCCCTGCTCAGCTGTTAGTTCAGGAGAACAGGAATCACGCTTATACCTGTGCTCTGCTTATGGCCAGTGCCTGGAACACTAACTGGCACCTAGTAAACACTTGAAGCGTCATTCTAAATGTATTCATCAGCATACATATAAGGTATGATAACCCTTGTCTAGAACGTGTACTGATTGTATCTCTCCTCTGTCAATACATTCCTTCCATAGAAAGGATGTAGCAGGACTGACCAGACCACAGCTTCAACCTGATAAAATCTTATCAGGAAACCTTGATTATAATTTATAATTTCATTATAATTTGATATTAATTTGGCCACCAGATAAATATTAACTACCACTTACTTTGAACAAATGCTAGGCACTAAGGGAAATAAACATTGGAAGAAAGATTGAAAACCAAAACCCTCAAAAACAGAAGTAATGGATATTAACTTCATATAAACAAGTAAGAGCTATGAAATTGGTGTACAAATAAGAAATATAAACAAGGTACTATAAAGCAGCAAAGAGAGAGAATATAATCTGGCTTCTGTAATTGTGAGAAGTCTTTCCAAGGAAGGTACAGTGTCTTAGAGGATAAGCAGAAATTTTCCAGATGGAAGGGGGAAGTCACTCTCAGCAAAAGAAAGTGCGCAAAAGCATGATTTAAGAGAGGCCAGGGCTTCCCTGGTGGCGCAGTGGTTGAGAATCTGCCTGCCAATGCAGGGAACACGGGTTCGAGCCCTGGTCTGGGAAGATCCCACATGCCGCGGAGCAACTGGGCCCGTGAGCCACAATTACTGAGCCTGCGTGTCTGGAGCCTGTGCTCCGCAACAAGAGAGGCCGCGATGGTGAGAGGCCCGCGCACCGCGATGAAGAGTGGCCCTCACTTGCCACAACTAGAAAAAGCCCTCGCACAGAAACGAAGACCCAACACAGCCATAAATAAATAAATAAATAAAGACTTTCTCTCTCTTAAAAAAAAAAAAAAAAAGAGAGGCCAATCCACAGAGACAATCAAGACACATGTCTTTCAGGATTTCAACACCAAACGAATTGAAGAGCTCTGCCCCATGATTTAATAAGTTGATTACACTCCAAGTACATAGCAATTTAAGTGAACTGAAGGATTATATCTACAAATTAGGACTTACTAGGTGCCAGTTAGTGTTCCAAAATATTCAGCCTTCCTATCACTCTAATCCCCACCTTTCAACCTTCCTGGGTAACTAAAATTATGATTCTCTCCTTTTTCTTAACACCCATCTATAATGTATAATTCAAATAACTTATATATTCGGGATACTTATTCTGGTTCTTAATTTTAAAATGCTGAGTTGAATACTTTGCATTAAAAAATTTTTTTAATCGAATAATTTCTATTAGTGATTTAGTGGACTTCAGAGAAAAATAAGACATACATACTATACAGTACCCATTCCTACATGTATTAGAAATAAATAAAAAGCACGATAAAATGAGTATGGATTTTAAAAAATCCTCTCCCACCCCAATACATCTGCACGTTCTCAGTGTCGCTACTGCTTTCTTCACTCTTTGAGTGAGTAGTATAAACAACCTGACATTTTCACTAGGTGAACCTTGGGATTATTAAAAAGTAAAAATTAAATCTATAATGTTATTGGAGCTCAAAAAGTGTTGTAGCTTGTAAAACTGACAGGGTTCTTTTGCTCTTTAACGCTTCCCCAAGTGCCTGTCAATGATGTAAAGCTATGAGGAATGAGTAGCGTGAAACGCAGCTCCAAAGGCTTGAAGTTTTATTTTTTAGGGAATGTATTACATGTTAAAACATTACATTACAAAGCGTTAAAGTAAAACAAACAAACAAATATAGAACTACTTTTTCCAACTTCATAGTCCTTGGCTTTGCCTAGAATTTTCATACAGTTGACTTTACTTCTTCTTACTTCACCTTACGCATTCTTAGTGTTTCTATTTGACCTCTGTGCAGTTGTATTCACAGCGCACAGTACAAGTAGGGCCGCATCAGCTGCTGATGCCTTTGTGGGCAGTATAATACATTACCTTTCATCCCACTTATGGGAGAATTAAGGGGATGGAGTTAGTGAAAATTCCAGTTAACTACGGGTTTAATTATGTAGCTCCAAATCTCTCCAGGACCCCCCTCCCTTACTTTCTCAAGACCTTCAAGTTAATCAAAAGGGGCTGGTCTGTGCTTACCAACTACTAATTACCTAAGAGGGAAAATTTTTTCTACTATTTCTAAGAGAGTTAGAATAATAAATAATTGCTCTCTCTTCAATAACTTCAGTGAAGTCAAATTTGC